>NW_016107434.1:1787925-1862460 GCF_001604975.1 Cebus imitator | reverse complement strand
AAAGAAAAAGAAGAAAAAAGGAAAACCTATAAAATGGCGTGTTAGAGCTCATCTAGTCCACTTGTTCTGGTTGCAGCTAAGGCAGTGGAGCACAGAGAAATGCCTAGGATATGAACTAAGTAAGCTTCTCTGTTTCCCAACTTCCATTGCATTACTACTAGCCAATGAAGAACTTTATAATGCTAATCTTTAAAAAAATACAAATGTTTAACAAAAAATTTCTTGAAATTTGTTTATGTACAAAATCTGTGCAAGCTGGACATAAATGGATGAGCCAAGAAGGACACAAATGGATGAGACTGAACAGCAGCAGCATGCTGGAGCCCTGTTATTGCCTATACTTTGCAACATGCTAAATGGTTCAACCTAGGCATTTATTTCATTCATACGATGCACACTTTGGATTTTTCATGATCTAATGATGAAGTATGCATTTATATATCAAGGTGGAGAAGGAAATTCAAGTTTTGGGGGTTTCTGAGTCAGAACAATTAATAACTCTTCTCTTTCTTACCCAGATTCTGAACTAATCAAGAAATAAATCAGCAGTGAGCTAATAGAATCCTGAGAGATCACTTTTACTACTGATATAGTAGTAAAATATATATCCAAACAATATATTCCATAGTACATTATTTGAATGGGCTGGCTGAGCTGACTTCCAGGACACAATGAGCTTAGTCACTAATCACAAGTAACTGTGACTTATGGTGAATGGGCCTATGGCAGGCAGGCCCGCTCCCTAGAGGTAGGAGGAGAAGCAGCCTCCCATCAGATTTTCTAATCTGAAAAGTAACTTCATTTGCTCTGGATGCCTTGGGGAAATGAAAGACTCTATAGGCTAACAAAACTATCTGCCTCTGGGTAAGGGTGGAAAGAGGAAAGAGGAAGCATTAAGACTCACTGGAGAAGTGATACACAGTGAAAAAGCAATTGACATCCAAGTTCTGATAGTCAAATAAAGATTTTTGGATTTTTGCAGTCTTGACAAATAAACTTGAACTAGGGAGAAGAAGAGAGAGAAAGAATTTTCCTTCATTAGCATGGCAAGAATGAATCCTAGCACATTAATTTACCCACAAATATTTATTGCATGCCAGCTATGCATTAGAGACTGTTGTGGGCACTGAGAATATAGCAGTGAGTAAAATCTGCTGGTAAACTCTACATTTACTGAATTCACATTCTAGTTGAGATGGTTGAGATCCAGTGGGCCTACCGTGTTGTCTGTTCTAGTGAAGTAAATCAAGGCAGAGGTTAAGTGTGGAATGCCTGTGTCAATTCAGCATTAAGGGTCAAGGTGAATCAGGGGTCACCTCCAGGCCACAATCAAGTGGGAATGAACCATACTTAATTCATCAAGGAGCCATAACCAGCTACTGACTTCAGAGCTGAATGCCTTCAGAGAAAGTAGCCACCAGGTGAGAAAGAGGCATGATAGCAGAGACCAGAAAGGTTAGAGTCACCATGAGGTCTGAGGGCTCCTTCCAACCCCCGCAACAAAGACATGATAACCCCCTGCCTCCAGCATACACCCAATTATCATTTTGATAAGAGAAGGGAGAAGGTATCAAAATCTGCAAGTGGCTAAATTTCCAAAAGAGAATACTTAAGAGAATCCTGTTGGAGAGTGAATTATCAGTGAGCTGAATGTTTAAACTAAAATGAAGCTATATATGGAAAGAACAAAATGTTTTTATTTGGATTAAGTTTACTTCCTTTTCCATAATATCTACTGGTATGAAGGTCATGAGGACAGATAAAACTTCTATGGAAAGTAAAAACTGCATCTTCTCTGCCAGAGTGGGTTGTAGCATGTGTTTTTATGTAAATGATGTCACTGCTATGGTTTGTATCTCCCTAAAATTCATATGTTAAGACCTAACCCCAAGTGTGGTGGTATTAGGAGGTGAGGCCTTTAGGAGGTTATTAGGTCATGAGGGTGGAGCCCTCATGAATGGGATTAGTTCCCTTATAAGAAGAGACATTAGAGAGCTTGCTTCCTCTTTCTGCTGTCTGCCATGTGAAGCCACATGGAGAAAATGGCCATCTGCAAATCAGAAAGAATATCTTCAACAAGAACTTAGCTATGTCAGCATTCTGATCTCAGGCTTCCAGCTTCCAGAACTGTGAGAAATAAATATCTGTTGTTTAAGTCACCCAGTCTGTGGTAATTTGTTATGGCAGCCCAAACAGATTAAGACAGTCATATAATCATTAGTTATTTGGATGACTCACGGCTAACTTTCATTTCCAGATATGTTTTGAGATAAAAGAGAGCCATTTTCCTTCCTCTCTCTGAAGTCGGTCCTTAGTAAACGCCATCTGCCAGAAGGGAGTGATTTGTCAATGATTCTCACTGTATACTCCATCCTAAAGGCACCAGAAACAGTAGTATAGGCATGGTGACAGGAAATGGGACTACACATTTAAGATAATGAAATTGGGGCTTCTTTCTGTGGAAGTGAAGAAGTCACTCAATGGAAAAGAAATGAAGTTTCTGGTTCATAGTGCGTCTGGACCAAGGACTGCCATAAATTTATGTTTATTTTATTTGTTTCAATTGGCCTCTTTAATATTCTTGTGATGTCCTCACCTCTTTCTCTTCCTGTTCTGAGCCAATTTTATCACTCAAACTGCCTTTTCAAATGTCAGCAAAGACCTTCAAATCTCAAGTCCATTGGCCCCTCCCAAGAACTAGTCTATCATCTTCACATTGCATTCTTGTTTCTGGGGCTCACTACTGAGACTCTTTTTTCAAGACTCTGAGAGTGCAATGCTGGTTCTTCCCATCTTTTAAAAAATTCTCTGTTGGTCTTTGTTATGAGCTGAATTGTGTTGTCTGCAAAATTCATATACGGAAGTCCTAACCCCCAGTACTTCAGAATGTGACTACATTTGGAGATTGGGTCTTTAAAGAGGCAATTCAATTGAAATGAGGTTATCAGAGTGGGCCCTAATGCAATATTGTTAGTGTCATTATAAGAAGGGAAAATTAGGGCACAGACATGTAGAGAAGAAAGACTATGTGAAGAGACAGCCATCTACATGCCAAGGAGAGAGGCCTCAGAAGAAACCATCTTTGCTGACACCTTGATCTCAGATTGGCAGACTCCAGAACTGTGAGAAATAGATTTTTATTACAATCTACCCAGCCTGAGGTATTTCATTATGACAATCCTAACAAACCAACTCAGACTCCCTTATTTCACCTTCTCTGCTCATCCCCTAAATGGACATACCTCAGTCTTCATGCTTAGCTTTGCTAGTCTCATGTACCTTTATAGGTCTAATTATCATCTCCATGAAGCCAATCTTCAAATTTAACTGGTTGAACCATATGAAATGACCATTTTTGTAGGTTAAAAGTGGTTGACTATTGGCAGTTTCATATGGTTCAACCTAATGTGCCTCTACACTAAACATTCTTTGATGTTTTATACCTACATGTCCCTCTGCCTTTTACAAATATCCTTAAGATTACACCACTGGTTTCTTCCAAATATCACATTCAAAATAGAACTCACCAACTTCTTAAGAAAGCTCTAGGCTTAAAGCACTGGCTGTACTTTGGGTCATCTGTTTCTCTCAGTGTCTTATACCCTGATTAACAGTTGGTTGCTGTTGTCTGCCTTCTATATACACTTCCATGGTACAAGCCCTTTCGGGGAAACTGCTGGGGAGCCTTCTAATGCTTCAATTTAAAGTGTGGTTTCTGAAACTGCCCCATTCCTATTGCCTTTAAGAAGCATTGAGAATCAGAACATGAGTGTTTAAAAGGATCCCCAGGTGATTCTAATAGAAATTAAAGTTTAGGAACTGCCTTAGAATATGGTGGTGGCCGCGGGAATTCTTTTAACTTTCCAGAACTATCATGTCATTTTCTTTTCTCACTGGCAGCAGGAGAGTATAAGAAAACCCAAATCACCATAATTTCACCAGCACAGAGTGTCACCCATGATTTTGAAATGCTGAATATTTGATAGGTGAAAAATTATATTTTAATAATGTTGATATTTATTCTTCTTTAATAACTGGTGAGGGTCTATATTAATATTTGTCCATGAAGTCTCTGTTCATAGATTTTGGTAATAGTTGTTTTTCTAATCTAATTATTTGGTACTTTTCTGAATTTTATTATTATACTTACCTTTGTTATTGGAATGTGGACAACTCTTAGGCGTTGTGTTAGTTAACCTGCTGGATCTCAACAGAAAGATTCTCCATATTCCTGAACAGCCATGTCTTTACACTATGTACAGTTTGAGGAATAAATTGTTTTCTTCCCAGATGGTTATAGCTAGCTATGCATGTCACAAGTCTTCGCTTAATTCATGAGCCCAATTTGAGGAAATTAATGGATAATGATGATTTTACAGTGAGTGCTGTAGTGCTTGCTCTACAGTAGAAACTAAGGGGATCATTCTGAACTGAGTTGCAGAGCAGAAGATACAATAAGCATAGCCCCATTTAGCAGCCTCCTCTCTAAACCTAGTAGCTGTGACACACACACACACACACACACACACACACACACACACACACGCAGAGTGCTGCCAGGGGTGCCAAGATGGATACTGACACACTGATCACTAAAAAAATCATGCTTCTTCTTATCATTCAGAATGATTAGTCTGCTGGTTGTGGCGATCTGGGCAACCTGGGAGGTGGCTTGACAAGGTTACTTAGGTCAGAGCAGGATAACAAGCAGCAGAAGAAAGAGCTATACACTATTTGAAAATAAATAAACAGCCCTGATCATGCCTCTGGAGCTGGCAGCTTCACTTTGCAGTTGAGTAAGCTGTACTTGTCTTCCTTGTTTCTCTTTGTTTATGAGGATTTCTAAGTCCTTGCCGGTTGATGGTGTAATTTGCTTAGCCAGACAAGCAGGTACTGTACACAATAAGTTCTTCTAAATAAAAGGGATGATTAATCAAGGAAAATCAAACTGTGAGCCCTAGTACCACTCCTTCCTGGCTGGTCCCAGACTCCCAGCTTGTTTATTTAGTGTCACCCATAGTCTGTCATGGCTGACCTAAAACTATCAGGAACAGCCACAATGGCAGCCAAGCATAAACAAAAACCTGAACCGAAGGTGCAGAGGGACTGCCATTCCACAGATAAGATCTATTGCTGTAATAGCCCTTGATTATGAAGACCAAAGGAGAAAAAACACCAAATATACAGACACTTTTCTGTTTATTTATACATGAAGAAGGAGGGGGAAGCAAATCATTTACAAAGAGGAGGGGAAAAAAGGGAATAAGATTTCATTACATGTCAGTGTTTCTCAGTTTATAAAACAAGATTCTGTGATAGCAGGGGGTTGCTTCTGGTCTCCTTTGTTTGTGTATTGACTTTTTGCAATGCTTAAAAAAAAAATCACATGCTGGGGCCAGAGATAGCAGAGAAAAAGAAGAATTGAGGTAGGGAAACCTACTAGACTGTTACCTGGAAAAAGCATGATTTTTCTTCCATGTAATTATTTCAGCAGAACACTAGGTTAGGTCAAAAATGAGTAGGCTATTAGGTGATCTTTCATATCAAATGATGTGTTATGAGATGATGCTTTTCAGAAGAACAGGATCCCTTAGTATTGCAGATGTGTGCGATGCATTTTTAAAATGCAAGGAGCTGTTTTTGGCAAAATCCTCACTTCTTTGTTGGCCATGAAATTCTTTCTGTGGTTATACCTTCTGACATTTTTCATCACATTATTTAATTTTATAAAGTTTAGGAGTTACTTGGAAAGAAAGTTAGCTGGAAATGCCTCCTGTCAGAATGTGATGAATGTAGCCACCAGCTTCAGAGCCAATCTGGTCCCTGCCTCAAGATAGAATGTGAAAAGATTACTTTTGCCCTTTAAAGAGGCCCACAAGTTCTGGGAAGCAATGGAAATGGATCTCTTCATTGTTGTTTGTAGGTGCTATGTTGCTGTTGTTCATGTTGAAGGGGTCAAATTTATCCATTTAATGGAGAAGCGTGCTTGTCCTACTAGCATTCCAATTTATAAAATGTGTAAGAGGAAGGGCAAGATGCTTCCAATAGGATACTGGTATTGAGGAATACTGCTTTATTGTTCTCTGTTGGTCAATTACTAGGACAAATGGCTGCAAGACGTTCTCCCCAATCTATTTTTTGCAGCCCATGCAGCATTACATTTCACTCCTAAGACTAAAAGCTCTAATGCTTTATCACATTCCAGTGTTCAAAAGGGAAATTGCTAGTAAGGTACTTAACACTAAATGCATCCATTTTGGTATACTGACATTGCCTGGGACTGCAGATAAATTTCAACAAATCACACTCCTACTCTAAGGAATTGGTATCTTATTCTCGGAGGCAGTCTTGGAGATAGAAGGCTCTGCCTAGAGAGGGTACAAAATGAGGACTGGCATTGTCAAGACACTGCACTGAAAAGGTGTGATGTTCTATTAGCTACTGGAAAAACCCCAACTGTGTTCACTTGCATCTCTGGCTGAAAATTTATTTATTTTCTTGAATATTTTGTGGTACAGAAAATATTTGGGAAAGGCTGACATTAGAACTAACACAAGGGACACAAATAGGTCACATAAATGGCATGGCTACTGGGACTCAGCTGCGTGATTAGCACTAAACTAATATCAAAATGTATATGGATATTTCAGTCAATTTTCCACAACTGTTCTAAGTTCCTATTTCTACTTTGGTATTCTTCTCGTGATTACAGATTCAAAGCCCCAAAAATGTTTCCAAAGTAAAATGGTATTTTTTTCTGTGCCTACTTGAAGCCCAGTGTGGCATTCTCTTTCTCTGGATTACTCCCAGTACTTTACAATAGGGCTCCCACTCTACCCTGGAGGTATTCTTTAGACATGGTGAATATCTGTGAGGGGATGTTTCTGCATATACAGATTATTAATTGCATTCAGGCCATTTTTTGATAATATGTGATGTACAGAATTAGATGATTTATTATCGTGTATATTGGTGATGTTCTAATTTTCCTTGTCTGAAAAAACTTTGTTCTCATATAACTTTTAATTTGAGATATGATTCACAGACCATAAAATTCCCCCTTTAGAAGTGTATGATTCAGTTGTTTTTAGTATATTCGCACAGTTATGTGACCAGTATCATTACTGAATTCTAAAACATATTCATCATCTCCCACAAAAACATTGTACCCATTAAGAGTCAATCCCTGTTCTCTCTTCTTCCCAGCCCCTGGCAAGCACTAGTCTATTTTCTGCCTCTATGGATTTGCCTATTCTGGACAATTCATGTAAATGGAATCATAGTAAACGTGGCCTTTTGTGTCTGGCTTCTTTAACGTAACATGTTAAAGGTCCATCCATGATGTAGCATGTATCAGTATTTCATTCTTTGTTTATGACTAAATAATATTCCATTGTTTATTGGGTTTATTCATTTGTCAGTTGATGGAAATTTGTTTTTTTCCCACTTTTTGGCTACTGTGAATAATACTGCTATGAATATTCATGTACAAGCTTTTGTTTGAACATCGACTATCAATTCTCTTGGGTATATACCTTGAAGTTTAATTATACATATTAGTATAATCATGTGGTGACTCTATGTTTAACTTTTTGAGGAACTTTTGCACTGCATTCCAAAGCAGCTAAAATATGTTTTAAAACTTGATAATTTATAATTCATATTCAACATGCTTTCTTATAACTTATATACTAGATATTCTTTTATTAAAGCTACATTTTATATGTGGGATGATGAAGTTGAATTCAGTTTAATGTATGTGCCCATGCCTGTATTCATTAAGCTTTTTCTTATTCAAAATTTTTACCATGCTGTTGCAGTTAGTATCAAAGCTAAACTCAAAATATAATTACATTAGTAATTGATAAGTAGAATTAGAAATGACAGTCAATATTATAAATTGTGTATTAATAACTATTAGAAAAGTGCTTTAACAACATTTATCTCATTTTTTTGCTTTGTTTTGTAATTTTTTGTTTAAATAATACTGTCTTTTGAAATCAAATGTCAGTTTTGAAATAGATTACCTGAGCCCATATTTCTACTGTAAAATGTTCTATTTTATTTAAACATATTTATAAAAATCAAATACATTTTAATTACAATAGAGACAGTGCCTTTAAAATAAAACAGAATACATCATAATTAAAAGCAAGCAATTATTAACTTTGGCAGTAGAATAGTAAATTAATCACTTTGCTAATTGTTTTCTAGGCTATTAAGAAATGATTAGCTAATTGATTGATTATTTAAAGTGTTAGATTGAACTATGTTGCTGGGACTAATAAAAATTGGGAAGCTAAATTTTTTTTAAAACATCTGATAATATCCAAAACCTTTTTCAGGAATAAGTACAAATACTGGGGGAAAAAAATACCCTATGATTTGTGTTTCTAGTAAAGAATAAATTAATCTTTATTCTGGGTCTTGATTGTATAATAATGTTATTTTTGATAAATTAAGAATGGGCTGAGGGGCAGGAAAAAATTGGCTGGATTGTTTGCTAAATGTAGGAAATTGGCTCCCTGCAGGCTCTGTGTTTTGGTTCCATTTACCCAGCTCCTCAACTTTATAGTGAGTTTAGGTGCTCTGTTCCTGTATGCTATGAGGTTAAAAACCCACAAAAAATTGAATGAAGAAAAAAGTCCTCTGGGAGAGAATACCAAGTACATTTTAGAAAATATTAACTTTCAAAAATATCAATAACAGAACATTTCTAAAGGTAAATAATATTAGACAGGAAGCAAACAAGCACCATTATGGTTAGTGGTCAGATTAGAGACATAGTCTCTTGTAAGGACTTTGTGGCACCAGAGAAACCAACACAGACTGTGTTAAGATGTTGCAGTTGTTATTCATTTAGGAGAGTGTCTCATATAAAAGATGTACTAGAGTGTTTGAGACCACATACCCTCCTTAGATAGAGAGTAACTTGCCGGTCTAAAAGGCTTGATTGTTGTATGAAAGGCTGATGCACTTTTACAGAGTTACAGATCAATTTGCCGATAACAAATTAGCAGTATAGACCTACATAGCAAGCTTAGGACAGGTAACAAAGCCTTTTTGGGAAGAGCTTGCACATTTTGTATGTACACATAATTAATAGTTTATTCTAACTTTAAAATGGTATTCATTGCTCTGTTTGTCCGCTATTGAGATTTATAATGTCATCATTATTCTTATTTCAGAGATGAATTCTCCAAACAGCTGCATTAGAATATTCCTTGTTTTTGCTGTCATAGCAGCAGGTAACAGAACACAACTCTAATAAGCTTAAGTACGCAAGGGGAATTCATTATAAGAATAAAGGGATGTCTAATAGGAACCCAGTAATATGAAGAAACGTGGGCTTAGAAAGGAGTTGAACCCAGGAAAGCTACCTTTTTTCTCTCTCTGAAAACTGTTTTTTTCCCCTGCATGACAAAGGGAAATTTCCTTTCCACATATTCCTAAGCCTACATCTTACAGGTCCAGACACCCTAAAAAGGACTGCCTTTCAGTTCAAAATCTAATTTCCAAGAGAAAGGACTTTGTTTGGTTGAGATTGAGGCAGGTGCACATTCCTGGTCAAATCAACTGTGGCCAAGAGTATGAGATTATAAATACAATGGCTGTTGCTATGTCCACCACCATAGATGAGATGGCATTAGATGTAGGGCACCTGTCAATGTAATGTAGTATGTTGTATGTGAGGTGGACAGAAGTTGATATTAGCTAGAACTAACTTCATGTAAATCACATAGAATGAAAATGTGAGCAGAAAACTATTTGTCCTACTCCCAAACCACAGTACTGTAGCTATATTGTACCACTGTCCCAGAAAACACTATATACAGTTATTATAAAAAGAAAACAAATATTGACTTACGTGTATTTTTTCTCCAAAGAACAAATCAAAGGGTGCATTCTTAAGGGAGAGCATGGTAGGTATTATTTACCAATCTTTTGAATACATACTTCAACCAGGGGAAAATCAACTGCTTTTTAGCTGTCTTTATTAAAAGTCTGTGAGGTCTTCAACAAAGAGCTGTTGGTTCAAGAAATTTCAGAGCCAAGCAACCATTTATTCAAGGGCAATGTATAAAAGTGCAATTGAATACAGCAATTGGGAGGTTGTTGGAGTGACTGCTAACATACTTAAGTGCACAATGCTTCCCCACACCCTGAGGAATAAAACTCATATAGACTTTGTTCTTAACATAGATGTTTTAGAGGTATTCAGTATTCTATAAATACCTAAATAAAAAGTCTTACTTTGTTTCATAGATAAGTTCTGCTTTAGAGGATTTTTATATTTATTAAAAACCAAAGAGAAATTCTAGTTTTTCCTCTCTTGGTCCATTTTGTCCTTTTTGTTATATATATGTGTTTAGCAGTATGGTAAGAAGTGAATGTTGCTAGTCGGACAGGAGTATTTTTTACTGATCAGCATGGGAGTTTTCCCTCCTTAGGCAACCTGGTGGTCCCCTGCTCCTGGGAGGTCACCATATTGATGCCGAACCTAGTGCGGACACTCGATTGGCATAGCGCACTACAGCCCATAACTCCTGGGCTCAAGTGATTCTCCCACCTCAGCCTCCCGAGTAGCTGGGACTACAGGCATGTGCCACCCCACCCAGCAGGAGTATTTTTTACTATAGTAGGGAGCAGTTTCAAAGGAGGGAGAAAGGGATCACTTTAATTTAGTGGGCAGGAAATCAGGAAATGTCTTAATGAAGGAGGATGCATTTAAATTGTAAGGAGAAGAAGTTACAAAATATCATGATCAAAGTCACTAAGCCAGGAAGGAGTGGTGGGAAAAAAATAAGCTAATAGTATATGGCCGAAATACTGCCAAGAGATATACGAATATTTTAAATTGGTGGTATAGTGAGTATTTAGACTGAAATATGGACTATAGGAAATAAGAGTACAGGCGGTTGTAGCTTTGCATAGAGAGATGGGATCACAGAAATGGCTGTGCAAGTCGAAACCATGCAAAGTAGGCTTGGTAATCAATGGGAAAATCATTATTGCTCGGTGACTTTAAATTCTTTTGTCAGAAGAGTAAAAGCTGTCTTACATCAATTATAAATATATAAGTAAATGAAAAAGAGACTTAGTATACATGAGAAACATTATGAATTTAAGTACAGTTGACCCTTGAACAACATAGGTTTGATATGTATGAGTACACTTATACGTGGATTTTTTCCCTCCTCTGCCATGCTTGAGACAGCAAAACCAGTCCTTCCTCTTCCTTCTCCTCCTCAGCATACACACACACACACACACACACACACACACACTCATATGTAATATATATATACATATATATGTGCATATATATGTACATATATATGCTGATATATATGATAATTTCTTAGTATATCTTAATATATCTTCCTTACAATTTTCTTGATAACATTTTTCTCTAGCTTGCTTTATTGCAAGAATATAGTATATAATGTATATAACATAAAAATATGTTTTAGTTGACAGTTTATATTATCAATAGGCTTCTGGTAAGCTGTAGGCTATTAGTAGTTAAGTTTTGGGTAGGTCAGAAGTTATATGGGAATTTTAGGGAGTTAGCACTTCTTAGACACAAATGTTCAAGGGTCAACTGCATACCATTTTTTTTTTTTTTTTTTTTTGCTAAAAACTTATAAGAGTAGTTTTAGCAGTGTTTGTCTTGTATAATTTACGTTGGGAAGTGAGCATTTTTTCTATGCATTGGCATATTGTCACACTGCTTTCTAAATTGTAATCAGCTTCCAACATTTTATCCCTTGAGTTTTCAATGCCATAAAATATCTCTGAGAGCTTCTTTTATGTGAAAGTGTTTGCTGGCATCACCGCCTCTGGTATAGCTTCATCCTTTTTCATCAAAACTGCTTCTTCATTTTCACTAAGTTCTGGTGGTTGATAAATTCATTTTCACTAAGTTCTGGTGGTTTACCCCGAGTCTCTCAAAAGGGAGCTACATATGCAATTTACTAAATGTTTGTGTCACTGGCAACCCCCAGATTCAGGTCTTAACATCCTGGCCCCAGTGTGATGGTATTAAGAGGCGGGGCCTCTGGAAAGTAATTAGGACCTGAGGGTGGAGTCCTCATGACTTCTGGGACATCCTGGCCCCCAGTGTGATGGTATTAAGAGGTGGGGCTTCTGGAAAGTAATTAGGTCCTGAGAGTGGAGTCCTCATGACCTCTGGGATTAGTTCCCTTATGAAAGGGACCTCAGAGAGCGCCCTCATCCTCATTCTGCCAAGTGAGGACATAAGAAGTCAGCCATCTGCAGCCTGGTAGGGGACTCTCATCAGAACCTGACCATGCTAGCACCCTGATCTAAGACTTTCAGCCTCCAGAACTGTGAGAAATAAATTTCTGTTGTTTCTAAGTCATCCAGTCTATGGTATTCTGTTATAGTAGCCCCATCTGATTAAGACACTGTGCTAACAATCTCATGGTCAACTATTTATTTCATAACTCCATTTACATTAGATTAGAGATTTGCTTTGATGTTATCACTTTTCATTTCCTCATTTTCATCTTTATTGGCCAATGCTTTCTTTCAGTGTTTCCATTTTATAAAATGTCATATGGATTTATCACCTGGGAGCCTGTAAGGCAACACAACTATAAGCTTCACTGTCTGGGCATGAATTGAATAACAGACATGCAGTGACCAATCACTGGCAGACTTTAAGAAGTGATGCAATTGGTCACTGATTACCATGCATATCTGTTATTTACATAGACATTTGTGGACTAAAGCACTAGATGTGAAGCTTGTTCTCTATACAGTTATTCACAGTTAATACATTGTGATAACTAAAATTGAACTACTTTTGGGGAGACTGGTATAATCTGACTTAATTGTGGTAACTGAAGTTTGTGAGAGTATCATGCAAAGTAAGGACTCCCTGTATAAAACAGGGATATGTTTTACAGAGAAGATAAAGTTAAAGACAGAAAAGGACCAGTTTTTAGTTCTCTTAATTACTTGAGGTGAAATTCATATAACATTAACCATTTTAAAGTGTACCAGTTCAGTGGCACTGACCATATCCACGATGTTGTGAAACTACCACCTTGCCCTACTTTTGGACCTTTTTCATAACCCCAGAAAACTACCCCATACCTATTAAGTAATCATTCCTCATTTTCCCCTCTCCTATCCCCTGGTAACCACCAATTTGTCTTCTGTCTGTATGGATTTGTCTATTCTGAATATAGCATATAATATGAATCATACAATATGTGACCTTTTTGTCAGGTTTCTTTCACTGAGCATAATGGGTTTGAGATTCACCCAAGTTGCAGTATGTGTATTTCATTTCTTTTAAATGGCTGGATAATATATTATTGTATAGATATACCTTAGTTTCTTCTTTCATTCATCTAGGGGCATTTGGGTTGTTTCCAACTATTGGCTATTTCTACCTTTTGTATATGCTGCTATAAACATTGTGAACAAATTTGTATGTGGACATATATGTTTTCATTTCTCTTGGAGTGGAATTTCTGGGTCATATGTTAATTCTATGTTTAGTTTTTTAAGGATCTGCCCTTGTATGTCTTGTGATACTTACGTGTATAATTGTTTTTTAGGTGGAATGTCTGGGTCTTAGGGTTTGTATTCATTTAGCTTTAGTAGATTATGCTAGTTTTCTGAAGCAATTGTACCAATTTACATCCCAATAAGAGCATAGGAAAGCTCCAGTTGCTCCATATCAGTGTCAACTCTTGGCATTGTCAGGGTTTCTAATTTCTGCAATTTTGGGTGTGTATGTTACGGTATGTTATGATTTGACTTTTCTTCTCCCTGATTACTAATGAGGATGAACACCTTTTCATATGATAATTTTGTATTTGGATATCCTCTTGTGAAAAGCCTATTCAAATCTCTTCCTATTTTTCTATTGAGTTATCTTGGTTTTAAAAAATTGATTTATAGGAATTCTTTATATATTTTGGATATGAGTCACTTATTGAGTATGCATATTTTGGATTACTTACTCCCACTCTGTGGCTTGCCTTTTCTCTCCTCAAATGGTGTATTTAATGAAAAGAAGTTTCTAATTTTAATGTTTTCCAAGTCATCAATCATTTCCTTTATAATAGTGCTCTTTGTGTCTTAAGAAATTTTTGTCCTCCTCCAATTTCATGAAGTTATTTCCTGTGCTATCTTATAGAGGCTTAATTGGTTTTTCTTTTAGGTTTAAAGCTACAATCCACCTTCAGTTGATTATAGTTTATGATGTGAGGTATAGAGATCAAGATTAGTTTTTTGTTTCTTTTTTCTGTATGGATCTCCATTAGAACCGAAAGACCACTTTTTTTTTTTCTCACCACACTTCAGTGCCACCTTGGTCATAAAGCAGGTGTCTATATATGCATGGATCTGTTTCTGATAGCTTTTGTCCATTGGTGTTTTGGTTACTGTTGTGCCAATAACACTGTCTTAATGTGACAGCTTTATAATAAATTTACATATGTTAGTATAGATTCTTCAGCTTAGTTCTTTAATATTTTCTTAGATATTTTTGACCCCTTGCATGTTCATACACATTTTTAAAAGTAGTTTGTTATTTTGTTAACACACATGCACTGTTCTCTTCTGCAAAACACAGCCATCACCACCACCAAGAACACCTCACCTGATATGATTCTGATTTACTCTATAAATCAATTTGAGAAGAATTAAGATCTTTACAGAGCCGGGCACAGTGGCTTACACCTGCAATTCCAGCACTTTGGAAGGCTGAGGAAGGAGGATTGCTTGAGACTAGCTTGGGCAATGTAAGGAGACACCATCTCTACAAAAGTAAAATAAAAATTAGCCAGGCATGATTGGTGTGCACCTGTGGGCCCAGCTACTCAGGAGGCCTAGGTGGAAAGATTGCTTGAGTCAGGGAGTTTGAGGCTGCAGTGCATCATGTTTGTGCTACTGCACTCTAACCTGGGTGACAAAGAAAGATCCTGTCTAAACAAAGAAAAAAAAAAAAAGAAAGGAAGGAAGAAAGAAAGAAAAGATCTTTAGAGCACTGAGTCTTCCAATTCACAACCATTATATATTCCTTCATTGTTGAGGTCTCAGTATTATTTTCTAATTTTCTATGTAGAGAGCACACAATATTTCGTTATATTTATTCCTTGGTATTAAATATTTCTGATGATATTTTACTTGGTATTTTTAAAGTTTTATTTTCAATTTCAATTTAAAGCTGATATATAACTAATTTTTGTACATTGCCCTTGTATCTTGTGACTTGGCTAAGATTTTAATTCTAGGAGTGTATAGATTATTCAACCAAAGTCATTTCTTCAACAAATAAAGAGCTTTATTTCTTTCTCTCAATTTTTATTAACTTTTTGGTTGTTTTTGCCTTTTTGCACTATCCTAGACCTCCAATATAGTATTGACTAGAAGTGAGAATTGCTGACATAATTGTCTTGTGCTGCATTTCATGGGAAATGGAGTGGCAGGGAGGGCTTTAAATAAGGGAGGTGGGGACCAAGTGCTCTCAGTGTTCCTCTTTCATGCACTTTTAAGGCATGACACGCAGAGTGCTAGTGTATTAGTCAATTTTCATGCTGCTGATACAGACATACCTGAGACTGGGCAATTTACAAAAGAAAGAGGTTTAATGGAATGAACTTACAGTTCCATGTGGCTGGGGAGGCCTCACAATCATGGCGGAAGGTGAAAGGCACTTCTCACAAGGTGGCAGATAAGAGAAGAGTGAGAGCCAAGAGAAAGGGGTTTCCCCTTATAAAACCATCAGATCTCGTGAGACTTATTTATATAAGGAAAACCACTCCCATGATACAATTATCTCCTACTGGGTCCTTCCCACAACATGAGGCAATTATGGGAGCTACAATTCAAGATGAGATTTGGGTGGGGACACAGCCAAACCATATCCGCTTGTCAGAGTGGGGTGATGATATTTAAAAGCTTGCCGGGCACGGTGGCTCACGCCTGTAATCCCACCACTTTGGGAGGCTGAGGTGGGCGGATCACCTGAGGTCAGGAGTTCGAGACCAGCCTGACCAATATGGTGAAACCCCATCTTTAAAAAGTAATAAATAAATAAATAAATAAAACAGTAGGTTGTTTTCTCATGAAATGTGGCTCTGTTATTAAAAAAAAGAAAAAAATACTCTCCAACTAGGGAGGAGAAAGTGATGGCTCAAGCAGTCAGTCCATGGGTCAATGGAAGAGAGGGAGAGAAGCAAAGCTGGGCCTGATTGCTGTTACCCACAAGTCCTATGCAAACATCAGGGATCACTAGCTTTGCATGGGTATCAGCTCTATTCATTTGAGAGTAGCACCTTGTAAGAACTATCTGGTTGAGTGACGTGTATGAAATATGTAATATTGTCATCAACTTTGGGCTGGAAGGTCTTTCCTAGCTTCATCAGTCCTGCAAACTTTACTGGGCATCATGGACCTCCCTTCCAACAGGGATACTCCTGCATCCCATCAGTTCCCAAGCATGGTGGAAACTCTCAGGATGGCTTACCACGCTTGGCACTTGCTTCATACTTGCTTACCTTGGGGAGTTCAGAAGATTGCTGACTTCATGCGCTATAATCAGAGGCTAGACCAGAGGGGCCAGAGGAGAAAGGCAGTTAGAAAATGGCCATTTGGTAAAGGATCCTAACTGCTAGGCTGAGACCACTGGACTGAATTGAGTATACAGTGGAGAGCCATTGAAGGCTTTTGATCAGATGAATGAAATGATCAAAGTTATATTTTAGAAAAATCAATCCCATAGTAGTGTAAAAGCTGCTTTGGAAGAGGCAAGATCTATTAGAAAACTATTTTAAGAATCCACTTGAGAATTAATGATCCATAATTGTGAGCATGGGTAGGAAAAGAGGGGCAGGAAGAAGAAGCATGGTCCCAAACCCTAGCCCAATCCCATTCCCATAGTGGTAGCTCATTAATTGTTGAGTTATCAGATAGATCCAGGACAATATCTAAATTTATAGCTCTGTTTCCAAGAGTAAAAGAATGCTTATTAGATTATCTCATCTCTGTTCTCCATTCTACTAGGAAGCCATGTGCAGCTGGTGCATTCTTGGCAATTTTACAGGACAGAGTTGCTGCCTTGCATACATCTGTATCTAATACAGACTGCAGACACTTTTTTATTTTCATTTCCTTGTATAGGGTTCTTGACACTTTCTCCCCAGCAATTCCTACCCCAGCTCCTCCCATTCAATTTTCAGAGTTTGCCTGAAGTGTTAAGACTAGAGGGAGAAATCCTAGAACAGATAATGTGAGAACACCAAATTATAAAACTAAAAGATGGTTGGCTGTGGTTAAGTTTTCTGTTACAGGATGCACTCCATTGCACTTTACGAAAAAGTATCATGCTGAGCTACTCTGGTAGAAACTTAGTGCTTACCTGCTGTCAGTCCTCTTAGCCAAATTCTAATGACTTCATAAAGAATAAAACAGGTGCAACCGAAAGCACTCAGGCATTCTAATACTTAGACTCCTTCTAAAATCTTGCTGCCAAAGGAAAATGCTAAAGAAGTGGGTCACAAGGCAAAGTAAGATGAATCTTTGGCCTAGCAAGCTGCTCAGTGCAACAAGAGTGAAGGGAAACTGTCTAATGATAACAGGCCTGTGTGGATCAGATGCCAAGCATCTGGAAGACTCAGAGGGTCTACAGTGTATGAAGTGACATTATCTGCTTGGGAAGTTTCAGTAATGAAAATGTAAATGTTGCTACTGCAGCAACCCTGGAGACTATAGAACCAGCAGTTGTGAGCTCTTACATGAGCCAGACCTCCATACCTCAGGCTGTTAGGAGGCACAGAGACCAGTTACACTGGAGGAGAGAAAGCAGAACAAATGTGATTTGTGTTAAGTGAAAAAAAATTAGAGCACTTTGTAGCATCATGGCACTGGGAAGGCATATAGATATTGAATAAGTATTGCTGAT
Organism: Cebus imitator; assembly: GCF_001604975.1. NCBI lineage: Eukaryota > Metazoa > Chordata > Mammalia > Primates > Cebidae > Cebus > Cebus imitator. The sequence goes on along the minus strand of NW_016107434.1, from coordinate 1,844,513 downwards.
TGTTTGAATGACAAGATAAACTGTCTAGCTTTGTCTTAGTACTACTCCTCCACATAAAGGCCTTGCTGTTACTATGGGTTGACAAGAGTTAGAGAATGGATTATTGGTTGCAATACTTCTGTACATTTTGAGGTATTTAAAAAGCCTAGGTGAGTAACTAGTTGTTTTCTTCTTTAATTTCCTTGACTTTATAAATTATTTTAGTTAATTCTATTTCAACATGGCTTGAGATCTCTCTATCCAGTCACCATCTCGAATTTCCTGGGTTCTGTGGTGACAGAATATAGATAAGGAAACATCTTTAAGATAAACTATTAGAATTTAGACTTAACACTTTAGTCACCAGCCTTTCCTGATGAGGTTTCCACTGGACCTCATTTTGGATTATAATAACCAACTTAATCCACATAAATGACATCTGTAGCAAAGATTGCTAGTGTGTTATTTTGCCTATGAAAAAGGTAATAAGAGTTCATGAATTTTAGAGCTTACCTGAGCTCATTTGACCACTAGTGATGCAGCCCTGATCATCTGACTCCAAATCCTTGCTTTTTCAATTTTGTTATCACATGAGAATTAACTATTTGCCTTTTTTCTTTCATTCTTGATTTTATTGCTTTGGAATCTTTTGAATTTATTTTGCCACCAACAGCATTTTTTTTCTTCTGTTGATGGCATTGTATGCCTCTTCTGAGTAAGAATAATGCTTTATATTTCTTTTTTTTTAACTTCTATTTAAAGTTCAGGGTTACATTTGTAGGTTTATTATATAGGTAAACTTGTATCATGGGAGTTTGTTGTACAGATTATTTAGTTATCCATGTATTAAGCCTAGCGGCCATTAGTTATTTTTCCTGACCCTCTCTCTCCACTCACACTCTGCCCTCTGGTAGGCCCAGTGTCTGTTCTTACCCTCTATGCCTCCATGTGTTCTCATAATTTAGCTCCAAGCTATAAATGAGAATATGTGTTATTTGGTTTTCTGTTCTTGCATTAGTTTGACAAGGATAAAAGCCTGCAGATCCATCCATGTTCCTGCAAAGAGCATGATTTCATTCTTTTTTATGGCTGCATAGTATTCCATGGTGTATATGTTCCACATTTTCTATAAGTTTCTTATAGAAAATGGTATGTTGTCTCTAAGAGTTTAGCCAAAATTTTTAGTAGGCTGGGCTAGCTCTTCTAGTTCCTTCATTCGTTCACTACTTCTCTCTTTTTAGTCAATCAGTACTCATTTTTTCAGTGACTGTCACAGTCTTTGTTCATTTTTTAATCACAAATCGATTGACTTCTGGTGTTTGAGATTGTTATCTTGAAAATTGCCTAAGGATACAAAGGATTGTTTTCACAGGCATTGTAATTTACACATACATTTAATTCAGATGTATATGTAGCCTTGCCAACCAGTTCATACTTGTGGCCAGGGTCCTTCAATACAGTGCAGGAGAAAAAGTGGACAAAGGTAAGGGGAGGAAAATCACATGAACTTGTTATTGATGGATTTTTCTAAAAAAAAAAAAAAAAGATGCTAGAATCATATTTTATCTATGTCAGTATTTTCTCTTGAGTCCGGAAGCCAATTTTTCAGGTATCTTGATGGCTTTTGGCTCTTCTTTGTGACTGTGAACTCTATGGTTTGCTGACTCTTGATGTGCAGAGCAGTGAAATCAACAGTACAGACTTTCTTCTTACTTACTTTGACTAGCTTTGGGGCCATTCTTTCCCTTAGTGTCTCCTTCGTAAAACAGGAATAGCACTAACACAGCTCACAGGATTGTTTCATAGCCTACCAAAAAAAAGGAGTGCCAAATATTAGCAAGGCTGGATGGCACACATCAATGAAATTATGAGAGGCAGAGAAGTAGCACTTGATACGCTTACCATACCTGTGTACTTCAGGCCCCAGCTTCTGATGTGTATTTCCTATTGGATTTTACTCTTCCATTATATTTACACATGGTATAAATTTATATGCTTACATTTTTCATGTGTAGTTTGGGTAAAACTGGGAAAAAAGACTTATTGAATATATTATTATCTTTTTTTTTTTTTTTTTTGGCTGACATTTTTCATCACTACTCTCCATATTTAGGAGTCTACAGCTAACCTATAAAAAATTTGGTCCAGGCTGAAACTCAGCAGATGAGGTCGCAGTCAGTCCTGAAGTATGAGTTTAGTACAAATTTTCAAAAGCAAGAGAGAGCTGTGTTTAATATAAATGGTATCTAAATTATATTAAAGTCTAGTTCAACAAAGCATGCTTTGCCATTAACAGGTTATGGCAATCTCTTAAAATATATTGGAATGGGTAGATGGCAGGTGGCATTTCTTCTTTTAGGAGGATCTGGTGGGCTTTATAATCATGCTGATTTTTATTCAGTTATTCAGGTATATCTCCATTCTTCAGCTTTATCATATGCCTAAATGGCTTCATTATAAATAAACATATATATTTACTTGAGGTGCAGAACAGGAACCACTTCATTCTGTTTTCTAAGAGAAAATACATGGTTAGAAATTGTGTCTCTTTTCTTGAAGTAGTTTAAGGACACTAGGACTCTTAGAATGCTATGTGCTATTTTTGCCATGTGAAGAATGAGTCAGGTTAATATTGGTAGAGCCCGTTTTTTAATTTTTATTTTTTTAATTTTATTTGGTTTAGGGTAAAAATCATAACTTTCTCTAGGTTAATGAGGTATTTTTTTTTAATATCTCCTGATGCTTGAAAGCATTGCTATCAAGGGAGTCACTCTCTGCCACTTTACAAGAGAGAGAAAAAATAATATCTGAAGATTTAGGAAGTCACTTGACCAAAAGGAATTGTTTAAATGCCAGTGTTCATAATAAGGTATGAAAACATATGTTCTTCTGTGCATATGTTTACTTGTTTAATGTCATCTTTTCATAAGCTATGTCATCCATTCTACAAATGACTGAGACAGCGGTAGGAGTATAAACCTTTCCTCTCTCCAGGGAGAGATGGTTGCAGATTGGGGATTTGACTCTTACTGCTGCAGAGAGGTTAAATATATTACATGTTCCCGAATGCTGGGGTGCTTGCTGACAGTCTGTTACTAATGGGATATTAAGTTCCATGAGGAGAAAAGAAGTAGGAGGAAGGCTTTTCTGGATGAAGGACAAACAATAAAGGAGGTGGAACTGAAGAGAGGGAACTTGAGAAGGAACCGGGTAGGAGGTTTGGACACGAGTCCTCCATTCCTAAAAATTATCACCAGGAAGCCTGTAGTCAAAAGGCACTGTGGCTAGTGACCTGGGAGAAGAACTGACATGAGGCTAAACACTCAAGTACTCAGGAGTTGTGTAGACCAGAGAACCAGAACCTGCCCTAGAATGGAGGCCAGAGATAATTTATCCTACCAGCATTATTGCACAGTCGTTACAAAGAAGGAATCAGTACCATTTAGGGGCTAACTGTGCTTGCCATATCTTTGGACCCTTGAGGAATAGACTTGTTTGTGTCCCAGGAGATTTAGAATCCCTAATGGGTCTGTGGGCCCAGCAGAGTGGAAGAAGAGAAGCTCCTGTCCCTGTACTTTACACGTGGACTCAGGTACTTCAAACCATCTGGAGTGAGCAGGAAGTGGACATCCTTGGTCATATTTCTTAATTAAAAAATATAGAAAGGTTGTCAATGAAATTTCTAGTTTATTTTGTTGATTTTTACACTAATGTATGCATGCCTTTCCTTTTTCCATATTTCATTTGGCTCCGTATTAAGGCTACTATTGAAATTCATTTACATTCACAGCAATCACATTAATGTTGGTGGTCTCTCCTTTTTACAACATTATATTATAATTGGAAACATTAATCGTTCAATTCTCATAATCATCTATGTCAAGTAGAATACTGACTTTGGTATTCTGTTTTACCTGTGAAATTATCAACCAATGGTGATTTTATTTTTTATGCAAGAATGTTAAGAACAATTTACATCCAAAGTAATGTCTTTGTTGTCATTTAGTTGCAATCTTAATCTTTGCTTTGCATTCTAAATCTTTGTTTACTAGACATTAACAAATTTAGAATTACATTAGAGCTGATGGATTCTTGTTTCATAAACAGTATTAGTAGAAGAATGAAGATGAATATAATGGCTACCTTTGTCATAAAGATAAATACCACTGAAAAGTTATTTTTAATTTTCAAATAATTTGATATTTACTAGAGTATCAATCTTCAAGTCAACTGTGGCACCATTTCATCTTTGAGCCAAGAGACACGCAAGGTTCTTTCCATTCTCCTGCTTTGTTCCTCTAATCACAGTTTCTCCATAATCGCTGTCATTCTTCCACTCCCACATAGGCTTCCTCCTCCAGCTCCAGCACCATGGTTCATACCCTCAAGTCACCCTCAGCAAGAGTGACTAACACACAGCTGCTAGTGACATCAGCTGAGCTCTACTCCTCTTCTCTGTCCCACACACCCTTGGTACACAGGGACTGTGAAATAGAAATGGAAGAGTAAAAACCTGCAACATAATCTTCTTTTAATTAAATGCAGTGAAAGCCTTATCAATCCATGAATTCTTCCTTACATTTAGTGCTGGAAATTCCTTGACAAAATTGTTTTTGGCTTCTTTAGAAAACCAGAATGAGAAAAGAAAGAATCAAATGTTCCTCATCTGTCATGGGCTGTTATTTGCATCTCATAGTGCTGTCTTCTAATCTAGGCAGGATATCTGCTACAGTGATATTTGTTTCTGTTCATAGATCAACCTTTTTTTTAAAATTGCCCCTCAGTGGAGAAATACTAGACCTGAAACAGACCTAAATGTGTTACCAGAAAATAAGGATCTGGCTCAGGGTGATTAAACACATCCAATTTTAATGTGTTGTACTACCTCCAGGTCTGTCTTCTAACTCCTCCCTCCCCACCATCTCAGGCAAAAAAAAATTTAAATACAATCTAGAAATAATTCTTAATTTCTCAGTTTTCTTCCTTTTCACATTTCATTTATCAGCAAATTGAAATTATATTACCAATCTATGAATTTCTCCCCTATTGCCAATACTGCCACCTTACTCCAAGAAAAAACCATTTCTCAATTGGATTTCTGATTTGGTCTTCTAATCTTGTCTTGCTTCTCCTCTTGCTCTTCTTCAATCCACTCTTCAAACAGCATAGCCAGCATGATCTTTGGTCCTCTGCTCAGAATTTTCCAAAAGCTTTCTATTGAATTTGGAATAAAAATCCCAGTTTTTTATCGTGGCCACAAAATCCATAGATGATTTGACCTCTGTGTACCACTCCAATCCTTTCAGTTTCATTGAATGTCTGCTATGTGCTAAGCACTGTTCTAAGTGATGGAGACACAGTGACTAAGACGGTCTGGATTCCTCCTCAAAAAGCTTATGTCCCAGGAGATGCAGATATGCCATACACAAAGAGTTAAAAGTGTAAGGTCTTTTAGGCTGATTGACTGTACCATGGACTAAGGCATGGTAACCTCTTTGACCTGCGTGTATACTCTAGACGAGTTCCTGGAACTAGAAAGTCTGAAGTAACTGGAAAACCGCAAAAAGGAGAACGATCAACCCCTGCAGCGCCTAATTAACTTTGAGACATTCTTCTATTGTTCCTCATTCCCACCTCGACTGATAAGGCAGCTGGACTTTGTAACTGACCTTGGTCAACCTTGTGACTCCAAACCCTAGGACCCCTCCCAGCTTGCAAAAACCACCCTGAACTGTAACTTTTGTAACTTTCCACTGCCTACCCCAAACCTATAAAACCAACTCCTATCCCACCACCCTCCACTGACTCTCTTTTCAGACTCAGCCAATTCGGACTAAGGTGTGTTGCTCACACAAAGCCTGTTTAGAGGGTCTCTTCATTCAGAGCATTTGTTTAACAAAAAGGAGTATACATGATGTGCTAAGTGAGTAGATTCCACTTGGATTAAGCCATGAAGGAAGGCCTCATTTAGAAGTTGGCATTTAAGTGAAAATCCAAAAGACAAGATGAAACGTATCCTGCAGATAATCAGAAAGAAGTGCAGAGAAACTATTAGAGGGCTTTATATAGGGTAGTTATGTGAACTGTTTTGCATTTTCAAAAGATGACCCTGGCTGTAGTGAGGAGAATTGAAGAAGGCCAGGTGGAGGGAGGTAGTCAAGTTAGGGAGCTATAGCAGTAGTCCAGGCAAGACATCATAATAAGTTGGACTAGGATGGTGAATAGAAAGGAGTGGACAGATTCAGAATAACATGTCGAAACTAAAACTTGTTATTGACTGACTGTTGGTGTAAAGGTAGAGGTATTGGACTGAGGGAGAAAATGGGGGGTGGTTGTGAAAACAAAGAGCCTTCATTTTGCACCTGTTAACTTACCATGCACATTTCTGGTAAATGCATACTTTGGTTTTTCCAGCCTTCAAGCCATTTGCACATGGCATTTCCTTTATACTAGAATATTCATCCTATTCATACAGCTCCGATGACTGGAGTACCACTGGAGACCTAGCCGATAGGAGTAACAACATGGACACACGTGAAGTGGTTTTAAGGAGTGAAAAGTTTAATAGGCAATAAAGAAGGAAGAAAGAAGAGAATAGCTCCCCTGTCCAGAGACAGGTGGGAGGAGGGCTGGGAACAGAGAGGAATGCTGTATGTGGTGCAAAAATGGTTGGTTGTATCAGAGGCTGGAAGAGGCAGCGTTTGGTTTGCACAGGGCCCAGGGGATTGGTTTGACCAGGTGTGTCATTCACGTAGCCCATGAAAAACGTGGCCCTCCTACCTTAGCCCTTTAATATGCACATGCAGGTTGCCCTGATGTTCTGGGCACATGGTGATATCTGGAGGTGGCCATGACACTTGGCACACCTGGTGACAAGGAGAAGAAGGTGGGAATCACCATCTTGGGTAGATCCAGTTTCTAATTGCCAGCATTTGCTTATCAAAGCTTGCCAGCCTAGCTCTTTAAGCTGCCTTTCTGTTAGTTTCCACCAAGAACCTTTACTCTATCTTGCTGCCTAAAATTACGTGTTAATAACTCTTGTATTACTATATCCTAGCATGGCAATTCCTCTGCCTTAAGGTCCTAGTTTAAATGTCACCTATTCAGAAACATCTTCAGCCCACTTGCTCAAATTACATTATTCTCTATTCAGTTTGATTTTTTAATTATTTGATTTGTAGACTTTAAAAAATTGTTTGATTTTCTCCACTACTATAAAAGCTCATTGAGGGCAAAGATACCTTCATTTTGCTAAGCACTGAATTCACACTATATCTAACAGAGAGTGGTACTTAAATATCAATAAACACTTTCTGAATGATTGCATTATGTAGATCACTGTGCCAGCTTATTAGTTCCATATGAGTACCCATACATTGTTTAATTTCAATTGAATAGGCTTGCAACAAATCAAATTTTATTTGTCCCGCTTGGTTTATATACTGACAGAAAGTTTTAATGGATAGATTATTGGTTTCTTCAGTAAATAATCATTCAGCCCACCTCTGAATGCTCAGTGCTTGGCTCAGAGTGACTATTGAGAGACACTTTTCTTTCTAAGCCTCAGTTTCATGGTCTGTAGGATATATATAAATATGATCTCTACTTTAAAGAGTTATTGTGAAATTAAATGGGATAATCCATATAAAATATATAGCACAGTTCCTTATATATTGTAAGCATTTAATCAATGTGACCATCATTGTTATTATTATAATTTTTTGAGATGGAGTCTTGCTCTGTTGCCAGGCTGGAGTGCAGTGGCTCAATCTCGGCTCACTGCAACCTCTGCCTCCTGGGTTCATGCGATTCTCCTGCCTCAGCTTCCCGAGTAGCTGGGACTACAGCTGCCCACCACCATGCTGAGCTAATTTTCATATTCAGACAGGGTTTCACCATGTTGGCTAGGATGGTCTCGATCTCCTGACGTCGTAATTCACCCACCTTGGCCTCCCGAAGTGCTGGAATTACAGATGTGAGCCACCACACCTGGCCTGTTATTATTACTGATATTGATTGCTGAAAGAACAGAATGTTTTAAACACCAAAGGACCTTACAGAGGAGTGAACATGCTGCTATTCATTCTTACTGTCCACAAATAAAAATTGTTAATATTCAAATTCTGCATTCCAAACAATATTTTACAATTGTATGTTCTTCTGAGGCAATTCTCAGAACTTGCATTTGATTTAACATCATTATTCTTTCTGTGATTTGAATGATTTACTTAAATGACATTTTTCTTAAGCTTAGTGCTTAAAAATGTTTTAGTAGAATTAGGCTTTTAGAAATTCTAAAAATATAAAAGAGACAAACATTTGACTCAAGATATGTGAAAGCAACAGAAAATAATCAGGTCAACTAAACAGTTTGAAAGTATCCTTTAACATTAGCTAAATATCCTTTTATTTTCAATATGAAAAACATAGCAGAATTTCAATGGTAGCTAACGTAAATCATTTATTTTTCCTCACTTAATGGCTATAGTTCTAATGATATGGTGTCCTCATGAGGTAAAACGTCAAAATGCTTAAGGACTCAGTACTCTGAAAATATATTTTTAATATTTAAAAGGTTTGTGCAATTTTAAATAAGACAGTGCCACCCAATATCATAGCATGCTTCATGAGAAAAAGATGCTAAATTTCCTTGACCTACTTTCATCTTCATGTTTAGGAAACAGTGTCTAAGAAGTAAACAAAGTAGTTGTGCCTCACATAGGGGATGATTATTGTTTGAATTTATGATTCATGCCTTGAGCAAAATTTTGTTTGTGGCCTCATTTGCAACCATAATTTACAACTTTACCAGGGATTTGCTGTGTATTTGGAAGGTAATATATCAGACTTGCTTTGTACTGGAACAGTTTTCTAGCTCTGGGTATAGTATTTTCTGTGTTTCTGTTAGCTATAAAATTTCTAGGCATAACATTTATTGTAGAAAATATGGAAATTAAAAAAAATTGTATTCCCCTTAGGAATGTCTTATTGTATTTATATTCTTATTATGGTTAAATCCAACTAATGTTTAAAGAAGTTGTTAATCCTGCAAATATCTGGTTGCAAAAGATTTAACTTTTTCAGATTTTTTAAAAGTAAAGATTGCATTATTTTTTCATTGTATAATCTTTCATCTAAGAAACTAATAACAACATGGACTTCAATATAATTGGAGTGTCCTTAAAATTCAGAAATGTTTTTTCTGTTGCAAATAATAAGTAGACTGTAATACTGTAAAATGAGTTTTGTCTATTATCTTTCATCTATGAGTTAGTGAAGAATTTCCCACAGTATTTATTGGAAGGTCCATTGTCCATTCTAATTTCAGTTGTCTTAATACATATGGAAATACTGGGGATTTTATAAATAATAAACAAACAAACAAACAAACAAATAAATAAATAAATCTACTCCAACTTGTAGAGATCCTCAACTAAATGTAATGTGTTTTCTAGCACTGACATTTTTTTATTTGCAACTTCATACTGCAATTTTTATTAGGATGCTCTTTTATTAAGTGTAATACTTATGCCTCCAACTAAACATTTAGAAATTAACTCTAAACTTTCATTAGTTTGAAAAACTTCTGGTAACTTGATTTGAAAATATAATTTTAATAATTATGAGTAACAAATATGATCCTATGCTATAATTTAAAAATACGGAAATTATTATTCTGTGTCTGATTCTGTATGTTTAAAACAGTTTAAAATAGAAAATATTGCCCTTTTTCTTGTTTTCTGATATAATCAATAAGAAAAAAAGCTAAAAGCCCAAGAGAAGTTTAAAAGTGTAGAAAAACTTGACAAAGAACATTTGCCTAATATGCTTGGTGATACATGTACTTACCTTGTAAAAAATAGATCAACCTAGAATCAGACTCTTCCAGAAATTCGTTGTTTCATCCAGTTCTTAGCAGAGTTTTTTCTGACATAAAGGTAAGTAGACGGAATAGTCTACTGAGAAAGAAAGCCATCGCTTTTTCTGGCAGTACAGTAGAGAAGGGAGAAGTAGGATAATGCCTTTAGTCATAATGCTGGGACTTCAATATAGAATTAAAACTGTTTAGGAGAATGTAGGCTCAAGAATCATTTCAACACCATTACATATTTCTTTTCTTTCCCTAGTAATTATTCATTCAGCTATTATAACTACCACAGTAATTTTCTTAGAACAAAGCAGAGCATGGCAACAATAGCTTAAAAAATGACGAAGTTTAAATGCCCAAGGTCAGAGTGTAACATTTGGATTTCCATAAGTATTTCAAATGCTGCAGGCTTTATGTAATAATTTTAATGTGAAAAATATGCAGGCCACGCTTCACTGCTCTTTGCATATACTGCAAAGTGGAAAAAAAACCTTAAAAATTGCTTAGGTTTAATTGAGCAAAAGGATTCACATGTGATCTGAACTTGTGGCACATAATTCCTCTAGACAGCTTCAGTTGCCGTGTGATGATCCTAATTAAATTATGTAACGGCACTGAACTAGCTAAGCTAAAGGGCCTGTTCCTTCATATCACCTGGTGACTTAACTCTTTACAGGACTCTGGGTTTGGGACTGGTCTTCTACCACGATCTTGTGTGTTTTTCATTGTTAAGGGTAGGAAAACACAGTATTGATGGAATCCGCTTTAGAAGTTTCTGCCTGTAGGTGGCAGCATTGTAAGGTTTTGGAAGTCTTGAGCTCCGAGGTCTTTGCCTGCCTTTCCCGCAAGCCTCATCCACCCGCGCCACATCGGGGTAGCTAACATCACAATACGCTCCTGTCAGGTAAAACTAAAATGGAGAGAAGTGTCGTAGCCAAAAAATTAGGCTTTGTTCACTCCCGTTGGTGTTTCATTATATTTCTGATGATACGGTACATTCTTAATTCTGACCTGAGATTCAGCTAAAGGAGTTTTCTCAGTAGTCAGGCGTCAGCCCCTTGCAAACCATACTTCTTCTTCAAGACAGGCGTTTTACCAAGCAAGGAAGGGAAATTACTCTGGGGGAATAATTAATTTAATTTAAGCATGCCTATTTTAATCACTTGAGAACAAGTTAGACGGCTTCGTGGGGCCATATCAAAATCACCTAACGAGGTTACCTCATGGTAATCTCAATGTCCCTATAAAGGTTGGCTTCCCTCTTTTCCTCTCTCCTTTTCTTTCTTTTCTCTCTCTCTTTCTCTCTTTCTTTCTTTTTTTTTGTCTCACTGTGTCACCAGGCTGGAATGCAGTGGCACGATCTCGGCTCACTGCAACCTCCGTCTCCAGAGTTTAAGCGATTCTCCTGCCTCAGCCTCCCGAGTAGCTGGGATTACAGGGCGCCCACGACGAAGCCCAGCTAATTTTTGTATTTTTAATAGGGACGGGGTTTCACCAAGTTGGCCAGGATGGTCTCAATCTTCTGACCTCGTGATCTGCCCGCCTCCCTGTCTCAAAGCGTTGGGATTACAGGCATGAACCACCGCACCTGGACTCCTCCTTTCCTCATTCCCTCACTCCCTCCTTTTCTCCCTTGCTCCCCTTTTTACTCCCTCCCTTTCTCCCTTGCTCCCTCCTCCCTCCCTCCCTCCCTGCCTGCCTGCCTGCCTGCCTCCTTTCTTCCTTCCTCCCTCCCTCCCTCCCTCCCTCCCTCTTTCCCTTCCTCCCTCCTTCCCTTCCTTCCTCCCTCCCTTTTTTCCTTTCCTTTTCTCCACATGTGGTCACCTTTTCACTCATGATCTATGATTACTTTTCTGATTTGGCCAGAGTAGAAAAGAAAGTAAGATTTACCAAGTAGAAAAGAAACAAAACTTCACCAAATTTGATACATTTAATTTAAAGGTCATAATTCATGTGGCTTTTAATGGTGTATTGTTTTATGTAATATGAATTTCTCAGACTATGTCACCATAAAATACATAATAAATGCATATATGTGGATGCTAGCATGGATTTTTTTTGACTGTGATGTTTTTCCTAAGACCCACAGAGATCTTGCAGTCTCACCTTGCACGCTTCTCTCTGAAAGTTATCCTTGAAAAACTTCCCTAGGTGATAATGGCAAGAGTGTATTGTAAGGACACTGGTTTCAGGCCTTATATGAAGTCTTTGGTTAACTGAATCCTTGGGGAAAATCGTTTCTGAGGTCAAGATTGACAAAATTGTTTAAGTATTATTGAAAATATAAAACAAAATTGTTTCCTCAATAAATATAATTAGCTGTATATACTTCAGTTTCAAGAGCAAGCACTGATGTTGGGACCAGCTCTTTAAATAAAATAGGACCTCTGGTCTCTGGAGGGAACATGCATAAAGCAAAGTAAATGATTTTCTGTCAACACTAAGTAGACAGGTGCTTACATTGAACAGCATTCTAATATGTCTCTGAATATTTATGTCTTCTTTTTCGAATGCATTGCCCATGAATGTCACAGCTGTCAAACGTCTGTACACAAGAAGATAAAAAATGAAATTAATAAAAGGCAGATCAACATTTTGTTTGTTCAGAACACTTTTCCCCCTTGCTTCTTTCTTTTTTTCTTTCTTCTTTAAAAAAAAATTTTTTTTTACTCAGCCGTGTTTTAGGATTTTGGCACATCTGTATTTTCTAAAAGGCCAACGGAAATGTAAGCTGACTAGTTGTATTTAGGGCTGGCACCAAGGCCTGTCTCAGTATTTAAACACCAAAATAATCAATGAAATTAATGACCAAGAGAACCGGGGTCTGAGGATTTTTCTAGCCATTTCCGCTGTCCATGTGCTTGGTTTCCTTGGGTGCCACAAACGAGATTCTGACAGGTTGTCACTGCCCTGACCTGAAATTCAAGTTTGTGAGGTGAGAGGCCCTTAAATCTTTTGGCTTCTGTAGCCCAGAGTTTTAGCTGTACAGAGTTAGTGCCAAAACAAGCCATTGTGTGCCCTCAGAGCTATAAAGGAACTTGGTTTTCAGAGCAGAGATGAGTAAATAGAATTGGTGGTAGATCAAAGCAATAAAAAAAAAGATCTGTTTAGTCATCAGATCCCTGCCTCTCTGCTTCTCTTGGTACTGAGAGAGCCAACGTGTATAAAGAGCATGTGTTGGGATGAACTCAGCAGTCACTTGACAAGCATTTATTCATTAAGAAGCCGCACATTTTGAGGTATCTGGTTGTTATTATTATCAGTAAGTAATCCCCAGCAAAAATATCCTCCCAGATGTTTTCATATTTACTTTACAATGTCCGAATGAATCATTTGGCAACAAAGAAAAATACAGTTTAAATATTGAACCAGGATTTTAAGCTCGGGAACTCTTTGTACTTGTTTTGCCCTTGATGGGAATTTTTCTGAATTAAAAACTCTCCAAATTGTCAAATTGCTGTTGCAAAAACCTCAGTTTTAGTGAGACTTAGAATTTAGTTTCCAAGTTTTGGTGATCTAATTGGTGTTTTATTGATAGCCACAGATATGAACCAGATGTAATCAATATTGGTTTAGCTCAGATTTGATTTGGAGAATATACTGGTTGCTTTGATTTTGTTATATTTAAAAAAGTTAAAAAAAAAAAAAACCCTCATAGATTCAGTTCTGATTTGAAGAGAGTCACTAGATTTTCTTTTTTAAGAAAACTTTAGTTTGGTTGGCAGTCTGATTAAACAAATATTTCATATATTTATATTGGTAGTTGTACAAAAGTAGTTGGTAGCATGGCTCAGTTCAAGTTCCTTTGATTGGTACTGTGCTATTTAAATGGATCACGTCAAAAAATATCAACCACTTTCAAATCAGTAATTTAACCTCTTATCAGTAAAATTAGGGGTGATTGAATTGGCATGGATTGTAAGGGTTTTTTAGAGGCTGGTGCTGATGCTGTTGTGGCTGGAACCTAGGATTTCTCTCCATCTCTGCCCATCGAAATCCTCCACTTTCTTCAAGATCCAACACAAACACTCCATTTTCCATCAAGCCCTCCCTGATTCTCCTTAGAAGAAAGTATTTTTTTCTCTTCTTTTTTTACATAACACTTTGTAAGTACTTTAATGAAAGTGATTATCATATTCTGTTTTGGTTATAAATAGTGGTTGATGTGTTTACTTCTTTCACTATATCATAAACTGTTGGAGGGGCTTTGTCTGTTTTAAAATTTGTATTACCTCAGTTCTAGTACCCTTGTTTGCAGATTACTTATAAGTGTTGTGGCTTTCAATGCTGGTTGAATCTTTGTTGCTGTTGCTTATTTTTTGTTTTGTTTGTCAGTTTATTTTGGTTGGAATGGCTCATTTAGCAGGAAAAACATTGCAGCTATAAAATATAATCTAAATGCTTATTATTGAAAACCTTCTAGGGCATTTCATAACATATACATAGAATACCTAAAAAAATATGCAACCATTACTAGCAGTTCACTCAAGTTCACATTTCAAATAAGTTGCATCTGTTTCTAATAAGGTAACTGAATGATTAGCAGGAGAAAACATATGATTAGAAAGAATACAACCCTTGCTGATATGTATTATTTTTAAAGCTCTCCAAACTAAGGTCAATAAAGAAATAGTACATGTAGCAAGAAGAGCGAGATTAGAGGAAGAGTTTCACCTATAAACCCTTTTGTGAGCTGTTGTAGAAACAGAACTAATTTAACATGGGTTGAGGCATTTGGGGCTGACATGCAAACTAAGGAATGTGAAAATAGATGAGAAGAATGGTGACTAGAAAAATTATGTGAGTTGTAGTTGAAGAAAATAAAAAAAACTTTACTGAGTAGAAAGTTAATGAGCAGATGATTTCATCCCTTTTTATAGGGCTATACTTTTAACTCGAATAAAGCTAGTAAGAATAATGGAGAAAAGCCCCAAGTTTGATAAAAGAAAATAAACAGGCACTATTACAAATAAGAAATGTTGGAATGCTCTTTGTTTACTTTCACTACTAATGGAAAGATAAAATGACTTTCTTGAGGTAGTATATAATTTTAAGATCATAGATATCTCTTAGCTTAATTCATCCACTGAACAACTCCATTTTTGAACAGTTTTTACACCATTGAGCTTGAAGTTCATGGAAGGAAAGAACAAAAAGCTCTGTTCTCTACTCTGATTTGATCCAGACACAACTTACTTCAAAACTGCATGCTGTCCTTCAGTTAATTACTCTCCTTCTGAATTCTGTCAGAACTCCCTTTTTCTGCAAGTTGGACATTCTTCAATAGAAAAAAGGCATGGGGAAACTTGCTTTTGGTGACGTGCTTTATGAATTGACTTGGAATACTTTTCCAGGATTTATTACAGAAACTGGCTGCACTTTTCTGTAGACCATCCTTACTCAGTGTAGTCAAGGCCACTGGCTTAACAGAACTTTATGTCTGACAACACCAGTGCACCTACAAAGCTATTCTAAAAAGAATGAAAATTTGGTTTGATGTAAAAGTCTACTGTTCATACAATACCTTGTAACACTGTATTTCATTAATACTATTATTATTTTAAGACTGCAGTGTGAGACCCAAGTGTGAGACAAAGAATTCCAAGTTTAAAGTAACTTGAAGCCACAGGGCGCTCAGCCTTGGGAAATTATTGGAAATCTTGGAGGTCATGGACCTTCTAAAAGACATAGGGAAGGGACCTTGAGCTGATTTTAACTAAATGTAAAGGACAGAATGACCCTACCTGACACAGGATTTACTTTTTGCCATTATCTTTTTCTTTTCTGGGTATTATAAACCTACAGCTTAACTAACTACATGCTGTGGTTAACACAATTGAAGCAGTTATAGATCATAGTGATAGTTTTCCTGAAGGTTATACTTCTGTTAAAATTCAAAGACTTGATTGCCAAAGTTGACATAAATTATCAATATAAAATTTAAGTATGTGTCTATATTCAATATGAAATACTGCTATGCCATTTGCAGAATCCTAGCATCTAAGTTTTAAAAACCTTAAAAACAGAAACTTATTGATTCTTATAATTTTCATTCCAAATTATTTCTATTGCAACTTCTGCCAATTAAGCCCCATGTTCCTGTCCAAATAGAAGAGTTGGTTGTCTCTGTTCTATAATAAGTTTCATAGGCTTAAAGACCTTGTTATATTAGACCTCAGCCTTCCTTGTTCCAGCCCAAATTATTACATGTTCCTGGACCTTTTCCCAGGGATCTTATTTTCTATAACTGGTCACAAAGTCTCTGTAGACATAAAATCTTATAATCCAGAATAGATTATGTACATATTATTTCATTTTACTTTATTTCTTCTCTTTTTCTTACTGGTTTGAATGAAAAGACTAAGAAATCCTCCTTCAAAAGTCATAGTAAAACAGAGCATGTGGATTTTTACTTTTACAATGGAAGTTGTAGGTTTCCCTCATAGTTTATCTTTTGCTCAAGACAGTCTATAAAACCTCTTTCCCAGATCCAGACATTAAATTTATGTCAATCAATTTACACCCTGGAAAACAGACCAGCTCAACACTCAGATCAGCCTCTAAACATGTAGGAATCCAGGCAACAAGCACTTGTCTTTATAGAACAACTTGGTTTAAGCAATTAACAATCAAGCCCTATACACATAAACACACTATAATTAACTGTTTAATAGTGGAAGCTCGCTTTTCAATTTTTTCCCCTTAAGTGTAGTCAAGGTGAGTTACTTGATTTTTCCATCACTAAATGCTGCAACAGCTCATTCTTTTGCAGGTCTCCCGTCTCCACATATTTTCCTATACTCACTATATTTGACAGTAAAACTGCCAAGCTCCATTATTTCCAACTGGCAGCAATTTAATACATAGTTGAGTCAGTTACTTAACTAAATAAATTGCTTAAAGTTAACTCTATTTGTAAGACCACAAGGTGTTTCTAAAATGTGCTGCCCTTTTATATCATAAACCTGGATTAGGTTTACAACCCCATTTCCCCTCAGCAGTTTATAAATCAAACAAAGAACATAGAACAATGCATAAAAATCCCTGTGAAACCACCCTCAGAGTTTTTGTTAATGACAAAAGCATGCTGGGAACTGGATTTACTCTGTACAGGGGAGAAAAAAGAAGTTTGGTTTAAAGTCACCACAGTTTGTAAGAGTTATCTGAGCTCCTTTAAGAGCGATCAATTTTGAAACTGGAATTTTGTGAAGCCACAGCCATCTGTTCAATGCTTTCTGTATAAAAATGGCAGGACATGCTAAAAAGCTTTGGGCATGCTCTTCCATCTCCTTTGCTCCTTCCTCTTAACAACCTGCCAAATGTTCTTAAAAGCACATGGGAGAATAAATATTGACTTACTTATGATGTCTCTCCACAGGTGCTCATTAAATATAAATGAACAAATACACGTACACACAAATACACAAAAATACACAATGCCCAAAGTGAGCACCATGTAATCTGGCCCAGCTGTAACATTTTCCTTTGCCGGTTACTAGGGATAGGTTTCTGAATCAGATCAAATGTAGCCACTGTTTCCATAGAAAATATATTTAAAAGAGTAGAAGGAAGCTGAAGATGGGGTCATTTTCTCTAAGAGACCAATGACTAACTCTTGTGAAAAGTGAATGTACTTCGTTTTTATGACTGAGTTGAAGATCTGTGCTTAGATAGGATAAAAAGAAAACAAAACAAAACCCAGAAATGCTTCAATCTGCAAAGAGTAGAAAAACAACAATTAAAAAAAAAAAACATAAAAGCTGCAATTACTTTTGCACCAACTTAATACAGTGTTTGCTTTAGATTTAGAAATTGAACCATGACTGTGATTTTAGGGAATGATTTTTATTTGCCTAGTGAAGTCTTTAGTACTTTTAGAGCAGAGCCTGGCGTTTCTGGTCTAGCTCTTTTCTGAGAGGATAAGGACTATAAGAGTAGATATCTCTGGCTAGTAAGATACTGTAAACTTCTCCAGACCTGCACTAATAGAAGGGAGATAATCCCCTAAGCGTTTGTGTTTGTCTCTAAAAGGGCATTTTAATATTCATTTATATTTGGATTTAAGTGCATTGTACTCATGAGAAAACTGAAAGTACTCACCCTGTCTCTACTGACCAGGGCCTAGAAAGTCTAACACTTTCTCAACTTGCTTGCCTTCCACCTCACTTTCCCACCTTGTTCCACTTTATGAAGGGGTAAACTAATGTCTGGGAGTCTGAGCTCTGATTTAAAAAGATCAGTGGAGTTTTTTCTTAAATTCAAATTCAGGAGCACAGCCTTTCAAAAAATGAAGACTGCTTGTGCAAAAACTATGGCGTAGAGGCAGGACAAATCTTCCAACGGAAACAAAGTATGGAAGTCCAAGCTTCAGCTATTGTTTTCTAGAATGCTGCAAACCCTTCTGTTCTGTTGCAGACCAGGACTGGTAATCAGATTTTTTAAGTGTGTCAAAAAACATGATGAAAATTCACTAGAGAGGTTAAGAAAAAAGTACCTGTTAAGTTGCTTCAATTTCAGCTTTCACTGGCGAGAGCTGAAACATTTGCAGGAGACATCAACAAACCAGAAATAAGATCCACAGCTAATCAAGGTCGAGCAAATGAGACAGGTAATTATTTACAGGGCCAACCTTTAGTTATAGGAGAGAAAGAAAATAAAAAGATTAATAATGAAAATACGCAAAATACCAAAATCTGGGTTAATTAATGATCTTAATCTTTTAATGTACTTACCAAACTGCCAATAAGCAAGCCATATAGAACAGTCTGTGATTTACACTCTTTTGGCTACCTTAATTCTTCTTGGCAAGTTTAAGAAGTGCAAAATTGCTAGAAATCAAGAAAACAAGAAGCAGTAGCAATCTGAAGCATCTATAAATTTACTGAACAAAAGAAAACTTAACTGCAATGTGTAAGACAAAAAGTAAAATGAAGTAAGCCAAAAAACCCCAAAGCAATAACACCCAAATGCATACAAATTTTGATATGCATTATCTCTATAAATTATCTTATTGCCTAGAGAGAATGAAGTTTGAAAAGGAGAGAATTGTTACATAAAGTAGTACATGTTACAAAGGTAATAATTGGACCTATCACACAAAGATATACTGATGTGTTTTGGGTCTCAGAATAGTTGGATCACAGTTCTATAGTTAAAGCTTATTAAACCTAAAGTGTGTAATATTCTTTTGTGGTTTCTTTTTTTGAGACAGAGTCTCACTCTGTCGCCCAGGCTGGAGTGCAGTGGCACGATCTATGCTTACTACAACCTCTGCCTCCCAGGTTTAAGCAATTCTCTTGCCTCAGCCTACCAAGTACTACTTGGGTACTACTTGGGTAATTATACATACCTGGATAATTTTTGCATTTTTAGTAGAGATGGGGTTTCACCATGTTGGCCAGGCTGGTCACGAACTCCTGACCTCAGGTGATAACACTCACCTCGGCCTCCCGAAGTTCTGGGATTACAGGCGTGAACCATTGCACCCGGCTGTGTGTAATATTCATATACAGTAGGCTGATTCTTTAGGAAGATGCATGTGAAAAATCTTAACTAGGAGTTGTAGCAAGAGGTGACTACGTCTTGCTCCTGATCTGAGTTCTGCTCCTCTGTGGTCTCCTACCTGCAATCACTTGTGGACTCTTACCTGTTAAACCACTCTCCCTCACTACCTATGTTGTTCCATGTCACACCTATGACTTTTTTATACTTGCAGTGGTGTACCAATTACATGGAATTCTCCATATTTGTAGTTGTTCAGAGTTCACAGTTTACAGCGAAATAACTTCAGGGTTTGCCTTTATTTCAATAGGTTAGTTATTTTAAGTTTGAATTTGCTGTTGCACATATTCTTACAAATATTGCAACTCAAAGAGTTGTTAAAATTCTCTAATTTCTTTAAATATACCTACAAATATAGTCCTTAAATACTTTATCCTTTCTGTGTGCTGGTCTGGTGGGAAGGGATTGATATATATTTTTGCCTCCTACAGAAAGCAGAAACGCTCTAGAAAGGACTCTTAGTTAAAAGCCCTTTAGATCATATTTATCACAGTGTAAGGTTTCTTCTTTTTCCCCCATGCTGTTTTTTTGGTTTAAATTGCTTGTCATTTAACTATTTCATGGACTTTTATGAGTGTATCACAATTGCTTTTTATTCATTTAATAAATATTTATTAATAATCAACTACTAGTGATAAGGCCAAACCATAAACCCAGGTTTTCTGACTCTGAAGCTTTCCATTAGACTATAAGCCTTGCTTGTCATGGATTTAAAATATAGAGTGTAGAATACACATTCCATTTGAAATAGAAGACAGTTCTTTATGGAACCAGTTTCCCATGTTGTTTTAACAGATTCTGGGCATTTTGATTCCATAGCCAAGACCCATCAATTTGCTGGCACACATGCTACAGGGAACTCGATGCTGAGACAGGGAAGTTTGTTTTAAAAGGTGACATTAGTTTTGAGAATGGGTTGATATTTGTTTTATTGTTTGTTTGTCTTGCTGATCACTTTTTGTGGCATGTTTTGATTTAATTGTGTTAAGAATTTCTTTTTTTTTTAAAGTTTGCCTAAGGGCTGTGGGGATGGGTTCATTGAGACATACAAATAGAAAATTAATAAATTCAGCGCATATTTGGTTTGTTACTGCCCTTTTGAAAATAGCTAAAAGAGGATCTTGCTTTACTCATATCATTTACATGCCAGAATGACATCTATCTATAGAAGCAAATAGTCTATACACTGGAGTTTTAATGAATGGAAGAGACAACTACCCATAAACATGGAGGTTCTACAATACTGAAAATACTTAAGACATCAATGACTTTTACAAATGGGACTTTTGATGTTCTTTACTTGGCTACATACACATAATCCTGAAATTTGCTGCCAATCCAAGATTGTCTCTGCCTTATCTGAAATCAGCTTGAATCTTTTAAATAATTTGCAAGCTCTTGCTACAATAAATATATATTTCTTGAAATTTTGCTCTGGAGATCTGTTGTGGCACTGATTCATAGTTTGAATTCTTGCCTAGATTTTTTGGTAAATTTTCTATTATTTATTAGGTTGAGGAAAGACATTCTTGTACTGAGGAGGAATAGATTGTTAATTGGCACTTACTATGGGTCTGGCGTATGCTAAGCAGTTTACATGTATTATCCCATATAGTCTTTACAATTGCCTTTTCCTTTTTCAATGAATGGAAGCTTAAAAACAGTACATTTGCTATCAGGTGGGATACTTGCAAATATTTTTGATCTTCAAAAAAATGTGTCAGGCCTGAAAACTTTGGAAACTTATAATCTTATTCACGTTCACTTATCACATGAGCTTACAAAACTGCTAGATGATTGACAGTAAATATGTTTGTAAGAGTCCCATCCTCCAGGTGAAATTAATTAGGTTTTTCACCTCTAACCTTGTTTTTGATAGTGCCAGGATTTAGTTTGCTGAGCCAGAGTTGAAGCTACTTCACTGTTCAAAATTTGTAACTCATAAAGCAATGGTAAAAGAATTCTGCCTGTAATAAAATAGATGCAATGACTCTCAAAGTGTGGCTCAGGGTCTCCAAAAGCTCTTTGAGATTCTTTTAGGTTGTTGCAAAAAGAAAGCTATTTTCATAATAATACATAATAATAATTCAAATACATAAGATGTTATTTGCCTTTTCTCCTCCATTCGCTCATGAGTGTGCGGTAAAGCTTTCCAGATGCCACATAACTTGTGTTGGTGTTGGTGATCTGACAACCAGTAGATTTTTTGTTGGTGGTGAATTCTTGTGTTTAATGGAATTTTCTAAAAGAGTGCTTTGAGGGTATAAATATATGTGTGAGTTTAGATGGGAACTGTTTGTTCTCAATCACTTCTATGGTGTTTACACAAGTTATTTGTGATTATGCCTTCTGTAATCTCTGCAACTCATTATTGTTCAATAAATTTTTTATTTTTAAGTGACACAATTTTCTCTGCACCTATACAGAGATACAAGAAGTATAGTTTGTGTCTTGTTTTGTAATTATATTAAGAAAAATATTTTTAAATATTTTATAAATATTGTTTTATTTTAACTGTATTTAGTATTTAGAGATATTTATTCTAAAATTGAAAAAAAATTGTCAATTTGAGATACTAGTCGAAGGGTACAGAGTTTCAGTTATGTGGGGTAAGTTCTGCACATCTAAAATATAGCATGGTGACTATAGTTAATAATATTGTTTTGTATACTTGAGATTTGCTGAGAGTAAATCTTACATGTTCTTACCACTAAAAAAGGTAATTATGTTAATTACCTTGTTAGTGGTAATGATTTCACAATGTACACCTATACCAAAACATGTATACTTTAAACATATATGATTTTTGCTAGTTATATCACAAGAAAGCCTGGAAATTAAAAACATAAGTAATATATTTTTTCTTTTTTTTTTCCCATTTATTTATTTTATTGTATTTTAGGTTTTGGGGTACATGTGAAGAACATGCAAAATTGTTGCATAGGAACACACATGGCAGTGTGATTTGCTGCCTTCCTCCCCATCACCTACATGTGGCATTTCTCCCCCTGCTATCCCCCCCAGCTCCCCACCCCCCACCGTCCCTCCCCTATTTCCCCCCAACTGATCCCAGTGTGTAGTGCTCCCCTCCCTTTGTCCATGTGCTCTCATCGTTCAACACCCGCCTATGAGTGAGAACATGCGGTGTTTGATCTTCTGCTCCTCTGTCAGTTTGCTGAGAATGATGGTTTCCAGGTTCATCCATGTCCCCACAAAGGACCCAAACTCATCGTTTTTGATGGCTGCATAATATTCCATGGTGTATATGTGCCACATTTTCCCTATCCAGTCTATCGTCGATGGGCATTTGGGTTGGTTCCATGTCCTTGCTATTGTAAACAGTGCTGCAATGAACATTCGTGTACACGTGTCCTTATAGTAGAACGATTTGTAATCCTTTGGATATATACCCAGTAATGGGATTGCTGGGTCAAATGGAATTTCTATTTCTATGTCCTTGAGGAATTGCCACACTGTCTTCCACAATGGTTGAACTAATTTACACTCCCACCAACAGTGTAAAAGTGTTCCTACTTCTCCACATCCTCTCCAGCATCTGCTGTCTCCAGATTTTTTAATGTTCGCCATTCTTACCGGCGTGAGATGGTATCTCAATGTAGTTTTGATTTGCATTTCTCTTATGACCAGTGATGATGAGCATTTTTTCATATGTTTGTTGGCCTCACGTATGTCTTCTTTTGTAAAGTGTCTGTTCATATCCTTTGCCCACTTTTGAATGGGCTTGTTAGTTTTTTTCTTGTAAATCTGCTTTAGTTCTTTGTAAATTTTGGATATCAGCCCTTTGTCAGATGGGTAAACTGCAAAAATTTTTTCCCAATCTGTTGGTTGCCGATTCACTCTAATGATTGTTTCTTTTGCTGTGCAGAAGCTGTGGAGTTTGATTAGGTCCCATTTGTCTATTTTGGCTTTTGTTGTCAATGCTTTTGGTGTTTTTAAAGTTTTTTTTATTGGCTTAAAGAAAGGAGATTAGAAGGCTTGTCTTCTCAAGTAGTTGCATGTGTTGTCTAAAATTTCTGAAAAAGTTGAAATCTCATGAAAGAATAATTTACTCCAAATAAATTGGAAAAAACAAAAGAGAAAGGAAAATATGATGAAAGCTATCTTATCCTTGGCTTTATAGATATTAGAAATTATGCCATTATATCTTATGCATTAGAATATTTTTGAATATTAGTAGGGTATCAGCTATATTGCAACATCATTGAAATAATGCAGACACGATAAGCTCATTAAAAAGCAAAAAAAGTTTATTATAATTTTTCAAACTAGAAATGAAAAATGAATCATTTTGTAGGGTAAGTTATTACACTGCATTGGCTGGAGAAGCTCATACAATAGCTTGTACAGTAGACATTGCCGAATGCCTGCTGGATTAAAAATCAGTAAAAAAAAATAATAATAATGACAGTGCCAAGTGACTCATTTTATTGGAGATTTAGCTATAACTGGAAGGCTGAGTTAATATTTCATGGGCAATACTGTACTTTTGCCTCTCAAAGGGGGGGACTCTACAGCCATGGATGATGGACTTGCCATTTTGCTTATGTTTGCTTTATGTTTTGCTTATGATACCAGGAGGTCTTACCACCAACCACCCAAAGATGACTGTTTTTTTTTTTTTTTTTTTTTGGTGAATGTTTGTCAAACAAGTGGTTGAAATATTCAAAGCATTGAAGTTACTCAAGTATTGAATCATTTATTTTGAATCTCATGGTTTGTCCTGGGTCAACATTTTCTTTTCTTTTTATTTGCACTTACGGCACAAAACGTTGGATAAAACTGCTAGTACCTTGTAGGAATGCCGCACCAAATTGTTCTAGTAGTCATTATATTTGTAACCACCATGTACTCACAGTAAAATAAATACATTTCCTTTAATAATGTCTTTTGTGAAGCAAAAATAATGAATAATTTTATTAAATCTTAATCCTTGAGTACTTTTTAAGTAATCTATGGAAAATATGCATAAAACATGGCTGTATATCAAAGTACAATGGCGATCTTGAGGAAAAACTCCTGTGTAAATTTGGGAAATTTGTTTCCTCCACAATGAGCTTAACTGCTTTCTAATACGTACATAGTTACATACTTTCTTATGAGATTGGTGGTTATATAGTCAAATATGATTTTTGATATTGTACAACAAAATATATCAACATTTGGAAGATCTGTATTGTTTGGTAAAGCAATATTTTCTAAATGACCAGTTTGTAATGTTACAAAAGTATGCATGGATAAAAGATTCATGTAAATGTAAGATATACCAGTGGGTTTTAATGTAACAGAATATGCAAAGCTTATCGGTATGTTTCAGATTCCATGTTGCCACCGACCTTTAAGAAACTACCAATTGTTGATGTATTGTCAAAGAAGAATAATTATCTGAAAAGGTTACTATATTACTCCTTCTTTTTCCATTTACATATCTGTGTGATGCTGGATTTTCTTCATGTACTGCAACCAAAACAACATATAATAGGTAGAATGCAGAAGTGGATGCCTATCTGTCTTTATTAAGCCAGATATAAAAAATAGGCCTGCCAACACAGGTGTAATAGAAAAAGCAGCATGCAATTATGGCAAGAAGTCCTTACATGGTAGTCAGGTAGACTATGGCCACTTTAATACGTGTGGACATGACCACTTGTAGAAAGGGAAGCGAGCCCCTGGCCATCAGTTTCCCATTTTTGGCAGGTTTCTCACTGTTTCTCTGGTCCATGTTTATCACTGAACTTTAGGGACATCTCTGTGAGGAGCCAGAGAGGCACTGGGGAGCTGTATACATTTGCTCATCTCCTTAGTTTATATATCCTTCACAGTACTTACTTTGAACCAGAGTAAAGGCAAAGTTAATCCTATTCTGAATTGTCTTGCATGATAATCTTTAAGCATAGAATAGACTGTGGGTCTGTCCTAGGTCAGTCACCAATGACGTTAGGTAAAGACATGGCTTAAGAGTGTTTTTGAGCCTGGTCTCAGGGAAAGGAAATCCCTGCAAATAAAAAGTACTGACAATCTCTTATAAAATTGAACATAGAGTCTTTTAATAAATTTGGCAAAAAACAGTCTGTGACTTAGGAGCAGTTTGCCTATTTACTTTTGGCAAACAGTGGAAACATGGAATTATTTGCATGACTTTCAAACCAAAGTCCACTGTAAATAACATTGGATTTTGAGTGAAGAAAGAACAAATGGGAAAGCATGTGAGAGCAGGAGGAAAGCTGATTATAACTTTTTCTCATTAGTGAGTTGTTTTATTACTTTCCTAATATTACTGCTACAAAGCAAATTCTTCCTAGACTTTAAAAATTGACAACTTATTGTAAAGGGTTAATGGTACTACAATTTTGAGGAAGTATGCTTTTAACCTGATAATAAAAAAGGTTTATTGGTGAAGAATCTGCTCCTTTTTGCTCATGAAAATAAATAAAATTACCAATTTGGTATAAACTTCCATTCCTTAATGCATTGCAAATAAACAAAAGTTGCATTTTCAGTTGCCTCTTTTTTACTTGGGAAAGAAACACGTCGTTGAAATGAAAATAATGCTATTGCTTTTGTCTTGGTGTTACTGTGATTTTTTAACATCAGAGGTTACTGATCTTCTGAAACCTCTGTCTTCCTTTTTCAGAGATAAAAATATTGTTTATTAATGAGATTTGTTTTGTTTTGTTTGGGGGAATACATGTTCTGTTTCTTCTGAAAATTTGATGCTTAAGTAAAAAGCTGGCATTTATGGGGAGAAGTTTATCTCCTTTACAGAGTTATCTTTTATTTCAGGAAACACAGCAGGCCTGTAGAAAGCAGCAGGTCATGTCATTTTGCGGTGATGAATAAAAATAATAGAAATTATTTTTACAACCCCAAGACATGAATGCAAGAAGAATGAATGGAAGTTAATTAGTAAACCATGAGAATTTAATACAATCTATATGTCTTTCTACATACAGAACTAGTCTGTAAAGTACCATGCCAATGAAAGGCACAAACCCTAACTAGAGTGGCCACCCAAGCTGGAAGAAAGGCTTCTAAGCTGATGGATGGCCATCTCGTATAAAGATTTGTAAGAGACCTGGTTTATGCTAGGGTGAAAGGTAAGACAGGCAAAGTTTGTCTCCTGATACGAAAGAAACTGCATGTGATGATGCTTTATGAACCATTTGAGAATCGTAAGAAACTCTTACTGGTGTTTGAACGACACTCAGTGGGAACTTTCATGACAGGAATGCAGATGGTGTTCCTATGTTATGCAGATTTCATAAGTCTCACAGAAGTTTTGGATGGTTAGACTTTACCCAAGTGTCTAGTTTGTTAGCTCTAAACATTGCATCTCAGACCTCATAAAGATGCTTCAAATCTTTTTTTATGGTAACAAAGACTTTTTAAAACTCGATAAACTAACAGAACTTATTTTGAGGGCCCTCATAGGTAATTTAAAATTTCTATTTCCATGATGCATTTCTAAAGGTGGAAGTAATTGAAGAAATGACAAGGGCAACATTCTAGACTGTAAATATTTCCCTTTCATTTGTGGCTTACTTCTCTTCAATTAAGTCAGCTAAAGGTATTTCTACTGCTAAAAGTTAATTATGTAGGACAAAGTAAATTATAAGCATATAATTTTTCTCCTTACCAAGGTTAAGAATCATGGATTTGATGTGCTAATAAACTGTAATAAATAATATTGATTAGTTAAATAAAACTTGGTTTAAAAAAGCATCTAAGTTGATGTTGGATATTCACTAGTTGAAAAATATTGGTCATAGCAAATGCCATAAACTTTTGAGACTATATTTTAAATAGACAAGTTTGATAGAAATTTAGAGCCATTAAGTTGGGAAAAAGAGGAGCACTAATTAAGATCATAAAACCATTTTGTCATGCCTGAAAAATATCTTAAGCTAAAAAATGTACAAACTTAATAATGGCAAACATTCATGAGTAATTCTTATGTGGCAGCCACTAAGCAGACAGATTAACTCCTTTAATCTTCATAACAACATTTTTGGATAGGGATTAATGTTATAATTTTCACTTAGAGATGAGATATCCTCAACATACAGCATGAAGTCTCTTGTCTAAGGATAAACATTAAGTGGCAGAGCTGGGATTTGAACCCAGACAGTATGGCCTTGAAGCCCAATTTCCTAGGCATTATGCTAAGATTGTTAGAAGACATGAGTAAGTGAAAACAGGTATGAACACATCCCAATTCTGCTGATTTGTAGAAAGTTAGACCAAGTGAAGATTAGAAAAGTAAATTCTAGATATTTTAGATGAGTATTAGAAGGTCACTATTAATTGCAGACATTCTTACGGCCTGGAAAAATATCAAGATAAGGAAGATAGGAGGTAAATGCAAGTAAATAAGGAGGGGTGCCATAGCCAAGAAGATACTGCTAAGTTTGAAAACACCATTCCTCATCTCAGTGTTTCAATTTAATTACTTGTGAGACTTTTTCCTATAGAAAAGTCATGGAAAGCAATGGAAAAATAAAAGTTGTGTAAGTTTGCTTAAGTGATATTTACCTAATAGCCCTCTTCTCTTCCATAATACATAAACTAAGCGTTAATTCTGCTTACATTTATGTACATGTTTCAGTAGTAAGAATATATTTACAACTGGGCAGTGCAATTTGAATATTTAATATGTTTAAGAATAAGAATAGATGAGACTGCGGCCGAGAAAAATGCCTAATTATCAAAGACAACACAAGTTCAACTGCAAATAATCTTTGTTGCCTGTGATACAATCCTTTGGTTTCTCACAAGGAATATAAATTATTATAATAATAGCATAAATGATTATTAATTATAAGAATAATAGTTACTATAATATTTATGGGGTATCTCCTAGTCTTAACTATGGTGAGTCAGTATCTTCTAGTCTTAATTATGGTCAGATTTACATAAATGTTTATGTATAACTTACAAAGACCACATGTTAGGTATTATCCAAATCATTTTACAGGTGAGGAAACTGAGGCTCAATAAAGAAACTAACTTGTCCAAAGAATGTATGGAAATACAGGGTGGTTGAGTGGCCATTTATGCATTAAACCTGTATCATTTGCTTTCCATCTTTGTACTTGAGCAACACTGTTGAATTTATTGTCCTCAGATATTTCAGTGGCCTATAATGAAGTCATTATAGTGATATGTAGTTTGGCGTGATCTTGGCTTACTGCAATCTGTGCCTGCCTGGTTCAAGCAATTCTCCTGCCTCAGCCTCCCGAGTAGGTGGGACTACAGGTGCACATCACCATGCCCAGCTAATTTTTGTATTTTTAGTAGAGATGGGGTTTCACCTGTTGTCCAGGATAGTATCTATCTCCTGACCTCATGATCTGTATGCCCCAGCCTCACAAAGTGCCTGGCTGTGGTTTTTAATTTCAAAGCAGTATTTACTGAGGTCAGGTAAAGTAAAATGAATTATAATTTTTCTCAGAAAATTACTTAGGATAATCAGCTTGATATGGTAAAATTAAATTCTCCACCAAAGAGATATATTTGACCAACTTTGCCTTCACAATGGTCTAATTACTGGTGCATAAAGAAAAACTGTGGTCTGTATTTTTCTTTTTTCTAGATTCTTGCTCTAGATAGAAAAGGAAGGGCTTCTTTTTATTGAGCTACTGAAGCTCAAAAGTACGTTATTGGACAAACGTATCAGTCTCTTAAAGGAGAAATGAACACAATAGGATTTTCAATATTAGTTTCTTATTAATACATTGAACTGCTATCCATAAGCGAGGGTTCCCTCAATACTTAGAAACAAAGGAAGCCACTTTTAATAAGGCAGCACTTAAGCACAAACACACAAACTATTTTTCTTACTCCTTTGACTCATCAGCAGGTGATTTGACATCAGCAGGTGTTAAAGGGCTGAAGTTTTTCTTGTGGGTGGAGACCCAGCCAGCTTTGATTGGGGTTGTGGGTGGAGAGCAGCAAGCTTGGCCTTCTGTGAGTGTTGATAACTTAACATTGACAAATGATCACATTATCATTAATCGGAGTGTTTGATTGAGGACCTGCATATTCATCATGTAGACACTGGCTTTAAACTTGAAGCATTCCTAAATAATCATATATATCAGGTTCAGAGGAGGGGTAGAAATGACATGGATATATGGATAGTAAATTTGAATTACCTTTCTAACTTGAAAATCATTTCATTGATTTGGAAAGAATATCACAAACTCCATCTAGTTATTCATGAGCTGAAATGAAATAATGAGAATGGGAATGAAAACGTCCCCTTACTCCCGTAGTGCCCCATGTCTGGCTACATGGTATCTATCGCTAATATTTATATTAGTGATATAAATTTTGAAAAGAAAATTATCCTTATTCCAGGGACTTTCCCTACTTATTGAACATATTTAAGATCTCAGCTAGTCCTTATGTATGCAGTTGTGGGCTACATGGAACTACCAAATCAAATAATGGCTCTTTTCATGTTGCCTGATGTCACTGATGGCTCTGGTGTACTCAGAGCATATATAGATGGTATGGAATAATGTCAAGAGCATGGAGAAGACTGCCTGTATTTTTATCCTGGGGCTCCTACTATCTGGGCCTGAGACCTTGGCCTGTACCTACCTCATAGGGTTTCATGAGGCTTAAACAAGTTAACACATGCTAACCTCTGTGCCTGGCATGCAGTAAGGACTTAGTAAAAATAACCTATTTCATTTTACATACCTCTTCATGTCAGCCTTAATTGAGCAGTCCTTTGGAGTAAATAGAATGGTGTTTTCTTCATGTTTGTATCTCTAATATCTAATATCCAACCAACTAAGGTATGCAGTTATGTTTGTAGTTATAATTACCCTGTGTCCTTGCCAAATAGAGTATCCTAGGTACTGTGGTTTTAAGGTGAAGTATTTTTATGAAAGGCACTTTAGTAGCATGAATAGGTCCCCAAACCTTTTGTTATTTACGAGGAGCTACATTCCTCTTCATATGAAGCCTGGTGGACAGTTGGTGTTGGGATGACAAGGTGTGTTATCAATTTATTCCTCCAGGACAGAATGACTGAACACTATGTGCAAGGCACAATTCTAGGCTTTGGGGATATGCAGGTGAACAAGACACATGAAGTCCCTGTTCTGGTGGAGACTGGGGTTGGAAAGGATAGATAATAAGGAATGAGTAAATAAGAAAAATACCACGTGGAAGATAATTCCTTGTTATAAAAAATGAAAGAATGTGTGGAAATACAGGGTGATTGAGTGGCCATTTATGTCAGGTGATCAGGAAAGGTCTTTCTGAGGGAGCAGCACTTGAGGTGAGCTTTGAGTGAAAAGAAAGACCAAGGCAAGTGAAGATGGAGGAAAGGGCATTCCCAGAAGAGGGGCCAGCTTTTGCAAAGACCATGAAAAGGCAGAGATTTTTACTTTTTAAGGAATTCAAAGAGGACAGGGAAAAAAGGGAGAGTGGAGCAGGGTGAGGTTAAAGAAGAAGCCAGAGGCTTTGTTAGCCATCTTAAGGAGTTTGGATTTTATTCCATACACAGTGGAAAACCACCAGAGAATTCTAATAAAGCAGAGAGATGTTTCAAAAATGCCACCTCTGTCTCTGTGTGGAAATAGATCTTGGAGGGCAAGAGTGTCAGACTCTTGTAGTTAAACTTTGAGCTAACTTGGGTGAAAGAGGATCTACTGATTAATGGAAACCCAGGAAGAATTGAAGATCCAACCCACAGAAAGGCCAGAGATACAGCTGGTTTCAGGCACAACTGTAAACCAGTGTCCTGAATACTGTGAGGACTCTTGTCATGCAATCTTTTTATTCTACCTCTTCTGTATAGACTTTATTTTCTCAATCCAGGTGGTACTACTTCTTTCTTGCGAGGCAACATGGTTACAGACAAATCCCGAATTTTATTTCTCCATGGCTTCCACTACCAGAATGGATTAAATCTATCTTTCAGTAACAGACTGCAGTATCTCAGAGGAGGACTCTGATTGGCTACTCCTGAACTTAACAACCATTGTCATGGAATGGGCTCATGAGGTCACCATAAAGATACTGAGGGATTGGAGGTACCAGTGTAGATCCAGTCAGAAGAAAAAGGGAGGGGACTGGGCAGTCAATCCCATACTATCACTTCTAAAAAATAAGTGTTCTTAAGAGAGGGAAACAGGGAAAGAGGATTAATAAAGTTCACTGGAGTGTCAGTCCTCCTAGGCGCTGGGAATGTAGCAGCAAACAACCAATGAAAATTGCTGTCCTCATAGAAATAGCATTTTAAGGCCCAAGGTTTAAAAAGTGCTGTGTATGGCAACATATCATAGTGCAAAGTGCCGTTTCAGCATCTGAAAACACACCAAGAAAGCAAAATAGTGCGCCTCTGCCCTCTGCCTTCATGGGGTTTAAAGTGCACTATGAAGTATAAAAGGAGAGGCAAAAGAAAGGAAAGGGGACCCTTGCCACGTACCACTCTCAGGAATGAAGATTAAGAGGAGAGAAATTCCAGAAGTTTATTCATCTCCCTGTTCTCCCTAGACCCTGATCATCATTGTAAATAGTGCAGCATGAGGAAGGTTCCCTGGGCAGAAGCTGCATGGTAATGGTCCACTCCTGGTGCCTTGGTAACATACACCAGGCTAAGGCCTGAGCAGTTTCACTGCCAGCCTCTCCTTTACAGGCTGTACATTCCAAATGTCATGATGCAGGGAACCATTGTGCTAGCAGTGAGAGCAGCACCCTTTCTGACTGATCACAGTCAGCCTGTGGTGAATCTTTTTGCTTACTCTAAGTGATGCATTTTGTAAAACCACACATTCTGGGTTTAATGCACTGGGGTTTTCACTGTCATATCCATCAGTCAGTTTCAATCACTTGCCAATCAGGTAACAAAACCAGAAGCCAAGAATCTGCCCAGGGCAGGCGAAGACCTAATGGGGTTGTCTGTCAAATGCATCCTAATCCTCTGTTTCAGTGAAATATTTTGAGCCAACTAACAACCACAGTATAAGTGACTCAACTTTCTTCTTCTTCTTCTTTTTTTTTTTGAAAAAGAAAACTATTAGAGATAGAAATGCAGAACATTAAATTGGCAGAACTTCATAGTCTAGGTATGCTTATTTAGACTACTTGAAGGATTAGACAATTGCGCCTAAGGCTGTATTTGTTCTGGTCAAGAAAATTGTGTGTTAGAGCCTTAGTAATATTTTGACTACTCCTAGATGGAAATCAGAATGACCCAACTAATGTTTTTAAATGTAATTTTCTTCTTCTCAGCAAAAAGTGGATAGAGAAATGTTTGTGAGGTCGAATTCATGGACTTGAGTTTGATAGAAGCCAAGGATTTTACCACATTTCAGTGCCGCTGGCCTTTGCTACTTGTGCCAGTTATCAATAAATTGTCCTGCAGCTCCAGAGCCACTCATTACTGACTAATCTGCAAAATATTTTTCCTTTTCTTGCTTGCACCATAATAAGCATGTTTATTGAGGGCACTGGGAAGACACTGCAGGAGAAAAGAGTTTTCCTTCCTGGTCCCTGGTTCCTGTTTGCTTCTAATGGCAGACCCTTATGGCATAGATGGCATCCTAAGCATCTGGCTCCTATGGCACAGGTGTCTTCTCTGGCATCCAGTTTCTACACCCAGGACCACTGTCATGAGCATGCAGCCTGTGCAGTCACTCAAGGCCCTAGGATTACGTAGTTCTCTGCCTTCGCTATCTTGAAGTTCTTAGTATTAATTTTTGAACAGTGGGTCCCAAATTTTCATTTATAACTAGACCCTGCAAATTATCTAGTCAGTTCTGCCTTTATTGCAAGGTAGCTTCTCCAATGCCATGCTCTGCAACATGGGCTGCTTCTCCAGCACCTGGTTCCTGCAGGGTCCTGTGGTTAGCAACAACCCAGCCAGTGTCCAACAACTTTCCCAGTACTGCTCCCTTTGAATAGCTTTCTCATCCACCCTGAAATGGAGGCATTTTCTGGTCCCTTTTTGTTCTGACCTTAGTTTTTCTTGAGGATATTGAGCCCTCTTTTGGCATGGGGCTTGAGAAACCAGGTGGCAGCAATCCTTATGGGTTTACCAGAGGCAAGGAGTCCTGAGGACTGTGATGGACATCCAACAGTCCTGCAAAGGAAGGCAGAACACTAAATTGGAGAACAAAGGAGGGAAGCAGAAAGACTGCTATGGTGATCAGTCAGAAGCAGTCAGGAATCTACAGTAGTAGTAGTAGCAGCAGTAGTAGTAGTATAGTAGGGAAGGCTGGGGGAAGCCGTTAAAGTCTGAAGTGAGGGAATATTGGATCCCACTTATGGTGACGTCAGCTGTTGATATGGCTTTATATCCTAACTTTAAGGTACAGGACAGGTCCATCACCTGTTTCATCAACACACTCACATACTGACACCAGAATAGGTGCTGCTGGCTTGTCCTATCCTTCTTTCTGTCCGTCTTCCCTTACTCTATGCCCTAGGGCAGAAGGCAACTATGCTGCTTGTCTGCCTTTGTGGGTAGGCAACAACATCACATCAAATCCCCAGACCCTCAACTGCACTGAAATAAATTGCTGATTGCTGAGAAACTAATCACTTTCTATAATTTAGGACTCCCTCAACCCACGTATGTTGATTTATGGTTTATACTTGTATTAACTGAGTTTTATGGCCTTATTTTTAAAAAAATAGATACAAATATTAATCCAGGCTAGCTTGTTTTCTCTCCATAAAAATTTTGTGAGGATGTTGCACATGCATTGGAAGCATCTTAAGAGCTTTAGCAAATAATATTATTTGGCAGTAAGAGTGACCAATTTTCTGCCCTATTTCCATCACAGACTGTAGCTGCAAAAATTTGTTTTGCTTTGTATTTTGTTGTCTTAAATGTCAGTGTGTGTTACAGACTCTCTGGAATTTAAAGTTTGCAACATCAACAAAGTTCTATGCTAAATACACTGAAAACTAGAATAAGTATCTAGAGTGGGTCTCTACTTTCAAACGATTTTCATGTTCTCTTCAAAACAGGCAATTGTAAAGACAATTTAACAAATTAAACGGTAAGAAAAAAATTTTAAAAAAGGAAAAAATAAAATTGAAGACATGTAAAGTATATTCAGTGATGGGCCAGAAGGGTTACATAAGCAATTTCACATTTGTTATTCATGATTTTTCTATTGTTGGAACATTTTAAACTTCTTCAAAATATGTTAATTTTGAAAAATATGGTATTTTTGACAGTTTAGTTTTCCAATCCTTGATGTTTTTAACTGTACTGAACCTGTCTGTCTTCAATCTTGGAATATTCTCCAGCATTACCTTTTAAAATTTCATTTCTCTGCCATTCCACTAATTTGTTTTGCTGGAATTTATACTAAATGTACATTGGATCCTCAGAAGTTAATTTTGTTGTCTCAACTACTATTTCATATTATTTATTTACCTTTTGGTGCTGCATTCTGGAGCAGCTTTTCAGTCAGATATGTGCCAGGCCATCCTAGGGCAGTTTGATGGAACTGTGGTTGATGGGGGAGGCCTGTGGCTTGGAAGATGCAGGGCTGTTTGGGAGGATGGGTTGTGCTTGGCCTTGCACGCCTCAGACATCCGTGCCTTCGTCCATCCCTGCAGCTAAGGGCATCCGGTGCACGGATCTGCCTTCAGGCAAGCCAGCCATGGCAGCCAAGCACAAGAGCGGTCTGAAGCTGAACGCCCTCTGCGCCAAGCTGACCCGCCAAGTGGTGGTGGAGAAGTGAGCTGAGGCTGGCTCCCACGCTGAGAGCAGTCTGCCCTCCAACTTACCCATTCTATGTTTAACAATGTGCAGTTTATAGTTTAATTTGTGAGATTTGAAATTTCAGTTATTTTATACAGTTTTCCATTTTCTGGATTTCTAATTGTTTCTTTTTTACATCCACTTAACATTGTTTACTTTTGTTTTCTTTTATGATATATTTGCTTTTTAAACATTTGGGATTGGGGTTAGTTTTTAAAAAAATTTTTGAGTCCTAACCATAATTGTTTTTGAAAAAGAAATTTCTAAGTTATGCTACTATTTTCATTTTATCTGTAGTAATCTTCCATCTATGAATTTTGTTGGCTGTGCCTGGTCCATCTACCTTCCTTCCTTTCTTGCTCTTTCCTTCTCTTGTTTCTTCCTTCCATTCCTTTCTTCTTTCTCTATGCTTGTTCTCTTATTTGCCTGCCTTATGGTTGTCTTCACTTTATCTCCTAGGTCCTGCAGTTCAGGTCCAGATCTTACACTAGCAACTCAGGGCTGATATTCCATAGCTCCATTAGATACTAGATTCGATATTAGATCTGGTCACTAAGCCAGTTGGTGAGTTGGGCCAGGTTTAGGCAGCATGACTGTCTGCGCTCTCCCTCTCACTCCCTGCAAAATTTAGCTCTTGGTTGCAGTCAATAGAAGCATTATTCAGACTCTTCTTGGGTGAAGATTTTGTCATAAGGGAGGTAAGAGAAGAAAGTCCTACTTAGTACTTGTTCTTATGCAGTTGACCTTATTTTGATCTCCTGGGAGTGCAATTAGTTTTTGTTTCTCCACAGAAGTTCAACTAAACTCTGTGTTGAGCGATGCCTCAAAACATGGATTTGAATGATGGTCTTGACCAGTAGTCTCAAGTTCTTATGTGCTTTTGTGTGTGTGTGTGTGTGTGTGTGTATGTGTGTGTGCATGCATGTGCAAATTTTTCATCCCAGGTTGGGCCTAAGTGGTATATTATGTTAATGACTCTATAATGGAATTTCATCTCCAAGTAAGTAATCCAGTCACTGAAGGAACATTTAGTCAGTGAACATTGTGGACTAAGTAGCACACTAGGTCCTATGGGTACAGAGAACGAGGTTGAGCCTTCTCTTCAATGCTCATCTAGGGCAATGGCAGAGGCAGCATAGACAACCTTCTTTTTCCCTGACTGCTGCAAGTTTAACCTATGCTGTTTCTACTTAATTTCGAGATTTTAGGAATTACTATGGTTCCGGTGGTTCAGCAAATGCACACATTGTATTGGACATACATGAAACAATCTCACCAGGTTTGCAATGCCACTTACCTACAAACTTGAAAGGGTATGGCCATGTGTGCCAGTCAAATGACTGCATAGATCTGGTCAATGTTTTCTTCTCTGCCTCAAATATAGCAGCACAGCTTTTGATATACTTATGAAAATAACTAAAACTTTGAAACTTTAGTTTTTATTTAAAGAAATCAGACCTAGCCAGGATTTGTAAGCAGTGCCCAGATTAGTTTTATTGGTAATAAATAGTGAGTCAGAAGGGAGAAGCACCATCAGGAGGACCAGAAGCTATCCCTGAGATGTGCCGTTTTTATCCGTTTTTATCCTTGACTTATATTATTTTGATAAAGTAAAGAGACAAGCAAGAAGGAAAAGACAGAAGAAGGAACCCAAAAGGCCCAAAAGAAGGAGAATGGTTGCCGACGGAGGAATTATTCCACAAAACAAAGAGCAGCAAGGCTTATTTAAGATATGAAAGAAAATGATGAGACAGGGGTCAGGAAGAAAATAAAATCAGAATGGGGACCAAGTTGTCTTTTCCTTCACATGAATGAAATATAAAATAAACTTCACTATAAATATAAAATATACAATATAATATTTCCTTTTGTAAGTCACTAGTCACCATCCTATATTTTCAGGGGTAAAACATACCGTGCACACATCTACTTACTTTAAATATAAGCAGGAAGATAGTTCCCAAATAAACTCATGTCTCATTCTGTCTTTTCTGGCAAGTCTTAAACGGATTCATTCTCCTAGGAATAGGAATTATGGAATCTAAGAGTAAGACAATAATCTGGAAAAAGAGAAAGGAGAGAAAGGGCAAGATTTTCTTTTGTTTGCAAATCTAGTGTATTAATTGCATTCCTGGGAGACTTTCTGGACAGAGCCTCTGGTAAACAAATTAGATATAAACCGAAGGCGAGGGCACCAAGGTCACGGTGGTGAGGGAACATCAAGTGACAGGCGCTGGGACCCCCGATGCATGGCTTGCAGAGCAGATGTTCGCAAGGATGCAGTGATTATTGAACTGGTAATAAAAAAGCATCAGCTTACAGGCAGCTACGATGGATGCTGGTAATTATAAAGCATCCCCTGGGAGGAAAATGACACAAGTCAGCCACAACTCCGCAATCACCGGGGCATAATTAAAGCTCCAGTAACAGTTGTTAATAGGGTGCAAATAAAACAGGGGGAAAATTTGAACACAACCTTTTTTTTCTTTTTTTCTTTTTTTTTTTTAAGAGACGACAAAGGGCATTGTAATTACAGGGACAGCAGATTTTATAATTTTGCTCCACATCATAAAACAAAGGGTTGGGGCTATTAGGTGAACATAAAGTATGGAAACCCAGATACACCTACATATATATGTACACACACACACACACACACACACACATACATCAAAGGGAAAAAGTGTGTTTGCTCTTTGAATATGTAGTATGTGGGGGAGAACAGATTTTTAAACAGAATGTTTATATTCTAATTTTCAAAATGGTAGAAATACAAATATGTAAAGAAAACGGAATGCATGTAAATATTTGGCCATTTCCTCCTTTCCGGAAGATCTGTAGTGGTATAATGTGCCAAGCTATATGATACTGTTGGTTAAAATGGTTTAGATATTGTTAAATAAAGTCAGTAAATCACTTACAGTGTTGAAAGTGTCACTTTTTCACAGAATGCTGCCAGCCACTCCCTAACCTAAAACATTAAGCAAAACAGGGCTCATTTTCCACAGGCAAAATCACTGAAGCTATTTGCCAGCAGATTTCCTAAGAAAAATACATCTACAACCATTGCGACCTGGTTGCTTGGGCAATTGGGCAACTAACTATGCATCTGCATGTGCATTACCAATTAGGCCTACATAAAGATCTATTTTAAGAGGCACATGTGTAGTGGGATAAGAAAGGGAACCCTGTTAAGTTTCTATCTAGCCAGTTTTTCATTAATGGATTTTTAGAAGATTGAGTTTAAAGGGGTGACAAATGTATAAAACAGACTGTACTTCCTTGTACTAAAATTTGTGTCATGAATTTTAGAAGAACATGAAATTTAGAAGAACATGAATACCCATATGTGTCAGTTTCAATAAATTGTAGGAAATAAGAGGAAAGGAAATAGCAATTTCAGTAAAACTTCTACTTCTGGAGTTTAATATGATCACAATTAGCTACTGGAGAGCTTTCTCCTGCTTTCTTTGGGTATTAGGAGAGCTGGCCAATTAAAGAATAACTAAATACTGATGTATTTGGTATGCATTCAAAATGAAATGCATTTGAGATAGAATGCATGAAAATTACATTTCAAATATGAACATAGATTCCCTATCTGGAAAGAACCCAAGAGGTCATATCCCACATTCTCCTTGAATGCCTACTGTGTGCAGTGCACTGATAAACGTTATGAAATGTGTTAAAAGACAGTATCTGTCCCCACAGAAGACTTGACATAGACACAGGGAATGTTAACTAATGATAAAAGGTGAAGTCCCTGACTTTGGGCCCTTGGGCCCTCAGGCCATGAAAAAATAATAAAAACTTCATGAGAAGCTTCCAATACTCCAAGAAGGAGTCAGAGATACAAGACATATTATCCCAGGACTAAGATATTAAGAAATATGAATATTTTGGCTTTGGAGTCAGGGAGAAGTCTTTCTTTAACTGAGAATCCTGTCCTAAAGGAGTATGAAATGCACAACTTTAGGGCTGTCCTTGAAAAGAGAAGAACAAAGGAGAGAAAAAGGGAAATTGTATCCTCACCTTAGGGGTAGAATAGGAAACAGTGTTCTTTGTGTAGGTGGCTCAGGATTCTGTAGAAAAAAAGTGGGCTGTAATCCAATAAGTGGAAAATGCTGTTTATTGCATCTCCCTCTTGGAAATTCACAATCATACTAGCCTATTAAATGCTCTGATAAAGTCCTTCTGGGAGAGTATATATCAAACTTGTTAAATATATTGCTTGGCTTTGAAGTTAAATAATTCTAGTTTGAACCTCAGTCCTGCCCAAAATTAGGCAAGCTACTTAACCTATCATGAATAATTAAGACAGTTCTATCCTTGGTTTCCTCAACCATAAAATAGGGAGAATAGTAGTGTCTACCTTCCTAGGCTGTTGTGAAGATTAAATAAAATATTTTATGTAAAGCATTTAGCATAGTTCCAGGTGCACAGGAAATGCTCAAAATATCTTAAAATATTATAAGAATTAATATTTTATTATATGATAAATAAGCCAACCTGTTTAACTTTGCTTACTTCAGTATTTTTTTACCCTTTAACTATGGAATTATCTTTTCAAGAACACTTACAGACATTTGAAAATACGTTAGTGTTTTGGGATAAACAGATTATGAAGCATTGACCTTGTGAGAGAATCACACAGTTCAAGGAAGATGCTTATAACTTGCTCCTCTTACCACTCTGAAGTTATTCAACTTTAATACAGGCAGTGGGGCTTGAAATGGGAAGGGCAGTAGCTTTGATGTGTCAGAGGATGACTAGAAGAAGGCAAGTGGTGGAAGAAAAGGCAAGAGAGTTGTTCTTCTATTTGTGTTTTTGTAGTATTTGGTAATATTTGAGTAATGTTTATCTTAATGGATTAACATTTGTTTAGACAGTTACTACTATCTGTTTATGTCTGTCTCTTAAAATTTCATCACTACATTGTCTAAAGACATTTCATTACTTGTCCTTATAGTCTTAACAACTTTCCTAAGACTTCAAATAAACAAGGCTTTTAATATCCAACCAAACATGGAAGACACTATTCTCCCATTTTCCTTCAATCTGCTGTTGTATGCCAGGAATATTCACTTCTTCTCTTATATGTCTGCTAGCAGCAGATTTCAAGCTTTATATAAACCAGTGCCTAACAATATCAATTTTAGATTTAAAATAGTCCTAGGATAAAATGTATTGATTTTAGAGAAGGCTTTGAGTAAATTATAACATTTATTGTGTCTCCTAAAAAATGGACAATTCTATATAGCTATTTTGTTTCCATCATAGTGGAAAAATAAAGCAGACTATTTTGATCAGAGAAAAAGAAGAGAAAATATAGATGAAATTGTTATCAATTTTTTAAAGTTTTTCAAGGTGTGGTCTATTTGATTTTTTGCTCTCATTTCCTACAACTTTAACCATTCATTGTGCTTGCCAAAAAATTTAGCCAAATTTATTTTAGATTTCTGATAGGACATCTTTTTTCTTTTTTTAAAAAGTAAGCTAATATAGGAACAGAAAATCAGATGCTGCATGTTCTCACTTTTAAGTGGGAGCCAGGTAATAAGAACACGTGTACACATAGAGGGGAACAACAAACGCTGGGGCCTATCTTAGGGTGAAGGGTGGGAGGAGGGAAAGGAGCAGAAAAAATAAATAACTGTTGGGTACTGGGACATCTTTACAGTAGATTTATTCCTAATTCTTCCTTTAGGGGCTTTGTGCTCTATTTAAAAAACCTATGTGTACTTCATTGGAATGTTATTAACCTATGAGTTTATAATATGAAAAATTCTTTGCTAGTGTTTGAACAAAGCTAAAAGAAAATAAAGGATTTTACTTCACACTAGTGAATCTTTAAACTACACACACACACACACACACACACACACACACACACACACACACACTTAATGGGGGTAATAAATGCTCATTCATTCATTTTGGCTAATAAAGGACTTAATGGTGATATAATAATAATTAAGACAGTCCTAAGGTCAAGAAGTTTCTGGTCTACTAGCATGCTAAAAAACCATCCATATGTGCCATTTGCACTATTGCAGAGGTCTGTACAGGATGCTATGGGAGAAGAGAGAGTAGAGAAGTCTTGCTAGAAAAGCTACTATTTGAGAATTTAAGGATAAATGGGAAATACAGAAGAAGGAGAGGGTTGTGTGTCAGAATTGTGAGTTTCTGGCTCCTTCTTGGTTCTTTTCTTTTTCCTAGGTATTCTCACTTCCTAAGTCATCTCTTATAGTTATATGGCTGTCAATTCCATTTATATGAATGTGATTACCATATTTATTTAGCTTTGACCTTTCCCCTGAATTCTAGAATCATATCTAACAGCCTAATATTGCACCTAGACATTTAATATCACATTTTATATATTTTAAAACAAAAACTTTTAAAACTGCCTACCCACCAATTTGATCTTTTTCTAGTGTTCCCTGTGTTATAAAATGGCACTGCTCTTTACCTAACTCTAAGATTTCTCTCTTGCTCCGTATATCCAATCTATCAGTACATGTTATTGGCTTTACCTTCAAATTATATACTGCATCTTACTATTTGCCGCTACTGCTCCGCCCAAGTCATCTCTCCTCAGGATCATTGCAGTAGACTATGAAAGAGTCTTCCTTCTTCTCCACATGCCCTGCACCTGAAGCAGGCAGAATGCTTTTTTTGAATTATAAGCCACATCATGTCACACCCTGGCTCACACCTTTCAGTCCCTTCCTATTAAGGAATAAAATCCAAAGTTCTGAGCATGGCTTCTAAACTTCCACATGATCTCCCTGGATACCTCTCTAACTCTCCTCCTCACTCATCCACTCCAGCTACACTGTCTTCCCAACTGTCTCCTGAACATGGATGCTGTACCTTAGGACCTTTGCACTTATTATTTTCTGTCTGAAAAGCACTTCCCTTCTGTAGCCCACTTGCCTTGTTTCCTGTATTCAAGTGTCAACTGAAAAATCATCTCCTCACATTAGCAAAATTAGCAAACTCTCTTCCTCAAGCAGTCTCTACTCGCTTTCTGAATTAATTCTTCATCACATTTTTTACTATGTGACTTTTATTATATAGATATGCAAGCACTGATACAACAGCTCATTCTGTTTTATTCACTGCTGCATCTCCTATGCTCAGAAGAGGAGCTAGCATATAGTAGGTGTCCAGTAAAAGTCGAATGAATTAAATATGTATTTCTCATTCTCCTGGGATAATCAGGTAGAGATGTTTAGTTGTACATATGGAAATATTAAATTAGAAAGAAAGATCTAGTTTGGAATAAAAATGTATACTATATAGAGTAAGTTATTGCATTCAGAGAGATGAATACAGATAGTATAGCCAAATTCCTAAAGAGTTAGAAGGGAGGAAATGCATAGAAGCCAACCTTCCTCATTTAATGGATAGTTGGCTTAAAAGCAAAGGTTGCACTAACAAAGTTTTAAAATTCCTTACAGCCTCTCTGGTGAGAATTCTCCTTCCCTTCTTTTCCTCCTTCTCTCCCTATTCCCCCACACCTCCTTCCTTAGGCATAGTTTGGATGTGCTTCATTTTACTGCATCTAATGCATTTAGCGTAGCAGAATCCTCCACTTCAGCAGCTCATGTTCAAGTATGGAAGATTTAAAAAATATATTCGTGCTAATATTTGTATTTACATATTAATATGGTTTGGCTTTGTGACCCCACCCGAATCTTACCTTGAGTTGTAATCTCCATAATCTCCACATATTGAGGGAGGGACTCAGTAGGAGGTGATTGGACCATGGGGGTCGTTCCCCCATACTGTTCTCATGATAGTGAATGAGTTCTCACAAAATCTGGTGGTTTTATAAGGCAGTTCCTTGCTCTTGCTCGTTCTTTCTTGCCAACTGCTATGTAAGACATGCCTCATTCCCCGCTGCCATGATTGTAAGTTTCCCAAGGCCTCCTAAGCCATGCAGAACCAAGGTAATTAAACCTCTTTTCTTCATGAATTATCCAGTCTCAGGTATTTCTTTATAGCAGTGTAAAAATGGAGTAATATACATATATATGTGTATATGGCTAAGTGTATATACACATGTGTATATTCATGTATATATACACACACAATATGTATACATACACGCTTATAATGTTAATAGAAGTTAGAAAGTACTAAATATCTTTTTAAAAATATATATATTTAATTGCATTTTAGGTTTTGGGGTACATGTGAAGAACATGCAATATTGTTGCATAGGTACATACATGACAATGTGGTTTGCTGCCTTCCTCCCCATCACCTATATCTGGCATTTCTCCCCATGTTATCCCTCCCTAACTCCCCACCCGCTGCTGTCTCTTCCCTAGTTCCCCCCAACAGACTCCAGTGTGTGATGCTCCCTTCCCTGTGTCCATGCATTCTCATTGTTCAACATCTGCCTATGAGTGTGAACATGAGGTGTTTGATTTTCTGTTTTTGTGTCAGTTTGCTGAGAATGATGGTTTCCAGGTTCATCCATGTCCCTACAAAGGACACAAACTCATCATTTTTTATGGCTGCATAGTATTCCATGGTGTATATGTGCCACATTTTCCCTGTCCAGTCTATCATCGATGGGCATTTGGGTTGGTTCCAAGTCTTTGCTGTTGTAAACAGTGCTGCAATGAACATTCAGGTGCATGTAACCTTATAATAGAATGATTTATAATTCTTTGGCTATATACCCAGTAATGGGATTGCTGGGTCAAATGGAATTTCTATTTCTAGGTCCTTGAGGAATTGCTACACTATCTTCC
Source organism: Cebus imitator (assembly GCF_001604975.1). Classification (NCBI taxonomy): domain Eukaryota; kingdom Metazoa; phylum Chordata; class Mammalia; order Primates; family Cebidae; genus Cebus; species Cebus imitator. The sequence goes on along the minus strand of NW_016107434.1, from coordinate 1,800,577 downwards.
ACAATGGTTGAATTAATTTGCACTCCCACCGACAGTGTAAAAGTGTTCCTATTTGTCCACCTCCTCTCCAGCATCTGTTGTCTCCAGATTTTTAAATGATTGCCATTCTAACTGGCATGAAGTGGTATCTCAATGTAGTTTTGATTTGCATTTCTCTAATGACCAGTGATGAGCATTTTTTCATATGTTTGTTGGCCTCATATATGCTTTCTTTTGAAAAGTATCTGTTCATGTGAATCGCCCACTTTTGAATGGGCTTGTTTGTTTTATTCTTGTAAATATGTTTTAGTTCTTTGTACATTCTGTATATTAGCCCTTTGTCAAATGGGTAGATGGCAAAAATTTTTTCCCATTCTGTTGGTTGTTGATTCACTCTAATGACTGTTTCTTTTGCTCTGGAGTTTGATTAGGTCCCTTTTGTCTATTTTGGCTTTCATTGCCAATGCTTTTGGTGTTTTAGTCATGAAGTCCTTGCCTATGCCTATGTCCTGAATGGTTTTTCTTTATTGTCATGATCAAATGCTATGAGAATTTGGAGGATGAATCTAAGCTGAAGGTTCAAGAAAGGGAAAAGGGATTCAAGCTAGATTTTCAATTGATAGGCAGGAGTTAGGTAGAGGAGAAAGCATGGATAAATGCCTGGAAAAATACATTTGGGAAAACATCACCTCCACTGGCCAAGTCATAATCCAAGAGTTCTTATTATGATAATTGAAGCTATATTTATAGAGCATTCTTTGCTCTTGTTCACATTTTCTTTGCATGTCAAGGAAAATCAAATATGAGTAATTTTTATTGTATCTTATGGCATTACTATATGGCAAAAGGCTATGATTTTATTTAATTGATATGTGTTTGAAAATCATTGTTAGAAATCTACAAGCTAAATGACCAGGACAACTGTAAATCTTGGTTTATGATCCACAATCTGTACTGAAGGAATAATACTAGCCATAGTTTATGAATAACATTGTCTATCTCACCCAGACCCAAGGCCATACCTACTCAAGATATTGACATCTGGTATGATCTGAAAAGTGCCAAAGATCTCTTTCACAAAATACCTCCCCCCAATTACTCTTGAAATTCTAAAGGCTAGCCTTTTGAGTTATCAGTGTTTTCTTTGACAATGATTCGTTATGTCATTGATTTTCTAAATTTTGTGCCATTGCAATCAACTAGGGGAAATGGTTTGCTAGGCAGCATTTCTGATTCATCAGGTTGGCCTAGAAATGTGAGTGTTCAGCATGGTACAAGGATCCAGGGACCATACTTTGAGAAAAAATGTTTTAGATAGCAAACAATGTACAAGGGTAGTGATTCATATGTTATTATGAATTCATTTAATTTAATGGCTTTCTTTCTAACAGCAATTTCAGATAAACTACAATTTAATAAATAAAGTTAAAAGGTAAGGCATAAGATTTTTTGCCAGGTAGGTGTGCACTGGTTGAGTAAAAGCCAGAATGGGAATACTGGGCACCTGTACACAAAAGCATATATGGAATACTTTTTGTTAGTAAATGGGAGAGGGATGTGTAGAGGTGGAAAAAAAAATCTCTGAATATACTACTTTCACTATATTTATGGCTATTATATTTTGCTAATTTTTTACAATATTTCCGTTTGAACTATTTCATATTAGTTCCATCTTCTTTCCACTAGGCATTCCTTACATAAAGTTTAAACCATTTCAGAACATGCTGAGGAAGTATTTGTTTGAAAATTGAATGAACATATTTTGGTATGAGGAAAACTGTAATGTTGAAATATTTCTGTTTAGTCTACGAAGAACCAGGTGGATTTGGAAAAGAAAATCATGTTTCTGTACAATAATTTTTCTGGTAAATTCTCTGTAATTTGTTGGACTTTTTAAAAACACCATCTTGTATTTTTTATCTTTTATAATGTTGCTATTTGTCTCTGCTTGGGGCTTATCAATTACATAAACACATGCATGCTTCTTAAGACCCAGTTGCTACTCTCTGGCAGCCCTGCTTGTCAAAAAGACTTATTCACTAGTTTCCATCAGTTTAAGCATTAAGAATAATGTCTTTGGCTTGACCAGCAAGCTATTTTATTGTCTAACTAAACGTTTAATCTCTGCAGAAGCTCTTCATAACTCCCACTTCATAGCAGCACTAGTGACACTTCTTATTTTAACAGTGTCAAATTATGCCCAATTTATTTTGTTTGATTTCCTTGTTGTGAATTGTTATGTGTTCTCTAAACCTTCTTTCTGGAAGTTAACCCACAGCAGGGAGACACTTGTCACAAGGTGACTTTACTAGCAGTACTTTCTCCTCGGTGATAGAATTGGCTCACCTGCCAGCTTCAAATGGCTTCCCCCAAACACATAATGGCTGCCTCCCACTGAGATCTGAAGCAACCCCCTACATCTTGGAACCTGGCCAAAATGACACTGCTGCGATATACAAGTAGGAACTTTGTTATGTTTTCTGATGTGGAAATGGGACAATGGAACTGTGAACAAATCTCCTTAATTTGAGATTCTCCTTCTCGGTGGATGCATGTTATAATCTTAAATTTTAAATAGAAAAAATCTACATTTAATTTAATGTTTTATAATGGGAACAGTATTTTGTAAAAAGATATTTGAAAAAATGAGCAGTCAATTTATAGAGATATAAATAGAAATCTTCAAAATACATAACACTTTCTACCAACTACTAGCTTATAGCTATTTTTGTAGCACTGACATTTTTCTTTGGTTGTACTCCAAAATATTGAGCTATTTCTATTGTAGTTGAATAAAGGTAATTTATTTAGAAAGATACCATGGCCTACAAATAAAATATCTGTAAGTATTATATTTTGACTTATTATAGTTTGTTATGTTGAAATCATGACAGATTAACTTTCTATAACTGGAATTTTGAGAGAAGATATTCTAGAATTTGAATTTTAGTAAGTCAGTTCCTTTGGTTGCTTTGCTTCTCATCTCAACAGTTATGATTTTCAGTTTGTTTGGGGACAAATTATAGTGAAATGCATGCACAGTTCCCATTAGTGTCAATAGGAATTACATACAGTGACGGAAGAATAGACCCCATATGTTTATGAGAAATGAGTGATTTGAAGCATCTGTGAAACATTCTTAAAGGCATCTCTATCACTGCATGCAATCCCAGCAAAGTTTTAAAAAAAACACAAGAATTTTTTCTCATTATATAGACTTTAAGGACCATATCAGCACAACAACAAACACACGTTAATTTTTCTTTTTTTTTTTTTTTTTGGTTTATACATTATTTATTTAAACCACATCTGCCTTCTAAAGCATTTTTCAAAGCAATATTTTTACAAAGATTTTTTTAAAATAGCAAAACATTCACTTGTATTCTTTTGGATAAATGGTAGGGTTTAAAATATATATATATATATATATATATATATATATATATATATATATATATTTTATTGTACTTTAGGTTCTGGGGTACACGTCGCAGATCATGCAGGATTGTTGCATAGGCACCTACATGGCAATGTGGTTTGCTACCTCCATACCCCTGTCACCTATATCTGGCATTTCTCCCCATGTTATCCCTCCCCAACCTCCTACCCCCCGCTGTCCCTCCCCAATTCCCCCACAACAGACCCCAGTATGTGATGTTCCCCTCCCTGTGTCCATGTGTTCTCATTGTTCAACACCCACCTATGAGTGAGAACATGAAATGTTTGATTTTCTGTTCTTGTGTCAGTTTGCTGAGAATGATGGTTTCCAGGTTCATCCATGTCCCTACAAAGGACACGTACTCATCATTTTTATTGGTGCATAGTATTCCATGGTATATATGTGCCACATTTTCCTTGTCTAGTCTATCATCGATGGACATTTGGGTTGGTTCTAGGTCTTTGCTATTGTAAACAGTGCCACAATGAACATACATGTGCATGTGTCTTTATAACAGAACTATTTATAATCCTTTGGCTATATGCCCAGTAATGGGATTGCTGGGTCAAATGGAATTTCTATTTCTAGGCCCTTGAGGAATCGCCACACTGTCTTCCACAATGGTTGAACTAATTTACACTCCCACCGACAGTGTAAAACTGTTCCTATTTCTCCACATCCTCTCCAGCATCTGTTATCTCCAGATTTTTTAATGATCGCCATTCTAACTGGCTTGAGATGGTATCTCAGTGTGGTTTTGATTTACATTTCTCTAATGACCAGTGATGATAAGCATTTTTTCATATGTTAGTTGGCCTCATATATGTCTTCTTTTGAAAAGTGTCTGTTCATATCCATTGACCACTTTTGAATGGGGTTTTTTCTTGTAAATCAGTTTTAGTTCTTTGTGGATTCTAGATATTAGCCCTTTGTCAGATGCGTGGATTGCAAAATTTTTTTTCCATTCTGTTGATTGCTGGTTCACTTTAATGATTGTTTCTTTGCTGTACAGAAGCTCTGGAGTTTAGATCTCATTTGCCTATTTTGATTTTTGTTACCAATGCTTTTGGCATTTTAGTCATGAAGCCCTTGCCTATGCCTATGTCCTGAATGGTTTTGCCTAGGTTTTCTTCTAGAGTTTTTATGGTGTTAGGTCTTATGTTTAAGTCTTTAATCTATCTGGAGTTAATTTTAGTGTAAGGTGTCAGGAAGGGGTCCAGTTTCTGCTTTGTGCACATGGCTACCCAGTTTTCCCAACACCATTTATTAAACAGGGAATCCTTTCCCTATCACTCATTTTTGTCAGCTTTGTCAAAGATCAGATGGTTGTAGATGTGTGGTGTTGCCTCCAAGGGCTGTCTTCTGTTCCATTGGTCTATATATCTGTTTTGGTATCAGTACCATGCTGTTTTGATTACTGTAGCCTTGTAGTATAGTTTGAAGTCAGGTAGCTTGATGCCTCCAGCTTTGTTCTTTTTGCTTAGGATTGTCTTGGATATGTGAGCTTTCTTTTGGTTCCATATAAAGTTTAAGGTGGGTTTTTCCAGTTCTGTGAAGAGAGTCATAGACAGCTTGATGGGGATAGCATTGACTCTATAAATTTCTTTGGGCAGTATGGCCATTTTCACAATATTGATTCTTCCTAACCATGAGCTTGGAATGTTTTTCCGTCTATTTGTGTCCTCTCTTATTTCCTTGAGCAGTGGTTTGTAGTTCTCCTTGAAAAAGTCCTTTACATCCCTTGTTAATTGTATTCCTAGGTTTTTTATTCTCTTTGTAGCAATTTGAATGGAAGTTTGCTCTTGATTTGGCTCTCTTTTGGTCTGTTATTGGTGTGTAGGAATGCTTGTGATTTCTACACATTTATTTTGTATCCTGAGTGTTGCTGAAGTTGCTTATCAATTTAAGGAGATTTTGGGCTGAGATGATGGGGTCTTTTAAATATACAATCATGTTGTCTGCAAATGGAGACAATTTGGCTTCCTCCTTTCCTAATTGAATCCGCTTTATTTCTTTTTCTTGCCTGATTGCTCTGGCTAGAACTTCCAATACTATATTGAATAGGAGTGGTGAGAGAGTGAATCCTTGTCTAGTGCCATATTTCAAAGGGAATGTTTCCAGATTTTGTACATTCAGTAAGATATTGGCTGTAGGTTTGTAATAGCTTTTATTATTTTGAGATGTGTTCCGTGGATACCTAGTTTACTGAGAGTTTTTAGCATAATGGGCAGTTGAATTTTGTTGAAGGCCTTCTCTGCATCTATTGAGATAATCATGTGGTTTTTGTCTTTGTTTCTGTTTATATGGTGAATTACGTTTATAGACTTGCATATGTTGAACCAGCCTTGCATCCGTGGGATGTAGCCTAATCGATCATGATGGATAAGCTTTTTGTTCTGCTGTTGCAATCAGTTTGCCAGTATTTTATTGAAGATTTTTGCATCTATGATCATAATGGATATTGGCCTGAAGTTTTCTTTTTTTATTGAGTCTCTGCTGGGTTTTGGTATCAGGATGATGTTGGTCTCATAAAATGATTTGAGAAGGCTTCCCTCATTTTGTATTGTTTGGAATAGTTTCAGAAGGAGTGGTACCCAGCTTCTCTTTATATATCTGGTAGAATTCGGCTGTGAATCCATCTGGACCTGGGCTTTTTTTGGTTGGTAGTCCATTACTTTCTGCCTCAACTTTAGCCCTTGTCATTGGTCTATTCAGGGTTTTGACTGCTTCCTTGTTTAGGCTTGGGAGGATACAAGTGTCAGGAATTTATCAATTTCTTTCAGGTTTACTGGTTTATGTGCATAGAGTTGTTTGTAGTAATCTCTGATGGTAGCTTGTATTTCTGTAGAATCAGTGGTGATATCCCCATTATCGTTTTTTATTGCATCTGTTTGATTCTTCTCTCTCTTCTTTTTTATTAATCTGGCTAGTGGTCTGCCTATTTTGTTGATCCAGCTCTTGGATTTATTGATTTTTTTGAAGGGTTTTTTGTGTCTCTGTCTCCATCAGTTCTGCTCTGATCTTAGTTATTTCTTGCGTTCTGCTAGCTTTTGAGTTTTCTTTTATCTTGCTCCTCTAGCTCTTTCAATTTTGATGATAGGGTGTCAATTTTAGATCTTTCCTTGCTTCTCATGTGGGCGTTTATTGCTCTGAATTTCCCTCTAGACACTGTTTTAAATGTGTCCCAGAGATTCTGGTACATGGTGTATTCGTTCTCATTGGTTTTGAAGAACATCTTTATTTCTGCCTTCATTTCATTGTTTATCCAGTCAACATTCAAGAGCCAGTTGTTCAATTTCCATGCAGTTGTATGGTTCAGAGTTAGTTTCTTAATCCTGAGTTCTAATTTGATTGCACTGTGGTCTGAGAGACTGTTTGTTATGATTTCTGTTCTTTTGCGTATGCTGAGGAGTGATTTACTCCCAATTATGTGGTCAATTTTAGAGTAAGTGTGAGGCAGTGCTGAGAAGAATATATATTCTGTGGATTTGGGGTGAAGAGTTCTGTAGATCTTTATTAGGTTTGCTTGGTCTAGTTCTGAGTTCAAGTCCTGAATATCCTTGTTAATTTTCTGTCTTATTGATCTTTCTAATATTGACAGGGGAGTGTTAAAGTCTCCCACTACTATTGTGTGGGAATCTAAGTCTCTTTGTAGGTCATTAAGAACTTGCTTTATGTATCTGGGTGCTCCTATATTGGGTTCATACCTATTTAGGATTATTAGCTCTTCGTGTTGCATTGATTCCTTTACCATTATGTAATGCCCTTCTTTGTCTCTTTTGATCTTTGTTTGTTTAAAGTCTATTTTATCGGAGACTAGGATTGCAACTCCTACTTGTTTTTTGCTCTCCATTTGCTTGGTAAATCCTCCTTCACCCCTTTATTTTGAGCCTATGTGTGTTCTTGCATATGAAATGGGTTTCCTAAATACAGCACACTGATGGCTTTTGACTTTTTATCCAATTTGCCAGTCTGTGTCTTTTGATTGGGACATTTAGCCCATTTATATTTAAGGTTAATATTGTTCTGTGTGAATATGATCCTGCCATTTTGATGGTAGCTGGTTGTTTTGCCCATCACTTGACACAGTTTTTTCATTGTGTCAATGATCTTTACCATTTGGTGTGTTTTTGGAGTGGCTGGTACTGGTTGTTCCTTTCTCTGTTTACTGCTTCCTTCAGGAGCTCTTGTAAGGCAGGCCTGGTGGTGAGGAAATCTCTCAGCAATTGCTTGTCCATAAAGAATTTTATTTATCCTTCACTTATGAAGCTTATTTTGGCTGGATATGAAATTCTAGGTTGAAAATTCTTTTCTTTAAGGATGTTGTATATTGGATCCCATTCTCTTCTCGCTTGTAGGGTTTCTCCTGAGAGATCCACTATGAGTCTGATGGGTTCCCTTTGTCAGTTTGTGGCTTCCCTTTGACCTTTCTCTGTGGTTGACCTTAGCATTTTTTCCTTCATTTCAACCCTGGTGAATCTGACAATTATGTGCCTTGGGGTTGCTTTTTTGAGGAATATCTTTGTGGTGTTCTCTGTATTTCCTGGACTTGAATGTTGGCCTGCCTTGCTAGGTTGGGGAAGTTCTCCTGGATAATATCCTGAAGAGTGTTTTCCAGCTTGGATTCATTCTCTCCATCACATTCAGGTACACCTATTAAATGTAGGTTAGGTCTTTTCACATAATCCCATATTTCTTGGAGACTTTGTTCATTTATTTTCATTCTGTTTTCTTTAATCTTGCCTTCTTGTTTTATTTCATTGAGTTGATCTTCAATCTCTTATATCCTTTCTTCTGCTTGGTCAGTTCAGCTGTTGAAACCTGTGTATGCTTCACAAAGTTCTAGTGTTGTGTTTTTCAGCTCCATCAGTTCATTTATATTCTTCTTTAAGCTGGTTATTCTCATTAGCATTTTGTCACACATTTTTTCAAGGTTCTTAGTTTCTTTGTATTGGGTTAGAATATGTTCTTTTAGCTCAGGAAAGTTTGTTATTACCCACCTTATGAATCTGTTTCTGTCAGTTCATTAGACTCATTCTCCATTCAGCTTTGTTCCCTTGCTGATGAGGAGTTATGATCCCTTGGAGGAGAGACTTTCTGGTTTTGGGTGTTTTCATCCTTTTTTCTCTGGTTTCTTCCCATCTTTGTGGATTTATCTACCTTTGGTCTTTGTAGTTGGTGACTTTTGGATGGGGTCTCTGAGTGGATGTCCTTTTTATTGACGTTGAAGTTATTTCTTTCTGTTTCTTAGTTTTCCTACTAACAGTCAGGACCCTCTGCTGTAGGACTGCCGGAGGTCCACTCCAGACACTGTTTGCTTGGGGATCACCTGCAGTGGCTGTAGAACAGTAAGGGTTGCTGCCAGTTTCTTCTTCTGTTATCTTCGTCCCAAAAGGATACCCACCAGATATCAGTCTGATCTCTTCTTTATAAGGTGTCTCTTTGGATATACAGGGGTTGGGGAGCTGCTTGAGAAGACAGTCTGTCCCTTATAGGAGCTCAAGTGCTGAGCTAGGGGCTCCATTGTTCCATTCAGAGCTGCTGGGCAGGTACCTTTAGGTCTGTTGCAGCAGAACTCATAACCACCTTTTTTCCCAGTTGTTCTGTCCTGGCAAGGTGGGGCTTTATTTATAAGTTCCGCATGTGCTGCTGCCTTTTTTCAGAGATGCCCAGCCCAGCAAGGAGGTAGCCTAATCACAATCTGCCAGCAGAGGCGTTGCAGAGCTGCTGTGGACTCTGCCCAGCTGCTCTGTGAACTTCCTTGTGGTTTTGTTTACAGAGTTGTACTTAGAACTGCCTTGGTAATGGTGGTCTGCCTCAGTAATAGCGGACTGCCTTGGTAATTGCAGTCTGCTTCAGTAATGTTGATTGCCTTGGCAATGTCGGACTGCCTTGGTAATGGCAGACTGCCTCAGTAGTGGTGTACTACCTCAGTAATGGCCGACCCCCTTACCTTCACACAGCTGGATCATCCCAGGTCCAGGTGTGCTTGCTGTGAAACTCTCAATCCAGAGCATTTCAGATTGCTGGTTCTTGTGGGGGTGGGAACCGCTGAGCCAGATTACCTGGCTCCCTGTTTCAGTCCCTTTTTTTTAGTTAAATGGGTGGCTCCGTCTCCCAAGCATTCCAGGCTCCAGTTCAAACAGCCACCCAGTTTTGTGTGAGTTTTTTTGTTAAGACCCACTGCGCTGGTTGAAACAGCTGTGCTGGAAACTTGTGGTGATTTTCAGACTGGGGATCTAAGTCTTCAGACCACAGATCCTGGTCTGTGGGCAGTAAAAACTTGTTAGGAAATGTGGTGATCACTCACCCTCTGCTTTGTTCTTGCAAACTGCCCTCCAGAGCTGTTCCTATTTGGCCATCTTGGATCCCCCCACATGTTAGTTTCAAACAATACACTACATTGAACGTTTCTATAAGTGTAAAAGTAACTTCAAAGTATAAGCATCCTCTTCCAAAAATAATATTTCTGTGCAATGTCTGGTGCATGTACATGTTCATATGCTTTAATAAAGTATTAGCATTTTTATTATACAAAATCCCACTCAGCTATTATAGAGTCATGCTTGGCAGATATTTTTAAAATCTTTTAATTTTGGAATAATGTTAGATTTGTAGAAAATTGCAAAGATAGTACATAGATTTTCTGTGTACCCTCCATTTAATTTCCCTTAATGCTGACAGCTTACATAAGCATGATACATTTGTCAAAATTAAGAAATTTACATAGGAACAATATAATTAATATACTTTATTCAGAATTCAGCATGTCCTTTTCCTATCTTATCATCAAGTCCAGTGTACCATGATATATTTAATCTTCATCTCTTTAATCCATATGGCAATCCCCCCTCCCACACTTTTTTTTAATCACATTGACTGTTATGGGAAGTACTGGTCAGGAATTTTTTAGAATATGCTTCAATTTGGATTTGTCTGATTTTTTCTCATTATTAGGTTGGGGTTATGAGTTTTTGAAAGAATACCATAGAGGTGAAATACCCTTCTTATCACATAAGAATGTATATGATATCAACATCACTTACCAATGTAGATGTTAACCCTAATTACTTAGTTAAGGTTATGTCTGCTCAATTTCTCCATTGTAAAAGTACTAACATTTTTTTCTACACTAATCATTGGCAGTTAGTCACTGAGTCCAATCTATTGTCAAGGCAAAGGAAATTAAACTCTATCTCTTGGAGGGAGGAGTATGTACAAATGTTATTTAGATCTCTTCTAAAGATTTGTCACTTCTTAATTGATCAATTCATGTCTTCAAATCAGTATTGACTCAACAGTATTTATTTTACTCTTTTGGTTATAACACAACTACTTTTGTTAATTTTGATACTCAAACAACAGTTTTGACCGGTAGAAGCTTTTTTAGGTTGGCTCCTATATCCTTTACATGCATAGAATTTGTAATGATCAAGGTATTTTGGGTAGTCGTCACCTTGAATGTTTATCATTTATATGTTTTAGAAGCATTTCAAGTTATCATTTTTAGCTATTTTGAAATATATAGTACATTGTTGTTAACTAATCACCCTATTCTGCTTTCAAACATTAGGACTTACTTTTTAAAATCTGTGTGTTTGTACCCATTAACCAACCTCTCTTTATTTCCCTAAACTACCTACTCATCCTTTTCAGCCAAGGGTATTTATCATTCTACCTTCCACCTCCATGAGATCAACTTTTTTAGCTTCCACATATGAAAGAGAATATGGAATATTTGTCTTTTTGTGCCTGGCTTATTTCCCTTAACACGATGACTTCCAGTTCCATCTGTGGTTGCTGCACATGATTTCATTCCTTTTTATGGCCAAATAGTGCTCAATTGTGTTTATATTCCACAGTTTCTTCATTCATTTGTCCTTGATGGGCATTAAGATTGATTCCATTTCTTTGCTATTGTGAATAATGCTATAATAAATATGAGGGTTCAGGTATCCCTTTGATATATTGATTTCCTTTTCTTTGAATAAATACCCAATGGTGGGATTGCTTGATAGTACAGTGGTTCTATTTTTAGCTTTTTGAGAAATCTCCATGCTGTTTTCCATAGTGGCTATACTAATTTACATTTATACCAACAGTATGTAAGAGTTTCCTTTACTCTGCATTTTCACCAGCTTCTCTTATTTTTTTGTCTTTTTAATAATAGTCATTATAGCTGGGGTACAATGATATTTCATCATGGTCTTGGTTTGCATTCCCTGATGATTAGGGATGTTTAGCATTTTTCCTATACCTCTTGGCTATTGGTATGTTATCTTTTGAGAAATGTCTATTCATGCCCTTTGTACATTTTTAATGAGGTTATTTTTTTTAATTGAGTTCATTGTATATTTTGGATATTAGTCCCTTGCCAGATGAATAGTTTGTAAATATTTTCTCCCATTTGACAGGTTGTATCTTTATTCTGTTGATTGTTCCCTTTGCTGTGCAGAAGTTTTTTTTAATTTAATACAGTCCCATTTGTCTATTTTTGTTTTTGTTGCCTTTGCTTTCAAGATCTTAATCATAAAAATCTTTGCATAGACTTATGACCTGAAGTGTTTCCTCTATATTTTCTTGTAGTTGTTTCATAGTTTTGGGTCTTATGTTTAAGTCTTTAATCCATATTGAGTTGTAGAAGCAGGGATAAGGGTCCAGTTTCATTCTTTTGCATGTGGATATCCAATTTTTCCAGCACCATTTATTGAAGAGGATGTCCTTTCTCCAATGTAAGCTCTTGGCATCTTTGTTGAAAATCGGTTGCTTTTAAATACATGGATTTATTTCTGGGTTCTTTATTCTGTCTTATTGTTCCATGTGTCTGTTTTTATACCAATAGCATGCTCTTTCGGTTGCTATAGCTTTGTAATATATTTTGAAGTCAGGTAATGTGATACGCTAAGCTTCATTCTTTTTGCTTAGGATTGCTTTGGCTATTTGGGCACTCATTTGGTTCCGTATACATTTTAGAAGTTTTAAAATATTTCTGTAAAAAATAGTATTGATATTTGATAGAGATTGCATGAAGTCTATAAATTGTGTTGAGTAACATAGTCATTTTCATAATTTTGATTTTGTCAGTCCATGAGCATGAGATGTCATTCTATTTGTTTGTATCCTCTTTAGTTTATCTTATCAGTGTTTTGTAGTTTTACTCATAAAAGTCTTTTGCTTCCTTGGTTAAATTTATTTTTAGTTTTTTTTTGGTTTGTTTCTTTTTTTTGTTTGTTT
>NW_016107434.1:1732413-1787912 GCF_001604975.1 Cebus imitator | reverse complement strand
GCTATTGTAAATGGGATTGCTTTCTTGATTCCTTTTTCTGATAGTTCTTTATTGGTATATAGAAACACTATCTTTGTATGTTGATTTCGTGTAATGCTACTTTACTGAATTTATTTGTCAGATGTAAGACATTTTTTGGTTGAGTCTTTAGGTCTTTCTAGATATAAGATCATGTCATCTGAAAGAGGGACAATTTAACTTACTCTTTTCCAACTTGAATGCTATTTTTTCTCTCTCTTCTACCTAATTTCTTTGTCTAGGTCTTCCAGTATTATATTCCAGTATTATATTGTAGTGAAAGTGGGTATCCTTGTCTTCAACCAGGTGTTGGAGGAAAGGCTTTCTGCTTCCCTCATTCAGTATGATGTTAGCTGTGGGTTTGTAATATATATGACCTTTATTATATTAAGGCATGTTCCTCCTATGCCTAGTTTGTTGAGAGCTTTTATCATGAAAGGATGTTGAAGTATTTCTAATGCTTCTACTCTATCTGCTGAGATGATCATTTTGTTTTTGTCCTTTATTCTGTTATGTGATGTGTCATGTTTATTGATTTGGATATGTGAAACCATCCTTACATCCCTGGGATAAATCCCACTTGAACATGATGTATTATGTTTTTAGTGCGCTGTTGGATTCAGTTTGCTAATATTTTGTTGAGGATTTTTGTGCCTGTGTTCATCAGGGTTATTGACATGTAGTTTTCTTTTTTGTTGCACCCTTGTCTGGTTTGGTATCAGAGTAATGCTATTCTTGTGGAATAAAGGAAAACTTATCTCCTCTTCAATTTTTTGAAACACTTTGAGGATAATTGTATTAGTTCTTCTTTGTAAGTTTGGTGGAATTCAGCAGTAAAGTTACCTGGTCTTGGAATTTTCTTTGTTGAGAGACTTTGTATTATTGATTCAATTTCATTACTAGTTATTTGTCATTCAAGTTTTCTATTTTTTTCTGATCCAATCATGGTAGGCTGTATGTGTCCAGAATTTTATCCATTTCCTCTAGGTTTTCTGGTTTGTTAGTGTATGGTTGTTTATAACAGTCTCCAATGATCTCTTGTATTCCTGTGGCATCAATTCTCATTGTTTATTTGGGTCTTCTCTTTCTTTTCTCTTGGTTAGTCTAGCTAGCAACTTACTGATTTTGTTTATCTTTTCAAAAAACCAATATTTTGTTTTGTTGATTTTTGTATTGTTTTTTAGTTTCTATTTTATTTAGTTTTGCTCAGATCTTTATAATTTCTTTCCTTCAACTAACATTAGGTTTGTTTTGTTTTCGCCTTTCTAGTTCCTTGAAATGCATTTTTAGATTGTTTATTTAAAATCTTTCTACTTTCTTGACGTAGGCACTTATTGCTATAAACTTCCCTCTTAGCGCTGCTTTTGCTGGGTTGCATAGATTTGGATATGTTGTGTTTCAATTTTTATTTGTTTCAATAAATATTTTGATTTCTTTTTAAATTTCTTTCTTGGCCCAGTGGTCATTTAGGAACATTCTGCTTAACTTTCATGTATTCATACAGTTTCCAAAGTTCTTCTTGTTCTTGATTTCTAGTTTTACATTGTAGTCTGAGAAGATACTTGATATGATTTTGTTTTTCAAAAATTTGTTGAGACTTGTTTTGAGTCCCAGTGTATGGTCTATACTAGAAAATGTTCTAAGTACTGATGAGAAGAATGTGTATTCTATGGCTATTTAATAAAATGTTCTGAAATGTCTGTAAAGTTCATTTGGTGTAAAGTACAACTTTGATTCACTGTTTCTATGTTAATTTTCTGTCTAGATGATGTGTTTAATGCTGAGGGTGGAAATCCCAAGCTATTATGGTATTGGACCCTATCTCTCCCTTAGGTCTAATATTTGCTTTGTATATCTGGGGGCTGTGGTGTTGAGTGCATATATGTTTAGAGGTATTCTATCCTTTTACTAAATTGAGCCCTTTATCATTATATAATGACCTTTTTTTTTTTTAACTTAATCTGTTTTTTCTAAAATGAGTAGAGCTATACCTGTTTACTTTTGGTTTCTATTTGTATGGAATATGATTCTTATCCTTTACTTTCAGTTTATATGTGTCTTTACAGGTAAAGTACATTTATTGGAGGCAGCATATGGTTGGGTCATGTTTTTTGATCCATTCATTTCTATTTAAGGTTATTATTGATATGTGAAGGCTTATTTGTGTCATTTTCTCAATTAATTTCTGGTTGTTTTGTATATCATTTATTCATTTTTCTCTTATTGTTTGGTTACCATTGTGGTTTGGTGGTTATTTCTAGTAGTAATATTTTCTTCTTTGTTTACTCTACCTATGGGTTTTATACTTTCATGGATTTTCATGATGATAGATTTTGTCCATTTGCTTCCAAGTTTAAGACTCCCTTAAGCATTTCTTATAAAATGAGTCCAGTGGTGATGAATTCCCTCAGCTTTTGCTTGTCTGGGAAAGACTTTATTTCTCTTTCATTTATGAAGGATAACCTTGCAGGATATACTATTCTTAGCTGACAGTTTTTTTTTCCAAACTTTTGAATATTTCATCCCATTTTCTTTTGGTCTTTAAGGTTTCTTCTTTTTAATTTTTGTGGGTACATAGTACATGTATATATTTATAAGGTACATTTGATATTTTGATACTGGCATACAGTGCATAATTATCACATCAAGGAATACTGGCATCTCAATAATTTATCCTTTTTCTATGTTACAAATAATCCAATCATACTCTTTTAGCTATTTTTAAATGTACAACAAATTGTAGTTATTATAATACATATACACAATGGAGTACTATTGAGCTATGGAAAAGAATGAGATCCTGTCATTTGCAACAACATATATAAGATTGGAGGTCATTATGTTATGTAAAATAAGCTAGGCCTAGGAAGACAAACTTTGCATTTTCTCACTTGTTTGTGGGAGCTAAAAATTAAAACAATTGAACTTATGGAGCTACAGTAGAAAAATGGGTAACAGGCTGGAAAGGGTAGTAGGGTTGGGGGAGTGGCTGTGGTTAATGGATACAAAGACATAGTTAGATAGAATGGATAACATCTGGCCTGTAAGGTTTCTACTAAAAAACCCACTATTAATCTGAAGGTGGTTTACTTATAAATGACTAAATGCTTTTCTCTTGCTATTTTTAGAATTATCTCTTTGTCTTGGACTTTTGACAGTTTCACTATAATAAGTGAATGGAGAAGACTTTTCAAATTGCATTTATTTGGGGATTGCTGAGCTTCCTTTATCTGGATATTCAAATCTCTTGCTAGAATTCAGAAGTTTTTAGCTATTATTTGGTTAAATAAGTTTTCTATTCTTTTTGTTTTCTGTTTGCCTTCTGAGACACCCAAAATTTAAATATTTGGTTACTTTATAATATTCCATATGTCATATAGGCTTTTAAAATTTATTCTTTTTTTAAAAAAGTTTTGTCTGGGTTATTTCAAAAGAATTGTTTTCAAGTTCTAAAATTCTTTTTTTTCTGTTTGATCTAGTCTATTCCTTAAGCTTTTAAATGTGTTTTGTATTTCATTCAATAAATTCTTTGTTTCCAGAATATTTGTTTGGTCACTTTTGTTTTTTTAAATGACATCTATGTCTTTGGTAAATTTGCATTCATTTCCTCAATAGCTTTTCTGATTTTTTTCTGTATTATTAATCTGCATTCTCTTGCATCTCACTGAGCTTCTTTAATATTATTATTTTGAATTCTTTTGGGGGATTTCATAAATTTTTATTTCAATGGAATGCATTGTTAGGGTATTCTGTTTTTTTCCTTTTTAAGTGTCATATTTCCCTGCTTTTTCATGTTTCTTGTGTCCTTACATTGACATCCACACATCTGGTGTAACAGTTGCTTCTTCTAAATTTTTGAGTTTGCTTTCATAGGGGAGGAGTTTTTCTAAAGATGTATCAATAGTGTTGGTTGGGCAGAGTACTTTCGCTTTGAGTCTGGGTATGTGCAGTAGTGTTTTCTCTGTATGATCTTTGCCTGAAAACAGTGTCAGTGTTGTCTATAATTTTCTCAGTGGCTTATGGTGTGGTTGTTAGTGGAAGCTGTGGTGAATTTTTGCTGATGATGGGGATGTCAGGTTGGGCAGTCCTTGGGTTCCAGTGGTGGTAGCAGTGATTTGAGCCTGTCTTTCTTAGGCCCCAGGATGACATATGGTGAGGACAGTGGGTTTAGGCAGATTGATTCTTGGGTTTTCAGACATCTTGCTCAAGTGCTAGACATGGCAGCAGTGGGCCAGGTAAATGAGCAGGTTCTTGGAACCCTGGGCAGTAGGTGTGGAGTGGGTTATGGCAGTAGCTGTGGAAGGAAAACCTTCTAGATTACAAGCTGCCTGTGCTGGTGTTGGCGGTGACTGTGATGAGCTGGATAAGCCAGTCTCCTGCAGGTGGCACATGGGTGTGGGTGATAGCTGCGATGGCAGCAGCAGCTTCAGTGGGCCCATCCTCAGGCCTTCAGGAGGAATGTTCAGGTGTACATTAGCTCCTATACTCTTTTGACATGTCTCCATATATTCTCTTATTTTTAGATTTTTGAATACTTACTCTCTTTTTGACACTACAAGATGCTCCAGATTCATCCTGTATTTTTCTTTTTCCAATTATAAAATCACTCATTTCTCTACAGAGCCCTGGATTTTCTTATTGAAGAATTATATTTAGAAATCAAAATCTAGGTGCTACATAAGCTTATCATTACCGGGATTCACTGTGCCTAGATGCTCTTGGTGCATAGCACTAGGGAAAATTGTATGTATATTAACATACACATTTACATTTTTGTATCTTTCTAGTGATATGTTAAAATAAACATGAATTTGTACTGATATCAGTAACTCTAATGCACCATAACATGGTTCATTTAAATCTCCCTGTCTCCTTTGTTTATTTGTAATCTCTTCCTGTTATAATGAGAAACCTGGCACTCATTGTCTATAACTTTTTTTGTTTGTTCAAATAAGTAAATACATTCAAATAAGTAAGGTATATGACATACGTATAATTTTGGAGCTGCTAATTCATTCCTGGTGTGAAAAAATGGTTAGAGAACAATGGCTGTGTGCAGTTCTTTTTATCTTTAGCTTTGCCGTACCATTTTCCTAAGTTGCTTAGGTCAGCTCCTCCTCTCCTGCCCCCCTCCCCCAAACCTGCACTTTAGTGATTTTATATCATAGACATGTGTGATACAATTGGACTAATTTGTTAGAGTCTGCATTTCATCCTAAATCCCTCAATATACTAGTTTTTAAAACATTTGAGAAAAACGGTCTGCAATTCTATATTTTTCTGCACTCTGCTTGCATTAATGTTATCAGTTAGTCATTTAAAATCTTAATTCTTTTCTAATATGAGCATTTAATTCTATAAATTTTTCTCTAAATGCTGTGTTAGCTGCATCCACAAACTTTGACCTATATTTTTGTTTTCTTTTACTTCAAAAAAATTTTTTTAAGACAGAGTCTCGCTCTGTTGCCTAGGCTGGAGTGCAATAGCACAATTTCAGCTCACTGCAAGGTCTACCTCCTGGGTTCAAGCTATTCTCGTGTCTCAGCCTCCCAAGAAGCTGGGATTACAGGTGCTTGCCACCATGCCTAGATAATTTTTGTGTTTTTAGTAGAGATGAGGTTTCACCATGTTTTTGTTTAATCAATTATAGTCTGAGACCACATTTTGTACAGTTTCTATTCCTTCAAGTTTATTTTCTTGTTTCACACCCCCCTTCCCCCCAGAACAAATCTGTCTTGGTGACTGTTTCACATGCACTTGGGAAGAACGTGTATCCTGCTGTTGTTGGGTGGCATATTTTATAAGTATCTGTTGTATTAAGTTGGTTAATAATGTTGGTCAAGTCTCCAATTTCCTTACTGATTTTTTGCCTACTTATTCTATTAATTACTGAGAGAAAAATGTTGAAGTTCCTAACTCTAGTTTTGAGCTCATCTATTGTCTATTTCTTTTTTCCACACATCTTAGTACTTGCCTCATGTACTTTGAAGTTCTATCGTTAATACACATTTATAATTTTTGTCCTTTGTAGAATTGATTTCATTATTATCCAATACCCCTATTTATACTTAATAATATCCCTTGTTGTGAAGTTTATCTGAAATTAATGTAGTCATTCCAGCTTACTTTTTGTTGTTGGTCACATGCTATCATTTTTACTATGCTTTCACTTTATTTAATCTGTGTCTTTACATTTAAAATATGTTGCTGTGAGATAGCATATTGCTTTGTGTTGCAGTTTTTGTCCATTCTGAGAGCCTCTGTTATTTAATAGATGTGTTTAGATCATTGAGATTTAAAGTGATTATTGATATTGATATAGCTGGGTTAAAATCTACCAACTTGCTAGCTTTTTACTGTTTTGTTTTATTAATTTGTTGCTTTCTTCTTTTCTTGTGTGTGTTCCAGGGTCTAACTAAATATTTTTTATAATTTAATTTATGTCCTCTGTTTACTTTTTATACTTGTTTAAAAAACTTTTTAGTGGTTTTGATAGGGTTTGCAATATAAGTTTGGTATGGTTTGGCTCTGTGTCCCCACCTAAATCTCACCTTGAATTGTAATTTCCATAATTCTCACAAGTCAAGGGCAGGACCATGTGGAGAAAACTGAATCATGGGGACAGTTTTCCCCATGTTGTTCTCATCATAATGAGTGAGTCTCACAAGATCTGATGGTTTTATAAGTGCCTGGTATTTCCCCTGCTTGCATTCATTCTCTCTCCTGTTGCCTTGTGAAGAGGTGCCTTCCACCATGATTGTAAGTTTCCTGAGGCATCCTCAGCCATGTGGAACTGTGAGTCAATTAAACCTCTTTTCTTTATAAATTACTCAGTCTCAGGTATTTCTTCATAGCAGCTGGAGAACAGACTAATACAAAGTTTTAATTTAGATAAGTCCATCTTCAAGTAGTATTATACTGCTTCATGTTTTCTGCTAGAACCTTATGTCGCTGCTTTCCCAATTGCTCCTTCCCACCCTTTGTGCTATTGTTGTTATACACTTTACTTTTACATGCGATACAAACACATAAACATTGTCACTATTATTTAGTCATTTAACTTTTAGAGCAACGAGAATAAATTTTAAAAGCTAACTTTATTTGGCTGGGTGTGGTGGCTCATGCCTATAATCTCAGCATTTTGGGAGGCCGAGGCGGGCAGATCACAAGGTCAGGAGATCAAGGCCAGGAGATTGAGACCATTCTGGCTAACATGGTGAAACCCCATCTCTACTAAAAATACAAAAAAATTAGCCAGGTATGGTGGCACATGCCTGTAGTCCCAGCTACTTGGGAGGCTGAGGCGGTAGAATCGCTTGAACCTGGGGGGTGGAGGTTGCAGTGAGCTGAGACTGTGCTACTGCACTCCAGCCTGGGTGACAGAGTGAGAATTCGTCTCAAAAAAACAAAAAACAAAAAAAACCAAAACCCAAAAACCAACAAAAAAACTACCTTTATTTTATTACTGACATTTAAAAAATTTCTTTGTGTGTATCTAAGTTTCTGTCTGTATAATATTCTTTCAAAAATTTTTTATTAAAAAGTTTCCTTATCATGCTGCAGTGATGTATTCTTTCTGCCTAAACAATTTTCTTTAAAATTTCTGGAGAAGGTCTGATGCAGATGGATTCCTGTGTTTTGCTTTGTTTTCTGAGAAATTCTTTAGTTACTCTTAATTTTTTAAAAGATATTTTTATTGACTATAAAATTATGGCTTGAAAGTTATTTTAAATGTAAAATTTTTGTTGTCTCATTTCTTGACCTATTTTCTGATGTTTATTTTACTAATTATTAAAATAATTTAATAATTATTAAATAATAATTATTAAATTATTAAAAATAATTATTATTTTATAATTTTATATATAATTTATAATTATTTATATATTTATAATAATTATTTATATATAATTTATATTAATTATTTTATAATAATTATAAAATTATTATAAAATTATTTTATAATTATTAAATAATTATTAAAATAAACATCAGAAAATAGGTCCTGTTACTTTATAGATAATTTCTTTCTCCCTATAACCGCTTTTAAGGCTTTATCTTTGCCTTTCATTAAATGTGACATGACAGGTATATTTTCATTTTAAATATTTCATTCTGCTTGATGTCCTCTGAGCTTTTTAAATCTGTGGTTTGACATCACTTATAATTTTGGACAATTCTTGGCTAGTATATCTTTACATTTTTTTCATTGTCCCATTAATGCCCTTGTTACTTCTTCCTTCTGGGATTCTAAATATGCATATGTTAGACCATTTGAAATTATCCAACAGACCTTGGAATCACAGTTTTGTTTTTTCCCTATTCTTTTTTTCTATTTTTGTTTCTGTTTGGGTAATTTCTACCGACATATCTTCAAGCTCACTAATTCTTTCATTGGCTGTGTCAAGTCTACTTACCAAGCCATTAAAGAAATTCTTTATTTCTATGACCATATATTTGATCTCTAGAATGTTTCTAGCACTTTTTTTTCCTAATAGTTTTCATCTTTGTGCTGTAATTACCTATCTGATTTTTCACGCTATCTTTTACATTAGAGTTTTTAACAAATTAATTATAGATATTTTATATTCCTTGTCCAATATTTGATCATATATAAGTCTGGTTCTGATGATTTCAATGTCTCTTTTGTTTTTCTTTGTCTTTTAAAATTTTTATGTTTTAAACTTTTTTGTTGAAAACTAAACATGTTGTATAGGGCAATAAATACTTAGGTAATCTTTTTAATATAGAGATAAACATGCCTTTCCTTTCACTAGGACTTTAGTGTGGGTGTTTGTATTGATCTGGTCCAGATTTAGATTGGGTATGAAATTTGTTATGGCTGTGGTTACCCTCAGTGCATCAAATTTCCCTATGTGATTTTTTGCTTGTCACTTTGGCTTTGGGACTTCCCTTTATGCTGCTTGTCAGGGACAGTCTGTTTCTTGCAGCTCTCTCAGTTATATTTCATTGTTATTTTTCTTCAATATGCAGTGGTGGGTGGCATGAGAGACATTCTCTGATGTTTTGATTAAACTTCAGTATTAGGGAAGTCTAGATGTAATGCTAAGCCTAGCATATCTTCATACACATTCCCCAGTAAAGGATTTTTTCTTCTGCTCCTTCTTCTATGCCAGTTGCACTAGATTTGTATCATTGTCTTTATGTCACAATTTTGATGGCCTTCCTATTGCATATTGAGGCTTTTCTTCCTTAGGGGAGATGGTTTTGGGAAGGTTCAATAGTGGCTTCTGTTCTTCTCCCACAACCAGCACCACAGGACATGATTTCTCAGAATTTTTCTTAACTTTCCTTATGAGTTTCCTAGAGAAAAATTTGCAAGAAGGTACAAACTCCTTTATGTTGGTAATCTCCCTTTGGAAATTGTACTCACATAATAGGTCATGCTAAGCCCTTAACATTTGCTAGAAATGTTCTAGCCTAATCTTTTTACCAGCTTATATAGTGTTTGGAAATGTCTTTCCCAGGTAAACAAGACTCTGTTCCTGTTTCTTCCTGTAAACACATGTCTCTCTCCAGATTTGATGTCAGTCATTTTTTTTCAGCTTTTTTTTTTTTTTTGTAAGATGGAGTCTTGCTCTGTCACCCAGGCAGTGGGTGACAGAGAAAGTACAAGTTCATGAACTTGGCTCGCTGCAACCTCTGCCTTCCAGATTCAAACAATTCTCTTGCTTCAGCCTCCTAGGTAGCTGGGATTATAGGCACACACCACCATGCCTAGCTAATTTTTGTAGTTTAGTAGAGACGGGGTTTCACCATGTTGGCCAGGCTGGTACTGAACTCCTGACCTCAGGTGATCTGCCCGCATCAGCCTCCCAAAGTGTTGGGATTACAGGCATGAGCCATCATGCCTGGCCTTTTTTTTTTTTCTTCAGCTTTTATCTTGTTGAAAAGGTGGAAATAACTCTCTTTCCAGCTTTCTACATCCCTGATTTAATACCAGAAGCCTTATGTGTTTTTGAAATGCTACTTACATGCTTCAAATGATTTGAATGATCTAATGAATCCAAAAAAGTCAAGCTGGTTTTTTGATATGCTCTTTCTTTGATTTGGTAGTTCACATCCATTAAGTCAAACAATATTGTCCATTTAGTCAGAACTGGAGTGTAGGGTAAATATATAATATATGGATAGAGCCTGTAGTCCCTAGAATCAATGAGTTGGGTGCTCTGTTAGCTCTTTTAAATTGTCTGCTTCTTTTAACTTCTTGCCCCCACCCCACTTCATTTTATTATACACATCATTGAGAATAGAAAATGTAGAGAAGAATACCTTGAGGGTTTCAGTGGAATCAAGCCAGCCTACTACAGTCTCCAAAAGGCAGTGTCAATGATGCAAGCTGGTAAAGGAGACAAGAACCATTTGTCTCCCTCACCTGGCTTATCTGGTAGAGATAGAGGCCCACTAGCATTATCAAGGATTAGTCACATTTTTAGGAAGGGACTGGAGAGAACTGAACTGGTCAAAAGAGCAGGCAACACCCTGTCTAGAACATGAGTACAAACCGAGATATTTTGTCTCTCCTTCCTTGGTATCTCACAAAGTTTTTGGGCTCCTCTTCCCCTAAAAGTGTCAGCAAAATGCCATGTTTCTACTTAAGATCTGGGCTTTCTTCAGAGATGACACCATATTCTGACAAAAATAAACTGTTACGGGGTGCACAGTCATGCTGATCCAGTTCTGTAGTTCTTTGTGGTTTCTTCTGTCAAGAGGACAACCTATCCATACCTGATATTTTCAGTGATACCAGGTGAGCATAGTTCCCAGATCCATTGGTCCTGTATTTTTGGAACTTGGGCCAGATTCTGAGATCCAAATTCTCCTTAAGCTTTAGAAGTTTCACCAAGAACTTTTTGGAAGGGTGGAATTTTTTTTTTTTAATCTTTAAGAAAGTTGGACAATGACTGTTTCAGTTGTCCTTGATGTTCTTTGCATCAACTATTGCTAAGGAAATATATCTCACATTGATATATTTGTTTAAATGTAGATATAAAACACATAAACATCTGTGTCTGTTCTTTTCCTTGACCCTGGTCTTAACTGATCTTATAGACAGTAACCAGTATCTTTATGTTATTAATATAAAATTTGAACCTCAATGCAACATAGAGGCCATTCTTTTTAGTACTTAAGTATCTTCTGGAGCTGATTTATGGCTTCTTTGGAGGTGTTGGTGGTAACTATCCTCACCTGCATGGTTGAATCTGGATGGTTTACTTATTGTTCATGGTATAATTGCTCTTATTGGTTTATTTGGTCATTGAAAGTGTAATCTTAAAAGTTGAACACATAGAAGCAGAGGGTAGAATGGTAATTACCAGGGTTGGGGAGATGGGTCAGGAGATGTTGGTTAAAGGATACAAAATCTAAGTTAGATAGGATGTATAAGTTTGAGAGATCTACTGTACACTACAGTTAATAGCAATGTATTATATACTTTAAAATTGATAACAGAGTAGATTTTAAGTGTTTTCAAGACAAGTAAATATCAAAGATAGTGAGGCAATGCATGTTTAATTAATTTAGTCATCCCACAATGTATACATGTTTCAAAACATCCGGTTATACATCATATATATACAATTTTAATTTATCAATTAAAACAAAAACGAAGAAGAAACAAACAGGATTTTTGTCTGGGGAACTACTTTGTAGAAACAATAAAACAAAAGAAAGTACACTTGTTGCTTCTCTTTGGATCTCCATTTTACCATTCTCCAGGTACTATTTTGTGCTATTTCAATTATATCTTGCAGATTACAGTGCAGAATGTGGATGTCTTGCTTGATAGAAGATTCATTGCCTTTTTTGGCAAAGACTGCTAGCTGCTTACCAAATCTATATGTTTTTCTTCTTTCAGTTAGCTAAGCAGAATATATTTCATATCTTCCTTTAGATGAAGTTAGATGAAGCCATTTGACTGGGTTCTAGTAACTGAAAAGTTAGTTGAAATAATCTATGCCATTTTTGGGCCAAGGCTTTTGAGAAGCAGGCATGTATTCTTCATTCCTTCCTTCCCTTTTCTGTTGACTAAGTGCAAATAGCCAAAGAGATTTAGAAGATTGTGGAGCCACAAAGTGGAAGGCACCATTCACCCTGAATTATCACATTGTAGGGTGCCACCAGCTAAGAAGAAATAAACCTGCCTAAAACTGTCTGGTGATTAAGAAATAATCTACTATTTTATAGAAGCCACTTGCCTTTTATTTGGTTTTCTCCTCCTACCATCACATATATCCTTGAAGTCTTTGCTGCTTGGTTGATCATGCTCTTGAGCTTCTTCCAGCCAGAGTTTTTAGAGATGCTGCTCTAAGATAACTCTGTTCACTATTCCAAGCACTGGGGGAAAATACCAGACTAAAATAGCTCAATTTTTACTTGGTGGCAGGTAGCCTGGGGGTTTGGGTTTACTTGTGTTTGATGTTAAATTGCTTCAATTTTTATTCAAAATACGTCCATATTGATTTTTTTTGAGATAGAGTCTTGCAGTATTGCCCAGGCTGGAGTATACAGTGGCATGATCTCAGCTCACTGCAACTTCCACCTCCTGGGTTCAAGCAAGTCTCCTGCCTCAGCCTCTTGAGTAGCTGGAACTACAGGCACATGCTGCCACACCCTGCTAATTTTTTGTGTTTTAGTAGAGATGAGCTTTCACCATGCTGTCCAGGCTGGTCTTGAACTCCTGACCTCAGGTGATCTACCCACCTTGGCCTCCCAAAGTGCTGGGATTACAGGTGTGAGCCACTACGCCCAACCCATATTGATTTTTAAATTGTGTGTTTGCTCACACCTATTCCTATATTTCCTTTCAGCACCATCCCAACAAAAAAATTAAATACAGAGTACTAAACACTTCCCATACCTTTCCAAGTTATTTTTACCAGGCCTAAAAAAGAGCGACAAAATTTACAACTCAAAAGTGGTCTTATGGTAGTTCTTAAAAGAAGGAATTCTTAAAAGATCCAAGAAATTGATCAAAAGAAAACAACTTGAGCACTATGACAGACATTGCAGTTTCAGACTTAGACAACTGCATTTGGCAATTGTTACTCCTTATCCCCTAAACCAGGGAATTCCACAGTTCACTTGCCTTTGCTCCACAAAAGTCATAAAATGATTTTGGGAAATGCTAAATTATATATTCCCAGGTATATAAACCAGGTACTTTGGCATATTCTAGATTCCAGAGAGACATCTTGAGCCTAATATATGCCTAACTTTAGTTAGCCCTTTCCCCTATTAATGTGAACAGTAGTGTATTACAACTATTCAAGTACTTACATTATAGCATATCTCATAATATTGCCATTACTACTTGTCTTAGTTCATTTGTGCTGCTATAATAGAATACCTGAGAGTGGGTAACTTATAAGAAGGGAATCTATTTTCTCACAATTATGGAAGCTGGGAAGTCTAAGATTAAAGTGGTGGCAAGTTCAGTTGCCTGGTGAGGACTGCATACTCCAGAGGGTAGGAATTCTGTGTTCTCAGAGAGCAGAAGCTGGATGGACAAGCTGGCCAAACACTACATGGAGCCTCTTTTATGAGAGCCTTAATCCCATTAATGAAGGAGGAGCCCTCATGGCTTAATTACCACCTAAAGGTCCTGTCTCTTAATACCATCACATTGGCAACACTTGACTTTTGGAGGGGACATATTCAAACTATAGCACTATTTTTTTATTTTTATTTTTTGGTTTGCACTTGCCTCATGTCTCTTTTCAATTTTTCTTTTTAAATTTAAGTGTATTTCTTATTAACTGCATATAACTGATTTTGTTTTGTGGATCATATTTGGTAGTTTTTACCTTTTAATTGGTGATTTGGTCTATTTAGTGTAAGTCACAATTAGATATATTTTATGCCTTTCATTTTACTTTATGTATTAATTTAACCTGTTTTCTCCCGAATTTTCTTCTATCTTAATTTTGTTAATTTGATTAAGTTGTTATTTATTCTATTTGCTCATCATGGCTAATTTTGAAATTCTTCTGATCTTCCATGTAATTTATGTCCCCTTCCCAGCTCTCATGTTTACGCACATATTTTTCTACTATTGTTTGAAAACAAGATACCCTGTTTTTGTTTAATTTCTCACCCCTCCAAAGAGTGAAACTGTTGGGATAGTTTTACTTCTCTCATCCTCCCTACATCCCCAAACCTGCAGCCCCAACCAAGCTTTAGAACATTTATGTCCTTTTCTTCTTACTTTTACCCCAATTTCTAAGTTTCAGTTAGATACTTTAGTGGGTTTTTTGGTCCTAGACTGTATGTTTTTTGTTCTGTTTTCAGTTTTAAATGACATAAAAACACTCATCTAACATATTCCTGTTATCTTTCAGTGTCTATGTCTATTTATCTATCATTTCATATGTATTCTCATGGTTCCTTCTCCTCTCCATCTTTTGTCATTAAGAACTCTAATTTTTGGCTCATTTGTATTTGGTTAGTCCTTATATATTTCCTTTTGACACAGAGTGACTGTGATTCCTCTCTGATTTTTCCTTGTCTAAAATGATTTTCCTTCTTGATGTGTGACTAATTTTTTTCCATCAATAATTTCTAATTGACATCTACCAATTTGTAACTTCAAATGCTGCACAAATAACACTCACACAAACACTTGTGTGAGTGTTATTTATTTGTAAGCTCTTTTCTGTGATTTATTTGTAATCTCTTTTCTCACACTTGTTTGTGTGAGTGTTATTTATTTGTAATCTCTTTTGTCTCAATATGTGATATCTGTATTTATATGTCGATTTCCGTATTTTTAATGAGCATTTAAAAACTTTTCCTTTAAAAAGGCAACAAAATGGTAAAATGCCCAGCAGTAAATTAAACAAGAAATACATAAAATTGGTATAAAGGAAACAACATGTTACTAAGTGGAAATTTTAAAATGCTATAACTGGAAAGAAAATTTTCAACATTACATTGACTCAATACTATAGGTTTCAATTGATTCTAAAATAATCTGTACATTGACATCTAAATGGTTTTTTGGCAACTAGACAAGCTGATGTAAACGACATTTTTGAAGAATAAATATACACAAATAAGTCTGGGAAATTCAAAAGTAGAAATGTCATGAGGAGATATTGAAACTTATTATAATGCTACAATAACTAAAACTCTTAGGCATTGAAATGAGTATACACACAGAGAAATGAAATGGAACAAATGTTCCTGAATAGATAAAAATAAAACAGATATTTAATAAATGTGATATTCCATATCAATGAGGAAAATGTGGCTTATTCAATAAGAGGTATTGGGACAATGAAATTAAACATATTTAAAAATTATCTATGCTCTACTTACCTCCTTTCTTTCAACAAAATATATTTTAGATAGATCAAACATTTAAATGAAAACATTGAAGTCATTAAGTTATTAGAAGACAATAGAGATTTAAAAAATCTCAGAGTGGGGAAGTTCTTTTTAAATGTAATATAACTCAGAAACCTAAAAAATTTGAAAAATTTGCCTTAAAGTATGCATAAGAAAAGAATCATAAACATACACAAAAGATAAGTCTGAAAAAATAATATGTAAACATATGTCATAGAACAAGGGCTAATGTCCTTAATATGTAAGGAATTTATCAAATTAATCCAGCAGTACAATGTGAATGGAATACGAACAAATGGTTTACTGAAAAGATAATCCAAATAGTGCTTAAAAGATTTTTTAAAAGCTTACTCTTATTCATAATAACAGAAATGCTCTTAAACTTATAACAAGATACCATATATAAAGTTTTATATATCCCAATGTCGATGAGAGTGTGAGGAAATAGCCACTCTCAAATATTGTTTTCGTATGAGTCTAAGTTATTGTAATTTCTATAGTAGGCATTTGGCAATTTGTTATAAATTTTAAGTACACATATCTTTTGCTGTGAAATTCTACTTCTAGAAATATCTTCTACAAATATATTCATACAAATGTGACCACATGTACAATATCCACTATACTCTGTTTTATAATAACAAAATATTGGAATCAATTTAAATATCCATTGAGGAGTAGTTAAGTAAATGATAGCATATGCATACAAGAGAACATTATGTATCCATGAAATAATACCTTTGGATATGAAATGATCATATGAATAGATTACTAAGTGAAAAAGGAAGATACAGAACAGAATTATAGTATTTATATGCATGTGTCTTATATTTGCCTATACATTGCATAAAATCTCCTTGGAATAGTACTTAAAGTCTTAAAAGTTATTGCCTCCAGCCAATTACGTGGCTGAGGAACAGTGGTAAAATGATGTATTAGTTTTCCAGGGCTGCCACAACAACAAAGTACGACAAAGTGGGTGGCTTAACCAACAAATATTTATTTTCTCACAAGTTCTGGATGCTGGAAGTCCAAGATCAAGGTGTCAACAAGGTTTTGTTTCTTCTGAGGTCTCTCCTTGGCTCATAGATGGCCACCTTCACACTGGGTTCTCACATAGTAATTCCTCTGTGCACAGGTATCTCTAGTATCCCTTTTGTAGATCCAAATTTCCTCTTTTTTTAAGAACACCAGTAAGATTGGATTAGGATCCACCCTAAAGCTTTCGTTTTAATTTATTCACTTCTTTAAAGGCCCTACCTCCAAATAGTCAAGTTTTGAGGTACTAGGGGTTTGGCCTTCAACCTACAAATTTTGGAAGGGACACAATTCAGTCTGTAACAAAGAGCGATTTAATTTTCACTCTATTCTCATTTGTCCTTTTTGAATTTTGTATCATATAATGTTATACTTTGTTAAAAAAAAAAAAAGAACTTTTTTTTTTTTTTTTTTTTGTTCATACAGGGGAGACTGGTATTATGTCTGTGGGGGTAGCATTCACGTTAGATGGCTGTATTAACTCTTTGTTTTTTTTTTTTTTGAGATGGAGTTTTGCTCCTTGCCGAGGCTGGAGGGCAATGACATGGTCTTGGCTCACTGCAACCTCCACTTCCTGGGTTCGAGAGATTCTTGTGCCTCAGACTCTCAAGTAGCTGGGATTACAGGTATGCACCACCATGCCGAGCTAATATTTTTGTATTTTTAGTAGAGTCAGTGTTTCCCCATGTTGGTCAGGCTGGTCTCAAACTCCCGACCTCAGGTGATCCACCTGCTTTGGCCTTCCAGAGTGCTGGGATTATAGGCATGAGCCATATATAACTAAAATACTAAATAACTAAAAACAATCCTGTAATAAAAAATATCAGGCTGAAAATTTGACTTCCTCATGGTCCACTAGAAAAGGGATCAATACAATTTGTGTGACAGTTAATTTGAATATGAAAATAAACTTGAATACAGGTGAGAATTACTTTAGGCAAATATATGCTTGAATTCATAAAAATATTTATTCTATTAAAGTATTGCCTATATGGATCCTCTGAATGGAGAGCTTTCAATATGGTTCACTTTACCGACATTTTCAGTATTTCACTGTGTAAAGAGAATTATACCTGAATATCTTTATTAATTTAGCAGTCTAATACTGCCAAAGTAATATAACAAGATTTTCATGTAGAACAATTTTCATTCTTTAACATTTTAGTCTTCTTTGAGTTTCATAGGTTATACATCTGTTTAACAGTGAAGTCACACTTATATTTGAACAAAATTTAAAATGGAATGAGCAGAAATACTCTTAATACAGTAACCGTAAAAAGGCAGTTGTATTATTACTCACAGATATTTCATAGTTACTACGATAGTCTAAGGACTATATGCTTCCTCTGAGGTTTTAAAAAACAGCATGAACAGCTATCTTTCTGGGTTAAGTATAGTCTTGTCTCTAGACAGGGGGATGTTTGGGTAGTTCTCAAGATCATATTCAGCTTTGTGATTACTGTAGCAATAGTTACAAAAAGAACACAGATGCTATATCCTTTATAAGCCTTGACATATAATTTGGAATTTTGATAAAGATGGATATCAAACATGTTTCATCTACTTAAATGATTTACTTTTAAAGGTAAATGTAGGACTACACTAAGTGTTAATGAAAATAGTGTATAATCAGAATATGATCCATTAACTGCTGACTTTCCACAATAATTCTTCAAAATCTAGAATATACATTGCTATGTGAAGAAATATCTGTGTTACCTAGCATGGGTGTTATGAAGTAATTAGCATTTTTCACTAAAAAAAAAATGTGGCTAGCGATGGGGTAACTTGCTCTGAAGGAGACTGTGGCCTTTGAGTGATGACAGTCTTACAGAGATCCTTTACCAGCACATAAATACATGGCCCTCTTCTCCATTACTTCCTCATACTCATAAATACTTTTGTATATACCACAGGGCAAAGCTAGATTAAGTGTTGTGACAGTAGACATAAATTTGCACTTAACAAGCTAGAAAAGGCTGCTTAAGAAGGAAGTGTTAAGTACAAGGAAGATCACAAATGGTGGTGCTTTTAGCACATGTTTATTCTAACATGGAATGTCTAGTGACAGAGTCTTTCTTTTTGGGAGACTATATATCCTTCCCCAAAGCCTGAGGAATCTTATTAAATATCAAGAACCCAACCGAAATGACAATTTTCAAGTTTCATTAAATGATACTACCACCAGCACGTTATTATTGTAGCTATTTTACAATATGTAGCCATTTTACTACATATTCTAACCATGCATTGACTATGTCTATTTTGGAATAAAGCCTATTATATTAGATATAGGTCACGTTTCTGGCATTCTATAAGTGAAAATAATTTATAAGGTCCAGTACTTCAAAATGGTATGCCTGATCATTGGTACAACACAGATGAGGCCCAAACTAACATGTTCAAGTACAACAAATACTCACATTGCTATACTGTAATTTCTGATGTCTGTCCACCACCCCAAATTATAGAGGAGCTATATTTTTGAGATAATAAGTGCCATAAATTAGGTGGTAACCATTTTTTCCTTCAAAAGTAATATTTTTCCATCTGCTGACAAACAGCTTATGAATACAAACAACAGATTTCCCAAAGCCTGTTTAAAAGTTCTGGTACAGTATTTGTTGTGTCATTATAGTTCACCTATCAAGATTGTTCTTTGAGGTTCCCTGTTGCAGCAAGAAAGGCAAAACTGGAGGTGCCATCCTATCAGCGAGTGTGTGTGTGTCTGTGTGTGTGTGTGTGTGTGTGTGTGTGCTAGAGAGAAAGAGAGAAAAGAAGAGAGAGAGGAAAGAGACAGAGAAACTATTTTTTTTTTCTTTTCAGTGTCCATTTGTCTTTAATTTTTTTTCCCTGGCTTGGTTCTTAACTCCCTGGAAGCCATGACTTCCCTTCACTTGCCTTCCTGTCTCTCAGGTCCAGCCTAGACATCCAGCTTTCAGCCATGTACACAACCTTTGCTGGTTATTGCTCTTATACTGGGGCTTGTCTATATCCCCTTCTCTCCTACCAACATGTGAGCTGGACCTCCTTAATGGCCTGAGGACAGTTCTGACTCTAGGCGTAGCCATATATCCATGGAGTCTACCAAAACTAAGTCCTGATCAGCAAAAGGTGACAGATTTCCCAAATAAGAAATCTGTTATTCTTTATAGATCATTTAATCCTATAAAGACTTTTGAAGGATGAAAAAATGTAAAAGTTTGAAAAATCATTAGCATACTCTCTCTGAAAATGCAAGAAAAACATAGTCTTCCTAGGAGTCCCCATGACTGTGGGTATGGTTTTGAGAGAACCCTGAAGGTTTGCTTTCTTGCAAGGCTTGTGGCTGATGTGATCTTTAGCACCTAGTATAATATTGCAAATATAAGGAGGTGGGCAAACATATAATTGATGCAAACTTACTGAGTTTCTGTTCTATGGCTCTGTACTCTTTACAGGCATTACCTTATTTCACCCTTATAACCATCCTGAGATGCACATTTCAGGTTATTCTTCAAATAAGGAAACAGGCCCATAGAGTTTGTGTGACATATCTAAAGTCATAGTTATTTAGTGACAGCTCATGTGTTCCAACTCAGATCTGGATTTGTATCCACATATCTTTTCCATTACATTAAAGCTGATTCTGAGGCTGCAAACAAACAAACAAACAAACAAAAAAAGCTATTTGAGAAAGACTATACCAAAGATGCACCTGTTAAAAGATTGATATTATACTTAATTCACTATCTGTGATAGCGTGTTCTAGGTTTTCCTGTATTTCAAGATAATTCAAATAATTCTTTGTTCTTGTGTCAAGTTCCTGGCAAGAAGCTACACTCAGTTGCTGCATTTGTCAAAGGACTAGTGGTAATGACAAGGTTTCTGAACAACAGGACTCTTTACTTTTTTGAAACTGGTCTCATGGTCTCTCTCCTTCTATCCAGTGAGGTAAAATTGGCTCACTCTTAACGTATCAGTATTCCGTGGAATACTCTCAGAGCTCAGCATGCAAAGAAACACTATGGGGTTGAATTGTCTGAGTCTGGCTCACATAAGTCTCAATGAAGTTGATTTTCTTAGTCATTACAAGTGTTTATTTTAAGAAAAATAATTCTTTGAGCTGGGATGATTTGGTACCTTTATTCCTGAGACATTTTTGTTAAGGAAGACAGTAAACTTTGCCTTTTCCTCTGCATCTTATACCATCAGCTGTGTGTGAAGTAGATTTTAATGTTTTTGCTGAGGGTCTACCTTCAGAGAGCAGCTTTCATCACCAGGCTGGAGTCCTCGTTCAGCAGTTTTGGAGCACTCAGGGGTGAGGCCTTCCTTCTCCCACAGTCCCATTAATAAGCAGAGATCTGGCTCTGCAGACACTGGCTACAGCTCCCAGCGCAGCCACCCATCCCATCCCAGCAGTAAATCAGCCCTGCGTGTTTTCCTAATTTTAGGTTTGGTCTGACTTAATCCATCTAATAGGAAAAACATCTGGTCTAGTTTTACTTTTAATCTGTTCTTTACATCAGGAACTTTATCACCTTGGGACCAGCAGTAACAAGAGGTTGGTTCTTGTACCTGCGCATGACTATCCCCAGGTCCAATGCCTAATAAGGGCCTGCTTTCCATTTATGCTTTACAGTTCTTGATAGGCCTTAATTTACAATAAAGCATTGACATCACAATCAGCTTGGGGTTTTAAATTCCCCAATTCATGAAAAGATTATATTGTGACACATTTTGGATCAAGGTGAGCTGGGTAGGAAGCTCCCCTTCACCCAAAATGTGTCACAATATAAACTTTTATAATTTATATTATAATATAATATGTGGGGAGGTTTAAGGTTATTTTTCACTATTAAATTTGCAAAGAGTGGTTATTTAACAGCCTTTTTATTAATAATAAATATTCTAAAGCATAGTATTTGAGTTCAGTTTTACCTTTACATGGTTGTATTAAAGTGTGCAGGCCGGGCGCGGTGGCTCAAGCCTGTAATCCCAGCACTTTGGGAGGCCGAGGCGGGTGGATCACGAGGTCAAGAGATGGAGACTATCCTGGTCAACACGGTGAAACCCCGTCTCAACTGAAGCTACAAAAAATTAGCTGGGCATGGTGGCGCGTGCCTGTAATCCCAGCTACTCAGGAGGCTGAGGCAGGAGAATTGCCTGAACCCAGGAGGCGGAGGTTGCGGTGAGCCGAGATCGCGCCATTGCACTCCAGCCTGGGCAACAAGAGCGAAACTCCGTCCCCCCCCCCAAAAAAAAAAATGTACAAAGTATTCTTTTAAAAGATGTATGGAAATAGCTTAAAGGAAATATTGTCATATGGAGTCAGTTTAGTTTTAGTTTGTACTGGGCATACAAGTTAGCACAGATTATTTAATCCGTTAGGAAAGGGCCATAAACTGACTCTACTTTAACATTTTTGACTATGGTTGGAAGTAGTTTGGGTTTTAGAAATCCTTTCAATGAAGAGGTCAGCCATTTGGTTTCCCAAATAGCATTCTCTACTTGTCATCTTGACATTCATCTCCAACTATTTTTCCTCTTCCAGCTCTCCTCCTCCCAGAAGCCCTCCCTTCCAGATCCTTTCTCTCTTGTTTTTAAGAGAAGATTTGATCTAATCCAAAGATGTATTTTCTGAGAGAGGTGAGATCAATTGTTGCAAAAGTATCTCTCTCCACTCAGCTTTCTACTTCTCTGAAGTGGTTAGGAAATCATGGACAACATGAGGTAACAGGGGACCTTATAGGAATTAACTTCAAATAGCCCAAGGCCTAAAAGCTCTTCCCAAATCTACAGCATGTTAGGGGACTTTAGCTCCCCAAAGTAATGTAGCTACTTATGCACTTGTGCCTCTAAATTCCTTTTAACTGGGGCCTGAGGAGGAGTGCATAAACAACATGACTTCTGCAAGCAGGAATTAATTATTGAAATCAATTATTGCGTCTTTCCGATGACTACAGTCAGTCCTCAGCGTGTTGACATAAAAAATACTTGTCTCAATGGTTGTCTCTATGAAAAGAGAGTGAAGTAAATCAAAAAGAAAAGGGACTGACTTTTGACTTGGTTCCATTTCATCTCTTAGGATTTCTAAAAAATTTTACTAGTTGGGAGTTAAAGAAAATATTTTAACTCTTTAATCCCATGGATGAATACTTATTTCCTTCATAGCAAATGATTTTTCTCACAGTTCACAGTTTTTGGGATTTCTGACATGAATAACTGTTAAAACTGATTTAAAAGTGACTTTAGCCTCGCCCTTGTTGGTTCTATCTGAAGGCTAAACCAGCATCTCTTGAATATGCTGTCTGTGTTCTTTGCCTCTTATCTTTGCCAGGAATGTCCTCTTCTATTCTCATTTTTTTATGTTGGAAATATTAAAGATTTACTTGTCAGGCACTTTCTAATGGGAAAGGTAGAAAGACACACAAATATATCATTAACAGACTTTTCAATGTATAGGAATCATGATGGTGAACATTCTGTATTTCATGGGCCTCTCTGGGAATAGACAGTCACCTTATGAGTAAGAACAGTTAAATAGGAACACACTTCTATAATTTCAAGTTGGACCATCAACTTTTTAAAATCGGAGATGACATGAACTCACCATTTCCAAGAAAGTTCAGGTTGCTATAATAAAATGCTGTAAACTGAGTGGCTTCTACACAACAGAAATTTATTACCCATAGTCCTGGGGCTGGGAAGTTCAAGAAGATGTCAGTAGATTCAATATCCTGTGATGGCCCATTCCTTACAGATGTACTTTCTTACTGTGTTGTCACAGTAAGGAGTGAGGGTCTCTCTGAGGTTTCACTTATAGGCACTAATCCCATTCATAAGGGCTCTGCCTTCATGATCTAATCACTTTGCAAAGGCCCAGCCTCCTAATACTATAGCACCAAGGATTAGCATTTCAACATATGAATTTTGGGGAGACACAAACATTCAGACCACATCGCATGATTCTTAGGAAATAAAGATAGAGCCCAAGACCAAAATATACACTTATTCCCCTACAAAAATCTGCCACTGGATGGCAGACAAAATTTGAGACCACCAAGAAGCTTGAGACCCTACAGACAACCTGAAACTACAAGATAAAGGGAGTGCTTTTGTGGCAAACATTAAGAAAAAGAGAAAGATTTTTTTCTTAAGACTAGAAAAGATTCCCCTGGATCAGGAGAAGGAAAAGAGATGCTTATTAGTGATGAAAGTAAAGAGGGCTGTAAGCTCTTGAAAAAGGGGTGCTACAGCCTGGACAGTTGGCATGACCCCAAAGAGGGAATGGCTGAAGTATGCATCTAGGCAGCCTCATAGAAATGCACAGGAAAGGCCTTGCAAGCAGGCCCACTGGTCCAGGGAACTGGGTGGACAGGAACAAGAGACATGTCACCCACAAACTGTGACTGCCAGCCATAGCTCCCTTCCTACTCACAAGGTCTTTTCAAAATGTCCTGCCATATGTAAATCTCCTGGAACACTAATTCACCTTGAGGAAGAGGAGGGGAAGTCTCCCCATATAGGAAGATTAAATTTTCTGCTACGTAGGCAGAATCAAGGATAAAGCTCGAAACAGAAATGAAGTTGGCTTATGGAAAAGTAGGATAATGTCTATCTCTTATACCTGGAATTTTTGGACTATGATTTCTACCTGTTGTAAATTCTGGCTTTCATTCATATCCATGTGTCTTCAAATCTCTGCAGCTCTGCACTGTTCTATGATTTGTCTCCTTTCTGCTCTCCAAAGGGTACCACTGCCTTTGCAGCTCACTATTAGTAGAGACTGTGGCATCTGAAAATTATTGCTATGTAATCTGGATTCTTAATAGAAATTCTAGGAAGCTCAGTTCTGGGCAGCATATGTGAACTGAAGGGAAATAAATACTCTTTTTTGAGGTCAAGAGGAGTCATGAGTAATTTAATATTGAAATCCCCCCTCCTCTCTAGTTCTTCTGAAACCAGTGACAATGATTAGGGATGGGTCTCTGTCTCTTCCCTGATATGGAAATGTCTGACTTCCCATTCTTTTCTTTGTAGCTGTGTAGTTACTGAGTGGACATCTCTTTTCCTGCTTTCTCTCTTATATCTGTTATTAACTCATGTAGTGAAATGAATAGATTTAACAGATACTTAATAACTTCCATAGTCTAAGGTATTTCTCAAGTCCTTGCCCTAGAAGTGGTAGATATAATAATATAAAATAGTGAATAGAGCAGGGTAGAGACTGAGTGAAGGAGGAAGTTGAGTGATCTGTATGGGCTGAGACTGTAAATAAACCAGCAAAGCCACTGCTGGAACTTTGGCCTTAGGGGGTGGCAAGAGGCCAGATATCAAGGCTAGAACTCACGGCAAGTTAAAATTTCTAGAGCTGGAAATTTGAATTCTTATGTATGAAATTATTCCATTGATTGCCATGGTTTCTTTTTATTACTAGCATTTTAAAAAAACTGGCTACTAAGACAAAACAAAGTAAAATTAATGCTAGCGTTTTCTTTTTTGCAAAAGAGCATGAGAACTATATCTTTTTCTCGTGTTTGGCAATTCCAGCACAATGCTGGTTTAGCCTTCAGACAGAACCAACAAGGGCGAGGCTAGAGTCACTTTTAAATCAGTTTTAACAGTTATTCATGTCAGAAATTCCAAAATTTCAGCACTTGCTTGATATCTTGTTCAGATTCTGTAGAAGCAGAGCCTGAGATAAGAATTTGGGTGTATATTGTTTATTAAGTGAATAGTCTCCAGAGAAAGGTAGAGAGGAATTAGGATATGGTAGGAAAAGGATCTAAGCAAGGATGTTTCTGGTTTCAACCTGATTACACAGGGAATAGTGGAGCAAATATTGTACCATAGATAGAGCCTCTTACAGTTAGGTAAGGAGTTGACCTCTTGTATCTCCATGTGACTCAGTTATTGGCTGTAAGCTGTTCATTCCACCTTGTATCTTGTGTGTGTGTGTGTTTGTGTGTGTGCACACACATATATGTATATGTAAGATTTTCCCAGTAAGGTGGCTGGAAATGTCAAGGTACTCCTCCAACATTCATGACAACTCACACCAACCCAGTTTCTGCTCAGGGCACCAATGGCATTCAGCTTATTTGAGATTTTTTATTGTTAACATCTTTAATCACTAGCATTTCTCCACCAACAACATTCAAGCCGACAGCCAAATCAGGAATGAGCTTCCATTCACAACTGCCATAAAAAGAACAAAATACCTAGGAATACACCTAACTAGGGAAGTGAAAGATCTCTTCAAGGGGAACTAATTTCTTTTTTAAAAAATTCTAAATTTAAAATGTTTAAATTAAAATTAAACAAATATTTTTAACATATTTGATAATTTTAATGTCTTTCAAATTTAATGTATGAAATATGACATATCATATTCCAATACTTTGTTAGAGCTAAGTCATTTATTCAATACATTATTTTTCCTAAGTGTTGGAGTTTGGAGTGCTGTTAAACCATATGAATCTTAATATATTCTAATATTGTGTCACCTTATAGCAAAGGATGCTAGAAATAAGCTACCTATCGATAATATTTTAGGAATTCTATCCCAATACCAGTTCACCCCAAAATTATTAATAGGATGTGTGCTTTCAATAAAAGAAATTATTTTATATTATCCAAACTTTGCCAGGGAGTGAAGTAATAATCCTAATAAATAAAGTAATAGGAAGAATATGCAGGATAAAGTAGAGCTGGCATTTAGAAAATAATAGAGTAGTGACAGTATTATAAGTATAGTATTTGGAACTTCCCTTTTACATTTGGAGATTAATACCAAGATTTATAAATGGCTCAGAAGCTTCAAATGTCTTATGAGGGGCGTCATTGACTATTACCCAATAGGTATTGAGAATATGCATATTGGTGAAGTGAGTGGTTATTTATTTCTTAAAAGAACAAATCAGAATGACATTCAATGACAGTCAGCTTTAAGAATGGAGGGGAGAATACTGATAATAAAAGATTGTACATCATTATGAATTCCTTAGTTCTCACTTTAATTGGCCATTTGGATTTATACAGGAAGGTACAAGGCTCTTGAGGCTGAAATTTATCAGCTTCTCTTTCAATGATGACCATGTATATTAGATGTCTTTGTGTATCAGATACTGTTACTAAGGATTTAAACTTTTGCAAATTTGAAGAAGAATTTATCCCACCTTGGGAGGGTTAATGCTTCCTCACTGGCTGACTAGGAACCATTTGAAGAGTCTGAAACTTGTTATTTTCACATTGGTACTGTACATATGTCTCCAGAGTGTAGGAGCTTCATAAACAACACATTTTGATCTGAGCAGATGTACTGCATCTCTAGAGGTTAGAAAGTTCATTATTACAGACAGCCCACCTAACATCTATTTGGTGACATCCATTAGGTATATTAAAATACAATGCAAGATGTCTGAATGAAAAGTGTATTTGATGAGCATGGGGTATTCACATCTCCTCCAGACTAGGAAAAGTTTAGTTTCAATAGCAGTGGCCACATTCAAGTGATATATATTTGTAATATTGACTACTATGTGGGTACTACTGACAGCTTTTACTGGTTCCTAAAATAAATGTCTTCTAGCAGTGTGTAATAGACATGATCTTATCCATTTTTATATTCCAGGGAGGGACTAATGTTATTGTCCTTATAGGGTAGAAAGGAAATATAGAAGCAGACAAGTGGGATACATGATATTCTTACATGCTTTTGATTCGTGTTTCATCTACATGGTCACTTCTCTAGCAGAAGTGATTCTGTTCTTCCAGAAGAAAAAGAAAACGATTAGCTGGACAGCAAATGGCATCCCTTAAAACAAAGGACTTAAAGAGGAAATTATGAAATATATTAAATTTATCTCAAATGAAATATGACTCCTAGGATGGCGATCAATTTTTAGTTGAGAGGTAGTGAATGGAGGTTAAATCATGAATTCACACTTCCCCTTGAGATCCTCAAATCAGCACTCTCAAATTATCTTCTTTAAGGCTCAAAGTCACTTGTTGTTTTATGCTTCTTCCATGTCCCGGGTGCTAGCATATTAATGGTCTTTGCCATTTGTAGAGTAGCAAGCTGCCAGATCAATAAGCATGCTTAGCTGCTTGCCATTAAAATTGATCTGTACTATCCTTCCGATTGACGTCATATCCAGCTGTAAATATCATCAAGTAAGCTGTCAACTCATTTTCATTATGAGTGAGTGTTTTTCATCTCAAAAGATGGACTTCAGTTGGACAGGACATTAGGATTTTTCTTCATTACTTCTGGCAGTTCCCCAATAACATCGAGAGTATCTTTAAAGGAAAATCAGGATTGGCCAGTAACTTTTAAAATGGAGGGGGAATTAATAACAGCAGCAAGAACAACAAATACAAAAGACAACAGAAAATAAATATCTTTGCAAGCTAGAACTTTAGAAATTAATATGAAAATCTAAAACAGCAAGATTTGGATGTTCTCATTCACATGTGAACCAGGCCCTGGCAATCTTTGTGAGTATCTGGGTTTATGTTAAGAAAATTCTAGTGTTATACTCTTGAAGACACATTTCCAATGGATTTGTCGTTAGGACTTCAAAGGAGCATTTGTTTATGTGATCATTGACCAAAAATTCCTCCTAAAGACTACAAAAGGTGGCAGGGAGGGTGGGACGGGAAGTGAGGGTTGAAAAATTGACTACTGGGCATAATGTTCACTATTTAGGTAAACATTAAAAGCCCAGACCTCACTACTGTGCAATATATGCATGTAGAAAATCTGCACTTGTATCCCCTAAATCTATACACATAAAAATAATAAAGTACTATGTAAATATTTAAAAAATTCTCTCTGAGAAAAATTCTGGGTCTGCAAGCCATCTTGGTGAGAGTACCTACCTGGATGTTCATCTAAGTGAAAGTCCTGGAAAGGTCACACATTTTCTAATAGAATGTCACCCTTACCTAATTAGTTTGGTTTCTGAAAAATATTCCTCTGTTCTCATCTGATAGTACAGAACACTATTTCTTAGCCTTTGTCTGCCATTCAGCTCCCATTAAAAATCTGAGAAGAGAAGCAATACCTACTGTAGATTATTTAAATCCCGTTCATTGCTCTAGAATTCTAAAATGATATAAACACAGTACCATATATATGTACATATATAATGTATAAATAAATAAGGATAAAAGATATCAAAATGCACACAAAAATTGGTGATCATTTTGGATTTTCAAGCCACATAATTATTACCTATTTGTGTTAGTTATGTTTACCATAGAATTATCATTATTCAATTATTTTTTACATTAGGATTCCATTTTCACATGAAAGGTCATACAAGAAAGCATTTGTATGAAATTCATATCTAAATTTGCTGCAAAAATATTGAGGTGAGCCGGGTGTGGTGGCTTACACCTATAATCCCAGAACTTTGGGAGGCTGAGGCGGGAGGATCACCTGAAGTCAGGAGTTTGAGACCAGCCTGACCGACAAGGAGAAATCCCGTTTCTACTAAAAATACAAAAAAATTAGTCGGGCACGGTGGTGCATGCCTGTAATCCCAGCTGCTCAGGAGGCTGAGGCAGGAGAATCACTTGAATCCAGGAGGTGGAGGTTGTGGTGAACTGAGATTGTGCCATTGCCCTCCAGCCAAGAGTGAAACTCCGTCTCCTGTATCACTCTCTATATATTCTATGAAGTCTCTACTAAGATACATCTTTTAGAGTTCAATGATAAGCAAACTTTGCTTTTGGTGAGCAATCAGAATCTTCTTCTTTATTGATAATGAGAATTATTTTTTACTGATTATATTTCCCTTTAGTTTTGGCTGCCAGGGCACTCTGAATTAAATATGAAATGATGGAATAGAAAATTAAATAGGTTATGATACATGCTCTGCATATATGTGTTCTTGATTTTCTATTTTTATTACTACCACTTTATATAATCTCCATTTAAGCTGTCTCAAATCCTTTGTGAAGAGACAGGATATAAGTAATTATAAACAAATGAAGTATTGTTTGACAAAGTATCAGTTATATTGTCATAAAGGCTTGTCAACTACCGTGAATGATTCACTTCTATGTAGTCTGTAGTCTCTTTGAAAGAAGGCAAATAATTCATAGCACTAATAATAAGACTTATACTTCTGTAAATGCCTACTTAGTAACAGATGCTAGAAGATTTAATATGTCTTTGCTAATCTTCACTACCACCTTGCAAACAGAGAAAGTGTGTCTCATTTTTCTGAAGATCAGAGAGTTTGTGTAACTTATTTAAGGTCACCTACTTGGTAGGGGATTGAGCCACTGCTCAAATTCCCCATAGGAAGTAGAGAAATAAACTCTGTAGAATATTTATTGCTGAGTCTGGTGCACTTTAAATTGTAGGGATGATGAGTTCTATGTTTTATCTTTGTTTTCTTGGGTGCTAGTGGCTGGCAAACAGTAAAGGCTAAAAAATATTTGACACATAATTGAAAGAAATAGAGCAAATGAGTAAATGAATTTTGAGTAATATAATAGAAATCATATATAATATGGTGAATAATATGATTATATAATTAATTTAATAAATACATAATCATTATGAAATATTTGCATTTAATATTTATATTATTTGTAGTACATACTGTATTTAAAATCATAAGTACCTATTCCTTCACAAGTATTTCATAGGTGATTCTACATAAATCATTTCACTGAGTTTTCACAGAAGACCTGTGAGGTTGACATCTAGGAAACCAGGCTCAGATATCATGAAGTAACTAGCTGAAGAATGATGACTGGTGATGTTGGAATTTGAGTCCCTATCTAACTCTAAAGATTAGGATCATATGAAACTATGTCTATCAAGGATCTTTAGTTAATTACTGCCCAAGATGCTAATGAGTGGGTTCTACATTCTATAAATCTGTTCCATTAACCTCCAGCAACATGTCAACATAGTTGATAACATCTCGAGGGTTTTTTTTTTTTTTTTTAATGCTGGAGCTCACTCTGTCTCCCAGGCAATCATTGCAGCCTCTACCTCCCCAGGCTCAGATGATCCTCCCATCTCAGTCTCACAAGTAGCTGGGACTATAGGCATGTGCCACCATGCCTGGCTAATTTTTGTTTTTGTTTTTGCTAGATACAGGGTTTCACCATATTGTCCAGGCTGGTCTCGAACCCCTGGGCTCAAGCGATTCTCCTGCCTCAGCTCCTCAAAGTGCCAGGATTACAGACATGAGCCACTGTGCCCAGCTTTTCTTGAGATTCTTTCTTCACTTGGCTTTCAGGACCCCACCTTCTCTTAGATGTCTTCCTACCTCACTGGTCAATCCTTCTGTCTCTTTTATTGATTCTTCCTCTTTTCCCCAAGGGGTAGAATGTTGGTGTGTCCCAGTGCTTAGAACTTGGTCCTCTTTACTCTCTTTCAATGCTCCCTGCCTTGGTGATCTCTTCCAGTGTCATGGCATCAAAAATGATTTTATGTCCAGACCCTAAATTTCTCTATGTTACCCAGATCTCTTTTCTAACCTCCACATTCATAACATCAAGAGTTCACCCTATATTTTGACTTGGATATTCATTAGGCATCTCAAACTCTAGGTTTCTATGTCTGAATGGCATATCTTTCCTCCTAAACTTGCTCTTGGCTTTCCGCATCAGTTGAAGGCAATACCATTCTCCAAGTACTGAGGCCAAAATCCTTGGTATCATCCTTGACTTGTCTCTCTCTCTTCCGCCCTCTTTCACATCCAATATTGACTACATTAGCAAATCTTCTTGGCTCTACTATCTAAATATAACTAGAATTGGATCACTTGACCAATTCTTATTTCCTTTGCTGCTACCCAGGCTTGAGACTCCATCATTTTTCTTTTAGATTATCACAGTACCCTTGTAACTGGTCTTTCTGCTTCTACCCTTTCCCCTCATGATCGGTAGAGTAACCATGGTGATCCTTTT
This sequence comes from Cebus imitator, assembly GCF_001604975.1. Taxonomy (NCBI): domain Eukaryota; kingdom Metazoa; phylum Chordata; class Mammalia; order Primates; family Cebidae; genus Cebus; species Cebus imitator. Next base: position 1,756,562 of record NW_016107434.1, on the reverse strand, counting down.
GAGACTTACGTAACATCACATGATAACATCGTCACATCAATTTTCTATTCAAAAACATTGAATCATTCTCCATTTCACTCAAGGAAAAGTCCATCTTGACAATAATCTACAAGGCCCCGCGTATCCTGGCTCTTCATTTCCTCAGCCTCTTTGCTGGTCCTTGAATATGCAAGTCAGGTATCCATTTAGGGGTTTTCTCTATCTCTTCTCTCTTGAATAAGAACATCCTAAATGTGACATTCTTCATGAGGCCTGCCCTGATTGCCCTATTTAAAATTTAACCCTTTCTCCTAATCCCCATAGCCTGATTTACTTTCCCTTTTTTTCCCATATAACTTATTTCTAATATGAAGCATTACTTATTATTTTTACTTTATTTTTTGTTTTTTGTGTCAGCCAACTAGCATATAAATTCCACAAAGTCAGAAATATTTATCTGTTTTGTTTATCAACATCCCAGGTTCCCAGAATAGTGCACAAGTCATAGTATGTGCACAATAAGTAGTTGTTAACTTAAAGAACTTAATTAGTATGCAAGAATTTATAGTTTTTGTTGTTGTTGTTTTGCAGTTACTACAGGCTCAGTGTGAGCCGTTACAGGACAGATTGCAACTAACTTAGTGTGAGTATAGACAGTTACTCTGTCTAAGCAGGGCCATATCATAGTCTGCCTTAAAGGTGAAGTCAGAGAAGTCTGTGCTGTAAAGCAGCATTCTCATTTGATCACATAGTCCCTAAATGAGTGAAGTGCACATACACACGTACCCTCTTCTCACCACCTGAAATTTTGGCACTCTTAATTAATTCTCTAACAAACATCTGATAAAGTGTAGCATTGCTTATTACAATTGGTTTTCAACTTACATTTTAGCAGAGGCAACAGCCTGTTTACAGGCAAGAATTGGCCAGGGTAAACAGGATTTTTCATTTTAGCATTCATTTTCAATGCCATGCCTCTGAAAAGCACTGTGAAAAGTGAGGACTATCTGGAACATGTATTTGTCAGAAATCAGAGTCTCATACACATATGGCTTTAATTTTCACTTTGTGATATTTTATCCTAATTCTAATAGGTTATAATTGACACATCATCTTTCATTGGCCATGAGGAAGCCTCCTAATGATTTTTCCCTTTTTTATAGACATAGAAATATTAAAGATAATTTAAATAAAAATATCACTCCATAGCACAAATATATGCTTTTATCAGATTTTCCCATCTATATCTATATTTTTCATAGTTGAATTTGTAAAGTTTAATTTTTTTCCAAACGTAACCTTTTCTTGTTAGTCAACTATCCATTTTGCTCAGTTTGGAAGCATTGAGCTCCATAAACAATGGAATCCAGTAACTAGAGACAAACCATAAAAAAAGCAGGGCACAACTGTCTCTGTATAATAGAACTTTACTTCAATTTAATGTATTCATTTCCTTTCAAGCAGTTGAGAGCATTTCCTCTTTAGCCATGAACAAAAAATAAAGTGACTCATTTGTGATGAGTGTTAAGAGTGTTAAATATTACAAATCATTTTTCCAGATCTGCAGCATAAAATGGCAAAATCTTAGCACTTTTTGGAATTTCATATACTATTTTAAGGAAAATGTTTGAATTTAATTCATTGCTTTTATTGTTATTACCTTGCTTTCTGAAAAACAACACGTCCTCTCTTTTAATGAGTTGCTTAATTTTCTCCCATCTTGATTAACAATTTAGATTGCCTTGGGTTTTCAATCTGTTTTGTGAGTTTAATCCCCCCCCTTCCCAGTTCTATATTCATTTTCCTAGGTTGGTTTGATTCATTTTCAATTAATTAATTTACAATTAATTAATTAATCCCCCCCTTGACAACTGCCTTAGTGGCATCACAACTCATATTAATGGTGTAGTGCCTGTTCTAATTAAAATCAATATGTAGTTCCTAATGACATAGCTCTATCTACTAGAAATAGTGAACACTAGATAAAATACATTCTCTTTTTAGACCAAGGTTCGTATGACCATTTGATAGTATGGTTGCAATACAAATACTTATTTTGTATCTTATAATATGACTAAGATTCTTTATATACCACTCACTGTATGTCTTAGTAACCAACACATTGATTAGAAATTAAATGACATTGTCTTTTTAATCAAATAAGTCATTCTCTCTCCATCGTGCTATCCACTTTAGGTTTCATGGATATATAATACATTTACTCAAATGTTGTCTAATTTGTTAAACTTCACCATGATATAAATTTTAAATTTGTTGCAGTTATTAGTAAATTTATAGAGTAAGGGTTTTATCTTAACAGACTTTTTAGTTCAATTTCTAACTCTAACACTGACCTGAAATAACATATTAGAAGACAATATTACTTTTGTATTCATCCCTACTGGAGCAGCACTGATCAAATTTTATAGTGGGCTGGTATAAGGACTAAGTTACACTCTGCTCCCAGTTAAGAAACTCTCCATTTATTACAGTGTGTTATGGCAGAGAAAGCAGAGAGTTAATGTGATATTAGTTGAAACATGACATGCAATTTTGCATAGTGTGGGCTTTGTCCAAATAAAAGTGGTGGATATAATTCTAAAAAGATGTTTAGGATCATATGCATCAAGCTAAAGAGAAGCTATGACTTCTTGACACAGCCGAAAGGTCTAAAAAGTGCTCTCAGTGGCCCAGTTTTCTAAAAACATGTTTATTTGTTTCTCTGACCCACTTTCTTTGGTCAGCTTTATTTCTTCTTTTTCTCTTTGACTATGCACCAAAATAAAAAATCAAAATTAATATTAAATCAGTGCTTAATCTATGCAAAGCTCTGTGTTGAAAGGCATGTAAAATCTGAAGAAATCCCTGCTCTGAAGGAGCTAACACCTCTGTTTACTTCCCAATGTCTATTTCTCCCTTCTAACCAGACAGAAATAGTCCATTTTGATGTTTATTTGTAAAGTACCCTACTTTTCTTGCTTTTATTTCATTTGGATCCTTTTATTTAGCCTTCTTTTTGATGTATTTTCTTATTAAATCTGTATTCACTCTTGCCACAATATTTTGCCCCCAAATTTAGAAGGTTCATTTTAAAAAAAACAATTTAAGTGCTTTAGTTTATTCTCTTTAATGAACTATTGAGCAATATAACCTTTGTGTCATATATAGAGTAGTTATTTCTTATGCGGAATAGTGAAATCTTACTTCAATACAAAAGCAAAGTAAACAAACACTAATTCTGTAACGCATCTGTGAGACACAATTCAAATTATTTATCCCTTTAGAATCACTGGTTATACAATATAGAGAAAAGTGCCTTTCAAGAGAATAACCTACCATAGGCATTTCTTCTTATCAATGGCAATATTAATCTTCGTTGAAGCCTACATGGAGGGTAGTTCTAGTAAATCTGATGACTAGGGTATTTTGTACATTCAATGACATGTACTAAAATAGCAAATCAACTTTTTAGGTTTAGAAGACTCTTGGGCTTTCTTTGTTTAATCAGACTATTGATTATCTTGCCCAATTGCTGCTACCACCAAACACAGTCATACAACTCTGGCGTATACTATTTATTATCAAAACTAGCCACTAACATTGATGTTTCCCTTGTATACTCTGAAACACTCTGAGATCTATTTTGAGGTGCCGAGAGTGGTCATGGAGATCTGGCATTATCCTATATGATAAAAGCTATATTCATAAGCTAACATGACCATTCCTCTCTCTTCTTCATTGGTTTTACTTAGTTTCATAAATAATAATGTTTTACATTTAAGAGACTTAAAAATAGATGGACAGAGTAAATAATTCAAGAAATATAAAACTGCATATTATGTTGAGTTGTACATGAGATGACTCTTACCCTTAGTTCATCTTCCTAAAGGCAACCACAACTGTTGTTCTTAGTTTCTTACACGTCCTTCTATTTTCATAATACAGACTTTTATATATCTACACTTACATCTTTATCTATCTCTATCATTTTCTCAGAAATGCATATAGTCACAGATTTTATACATTACAGCATTACTAAATGAATTTTGTACACTAAAAAAAGCATTTGAAGAATTTCAACTAATTTATGTACATATTCCTTCCTTAAGAATGTAGAATGTAAACTCCCCACTCTAAGTGTGGGCTGCTCATAGGGACTCTGTTCTAAAGAGTACAGTATGGAAAAGCATCTCGCAACTGAATACACTATGCATTTTTATGTTTCTTGAGTAAATATATTTACTCTGTCCATCTATTTTTTAAATCTTTAAAATATAAAACATTATTACTTATGAGACTAGGGAAAAACAGCTTAAAAAAGAAAGGAAGATTTATATTGGCATATGCATATTGTTTTTATGGTTTAGGACAGTAACTATACAGCAGAGAAGACTGAGACATACTACCTCAGTCAGGTGATCAACTGTGATGAGTCATGTTGATAAGTCATCAGTGATCACATTCATAGCCTATGGCCTTGATATCAGGCGGTGAAAATAGTGATTTACCTCTGTGCTTTTCCTCCCCAAATCTTCCCAAACCCTTGTCTAGCTGTGAGAAAAATATCAGACAAACCTAAAATAAAGGACATTGTACAGAATGTTTGACCTGCACCCCTCAAAATGCCAAGGTTATCAAAACACAAGAGAAGCTATAGAAACTGTCACTATCTAGAGGAGCCTATGAAGACTTTATAACTAAATGTCAGGTGGTATCCTGGATGGGATTCTTAAGCCATAAAAGGACATGTGGAAAAAGCAAGGCTGTCTAAATGAAGAATAGAATTTAGTTATTAATAATGTATTACTATTCATATTAGTTGTGACAAAGTTCTATAGTAATTTGGGTCTTAAGTATATGGGAACTCTGTAACATGCCTTTTTTTCCTGTAGTTCCAAAATTATCCTAAGAAAAAGTTTATTAGATTTTTTTTTTTTTTTTTTAAGATGGAGTTTTTGCTCTTGTTACCCAGGCTGGAGTGCAATGGCACAATCTCGGCTCACCGCAACCTCCGCCTTCTTGGTTCAGGCAATTCTCCTGCCTCAGCCTCCTGAGTCGCTGGGATTACAGGCACGCGCCACCATGCCCAGCTAATTTTTTGTATTTTTAGTAGAGACGGGGTTTCACCATGTTGACCAGGATGGTCTCGATCTCTTGACCTCGTGATCCACCTGCCTCGGCCTCCCAAAGTGCTGGGATTACAGGCGTGAGCCACCGCGCCCGGCCTATTAGATGTTTTTAAAAAGTATCCTTTGTGTGGGACATAATAATTTGACCTGAAATCAGCAATACAAAATAGCTTACAATAAGCTGCAAATATGGGATGTGTAACTGTTGGACTAACATTACCTAACATGTCCCAGGTGAGGGAGAAGAGGTTTCTGAACAGAAGCACAGAGTTTAGCATGCTGATCAGACAGGGACAGAGGTGGCCCTAGAAACCAGACCTGCCCAAGAAACAGCTGCAGAAGTGGGAGGATGTATAGTGAGGCAGATGGAAAATAGTATCCAGAGAAAGGGAAAGGAAAAGGATCAGAGTTGGTGAGACTCAGCAAGACATAACTTAGAAGTTTTTTAAGTGAGTAGAAGAGAACACAGAAGCAATGGAAATGTCAGCCTGTGGACCATTTTCCAGCAGTACCTATTTTTATGTTTCTGTGCCCTTATAAATGCTGCTCCTTCTGCCTGGAACACCCTCCTTTTCCCTTTTCATGAACTCTTTTTCTTTCTTTACAGTTGAGTTATGATATTACCTCTTTGGGGAATGGTTCCTAAATCTCCCAGTTGAGCTAGGTGCCCCTCCAATGTCTTTCTATGATCCTTTGAACTTTGTATTAGAGCAACAACTCTGTTGACCTGAACTATGTCTGTTTATCTGTGTGTCTTCTGTACTAATTTGTGAATTTCTTCCTGGCATGGACTCTGCCTTTTTTGTTTGAATCTCTATATGCTCCATGTGTGGTGCAAAGTGCAGCTAAAGTAAATACACTCTGTGCTTGAAGAATAGAGAGACTGGAAAAATGACACAGGGCACCCATCTTGGAGCCATTCAAGTATTTGACAGGTTATCAACAGAGAAGGACCTAGACTCTTATGTTTTGTGATTCAGTATAGACACCATGGGCCATGTGGCAATCCTCGATTAATACTTTGCATTATTCAGATCCTAACACTTGACCTACACATAATCTGCAAATACACAACCAAAAGTAGATCTTAGGGAATTGAAAGAAACTAGTGACACAAAAATGACAAATTGTAGGAAAATAAAACTTCAGGAAAACTGTATGGAGATTCCTCAATGAATTAAAAATAGAACTGCCATTCAGACCAGGAATTTAACTACTGTGTATCTATCTACCCAAAGGAAAAGAAATTATTTTATCAAAAAGACACCCGTACTCATATACTCACATGTTTATCACAGCACTATTCACAGTAGCAGTAATGGAATCAGCCTGGGTTCATCAACAGTGGGTTAGATAAAGAGAACGTAGTGTGTGTATATCTACTTACACCATGGAATACTAAATGTCAATAAAAGGAATGAAATTATGTCATTAGCAGCTACATTGAGACAGCTGGAGGCCGTTATCCTAAGTGAAATAACTCAAACAGATAATCAAATACTGCACATTCTTACTTATAAGTGGCAGCCAAACACTGAATATACGTGGACATAAAGATGGAGACAACAGACAGTGGGGTCTCCAAAAGCAGGGAGAGTAAGAGGGAGGGAAAATACCTATTGAGTTCTATGTTGATTAAGTGGGTGTTGGGTTCTCTAGAAGCTCAAGTCCCAGCATTATGCATTATACCCATGTAACAAACCTACACATAGGCAACTTCCCTTGAAACTCTAATATATAAAATACTTCAGAAGAACAGATAAAGAAGTTGGTACTTTGTTTCTTTAGAGGTCTAGAGGAGAAGGCAATTTTATAAAAAATCTAGGCTAGGCAAGGAATTTCCATTTGCCCTGGAAACGGAAGAGACAATGAACTCAAACTTGCCTACAAGGAAAAATTATCCATCAGTAACAACTGTTTATCTATAAGATTCATTTAGGGAAGTGGTCATACAACTATATTCAGGATAGGTTTTTATCTACTGGGGTTAGTTCCTGCTTAGTCCTATATGAAGTTAAGTCAGGGAGCTAAATGACTGCTGCAAACTGCTTTGTCCAGCTCTAAGATTCAATGATTCCATTGGTGAGAGTCCATTTCTACTTATAACATCCATCCTGGAGATGTGTGATTCTCAAAGTAAACTTTAAGATAAAGCATTACAGTTTGGATCTTCCCAAATGATCTCCTCCAAGTTGTTCTACATGCTTGAGCCTCTGATGGTCATGAATCACTGCTAATCTCTTAGAAACATATTTCTCCAGATAACATCAGTTTCTCTCAGAATAGGAAGGGGAGTGGATTGCATTTCTTTTTTGCTTCTGGTGAGAATAAATGTAGACATTTCCCTGAGACAGAAGAAGTTAAGATCACTTGGGGTTGATATCTGGCTCATAAACAGACAGCTCTTTGTGTATAAACCCAGCTGACCCAAAGCAGCATCTGGCTTGTTCCTTGCAGTAATTGTGTGTTAAGACAAAACTTCCCATATTTTCCTTTACTCACATTTGCCAGTTGCCACTACACTGCACAAAATCTATCTCCTTTGACAGCCTGGTAACTTATTCTTTGATTATCTTTTATAGCAATCTCTGAAGATATGATGCTAATGCTAATACTATGAGAATATTTATCCCGAGTGTTATTTAACTAGTTATGAAAGACTTGAAGTTTTACAACAGTCAAATAAATTCTGTTATTATGCCATTTCAAGGACTGTGAAGTCTGTTCTAAGTAACAACAGAAGGGGTGCTCTCCTTCGCTTTTCCTGTTTATTTCTGCGTTTAGGTCTCTGAAAGAAAAGGCAATTCAGACGACCTAAAAACAAAAGGCAAGATGAGCATATTCAAGTTTCCTGTTGACCTTGTAGCTCTGATATGCAAGTAGCAAATTGTGACTTGAAAAATGAACCCTCCCAACTACCACCTCCCCTCCTGCTTTTATAAGGAAAAAAAAAAGCCCGAGGCAATCATACTCAACTATTCTAGGAAAAATTTAAAATATGTATGCAGCCATGGGGAATTCAAGTATTTGAGTGGAAATACACAGTTCCAAATGCAAGCTGATGTTGGGGTTACTGTGCTCTGACCACTTAGGCTGAAAGTGAAAGAGGCATTAATTAAGTAATAACGATCAAGGTATGGGGCATTTCCTGGGGATTAATGACCAGCTGGGGGAGTTGATAGCCCACAGTGCAGCCAAGGGCCATTAACCCCAGCTGGTCATCAATTCCTGGCCCTGTGTTATAGTCATTATTGCTATCATAAGCCAAAAAATGAAAAGCAAATGGGTATATGGATTACTTTTATAGATGATGCAGTTTCAATTGGTATCTACAGGGCATTCCTGGAGAATGGATGCTCCGTCTGTGAGCCAATCAGGTGCTTCAACATTCCATTCTACTTAGGCTGCTGCCTGGAAGGAATGGAGGGTGAATGAGGTGGGCAGCTAACGGTTGAAAAGTTTCAGGTCTCTGTTGACACTTGAAAGCTATCGAAACCATAAAGATCACAGGGAGGAAGATTTGGGTAAAGAAAAGGAAATGTGCTATATAGTTAGGTGGGTGTGTTTTTCTGTGGATGCCACAGTTTAGTGCCTTTTACTGTGAAGTGGAGTAAAATCATTGGATGGTAATGAGCCTCCTAGAAGACAGAAAGTGCCAATTTGCAGGAGGAGAGAGGGAGATGAAAGAACAGTGTACTCTACTGGAAAAAAAACCCCATACATTAAAAATAAGGAATACGGAGGGACTGTCAGCCTACAGTGATCAGGTTGGACAGATAGAAATTAATTATATTTGGTTTAAGAAGCTGCTTCTGCAGCCTTGGTCAATTTTAAAAAGCACGTTAGAAGATATCTCAAACTGACTTTCCAATTACCATGGATGACAGCAGAGTGCGTTGAAACAAAACTCATTTTAAATGGGTAAATGCATTCAATGCTGACTGACAATATTTTCAAAATTCATAAATTTTGTCCCTGGTCAAGGTACTTTGAAGGAGATTCCAAGGAGAGTTGACCTCTGCTAAAGAAGAACAATATTAATGGGAGCTCTCCCCCATCAAATTAATAATCTCAAATGCAGTGGGACAGTGTATGTCTATGCACACATTAGAGGATGCTGGGAGCAAAGAAATATTAAATTGAAAAATGATTTTGTACCACAATTTTAATTGTAGAAAAAATTGATAGAAACCAGTGTCCAAATCCAGCTTCTCCTAGTACTTCACAATGACTTAGAGATGCATTTTCTAATTGAGAGTTGTAAGAAGTGAAGAAATTGAGCTTTAGGTAGTTATTTTCTACTATAAACAAATCTTTGAAATAAGATTTTTTTTTTTTTTTTGGTGAAGAGGAACTGTTTGGAAAACAAAACAAAGTATACCATGTGTTTGTGTGTACACACACTCCCACAAGAGTTAAAGCTGGGGTCAAGAGACACTAATAAAAGTCAATGACAAAATAATAAATTGAACCTTAGTGTTTCTGTGGCTCAAGAGTAAATGTTAAAGCGTAATTTGTTAAATACAAATAGCGTCACTGGCATAAGTTTTTTTTTTGTTTTTTTTTTTTCTGGTTGTGTTTTTATCAGCACCATTTTTAAAAAATCTGTGATGGTAAACTATTTAAGGGAAAGAAGGTGATTCACTTTGTTGATGGACATTGTCTTAGTTTATTGAGTGTTATTGTAAAAGAATGCCTGAGGTTAGGTAATTTATAAAGAAAGAGATTTATTTGGCTCATAGTTTTGCAGACTGTATTAGAAGCATGGCACTAGCATCTGTGTAAGGTGAGGGCTTCAGGCAGCTTCCACTTATGGTGGAAAGTGAAGTGGAGCATGCAACTGCACAGACCATATAGCAAGAGAAGAAGCCAGAGAGAGAGGGGAGGTGTGAGGGTCTTTTTAACAATCAGCTCTAGGACAAACTCTTGCAGAAACTAATAGAACTTACCAACCTCCCCTCCTCCAGGGAGGGCATTAATCTATTCTGAGAGATCTTCTCCCACGACCAAAACACTTTTACCTCCAACACTGGGGATCCAATTTCAACATGAGATTTGGAGGGTCAAACAAACCTCCCCCATATAACAGACATCATTTTAAACTCAGAGCATATAGTATAATCTGGATTCAGTTATGTTTCTTTGACTCCCCATTATGCAGAGAAGAATTAGCCTATGGGTGATAATCCCTGAATGTTTCAAATTCTCCTCAATTCCCCTAGTGTTATTCTTAAATATTTCTTGATCATGAAGATAGTTAAGAAAAATTTAAAAAGTAATATGTTTGCGTTCTCTACCTACCATTGAGTAGTATGAAAGATGTAAGCAAAACAAATCATGTTGAGTTAATTGTTCTTAACTTCATCTTTCATCACTTTCAAAACCTTGTCTGCTCTCAGGGTTTCAGATACATGTCCAAGTGGATGATTTCCAAATCTCCATTTTCAGCTCTGATCTCTCACCCAAACTTTCATCTGGAATTTACAATAGGCTTTGAGACCTTTATAACTTATGGTCCTGCCAACTCCTGATATTCAATAGCCCCCAAGCTAGAATCAGCACATTTCCACTCATCTCCTTCCTTTTTTAAAAAAAATCACACTCTGTTTCTGGAACTATATTTTCTGCTTTGACTCAAGCTAAAGACCTTGAAATGATCCTTAATTCTGCCTTTACATCAATCTGCCTAACTAGATTGTCATTAGGTTCTAACACGCTTTCATGTGCAGAGCATGGCCCATTTTTCTTTAGGCTCCTTAATTCATCTTATCCTCTCCATTGTCACCAGATGAGTGGACTGATACAAACATGAGGGAGCTGGCTGAGTTGTCCTCTTCAACATTTCAATCAACAACTTAGACAAAATGTACGTGTCACTATAAACAGAAGTTAGATACAAGTCTGAAAAGAATAATAAATAATTTGCTCGATAGGATTAGGAACCATGAAACACAGACTTCACGTTTCCTTGCTTTATAACGTCTCGATGGTTCTCCATTGCCTTCAGCCTGGAGTCTGTGTCTCTCAGCCTGGAGCAGAGTCTTTGTTTCTTGTCATTATGTTCCATGTGCTCTGTGCTGTCCAACAATTTTTTTATGTATCCTGCCTTTTCACAGCTTAAAACTTTCCTCAAGGGGCTCCATCATCTGGAAATAACCTCCTCCTCCATGTCTTCTTGATTCAAAAAAATTACCCCCAGCTTTCAAGGACTAGCTTGAATGACATATTCTCTCTATAGTTTTCCTCAATGCCTTAGATCCTCTAACTAGTGTAAAAATGTGTCCTCCTGTTTGTTCCAAAGGTATTTTTTTCATATGCATTCCATCAGAGTGTTAATCCTTTTGTGGTTTCTTTCTTTCTCAGTGTCCTTGATGTTTGTGTGAGCTGTCCGATGGCAGGGAACTTTATCTCTAAATTCTTAGCACCCAGAGGGAGGAGGTGCACCCAATGGGTGCATCTTAACTCAAAGGTTTGTTGCATTTTGTGAATTGGAGTAAGCGGCCAGCCCTAACTAGGTGAAATTGAACATAAAAAGTATCTTGTGTTCAATGGTTCAAGCATAGGGTGAGCTATGTGGCTTACTGGCCACATAAATAAAGGTGATCTGGAGGGTTTAGTTCGAAGTAACCACTTTGAAGTAATATAATTGTAGGTGGCACAAATAGGAGCAAATAAGGTACGTAGCACATGGGATGTGTTAATTCTGTGTTCTGCACTAGTTTGGGAGTACATGTAATATTGTATCCTGTAAAATGTTGAGAACCACATTTTAAAAGGAATCCACACAGAATGGAACATTACATTTTTTTCAAATCTGAACTACAAGCATGGCAAGAGAACCTTAAAAGAAAGCCCTATGAGGGCACTCAGAAGTAGACAAGAACACCGATTCTGATGATCTCCTTCTGAGTGTCCTCTTGAAATGTTTTTCTTTCTTTCTTTCTTTTTTATATTTTCCTCATCACCCTTGTATTGTAGTTCACCTTTGAAAACATGTTCCATTCCATATGGTTTTATTTTAAAATGTGGTTCCTCACATTTTATAGGATACAATATTATAGGTATTTTCACACCAGTGCAGGAGAACATGGAACTATCCCCTCTTATTCTACACACCTTATTTACTTTTAATGATGACACCTAAAGTTGGAATGCCTCAAAATTTCTAAGATCTGAGTGGATTTAGCTTAGTTCTGAATGGCCTCAAGGATGAACTTAGCAAGGACATGTGTGAGCTTCCAGGAAGCAGATTTGGCTTCCATAGAAGAATAGTTTCTGATCATCAGAGCAGTACCGAGGTGGCATGGCTTACTTCAAGAGGCAGTGACACTTGGGGTATTCAAGCATAGTTTGGATATATACTTGTCAGGAATAGTTTAGATTGTATCAGTTAAATATTCTCAGAGCGATATTTTCTTTATTTGATTCACCCATTGATTACCATCAAGAATTAAAGAAAAACCTTATCTATGTTTTGTTATTTTATTGTCATTTAATTACTTGCTGCACATCTTGATGTTTTTACCTGCCTGGACTTTGAAGACCTTTGACTTGCAACTTCTGGTTTGAAACGTCTAATTGCAAGGCTTAAAACTTCAGTTCCTCAAATTCTCCTATCTGCACAGTACAGTGTCTTAAGGTTTATTATAGTTTTCCAGACCTGTGACATCCTCTTCTTCTCCCCTTCTGTGCTTTTAAAGTGATGTCATAAGGCCTACATTCTACAAGAACTCACCCTTATTTTGAGTCCCAAACCATTAGGGATTATTGTCCAAGGGGGTTACCAATAAACAGCACTTTTGTCTCCTGTTTTAGAACTAAAGAATTTGAGGAATAAGACAAAGAAGAAAGACTACATTCAAAGACCTTGCTTAGTATGAAAGTAAATTGTGCCTTGTAACTGATGCTCCAAATCGCAGACTTATTTACTTTGTCTTAAGCAGTAAGACAGGGCATGGAGGTGCAGAGGGGAACTTGAACTTTCTTTAGTTATGAATGCTCACAAGAACAGAACAGAACTACACATGCCCAGTTACTCTTTCCAAACTAAACTCTACCTCTCCAAGGGCAGAGTAAAGACTTTTTAAAAAATTTTTATCACAAAAAGGAAACATCAAGAATGGGACAAATATTTCCCATTAATTATTTTTTCTTATTATATATGTAGGTCTAATTTCTCCCTCCCAATAGAAAGATGTTTGAGAGCAGGCACTTACTGTATTTTTTTCTTTGCATAACCTAAATTACTCAGCACTGAGTATAATACTTAATAAATACTAAATACTATGAAACACTATAAAGAACTACAAACGAGAAATCTGGAGACTTGAGTTATAGGTGTGGCTGTGTCATTGTGAAATCTTCATATCTTCAGACCTCAGTTTCTTATCTGTGTATTAGGGGAACTGGAAGAGACTCCCAAGAGAGAGTTGTAGGCCTGACCTGTAAATATAGTTGAAATAGAATACATGAATAGATTATAGGAATCTATTCTGATGTTAAAGTGGAATGAAGTATAGTTTATCACTGATCTTGCAGAATTGATTGCTATAATTGCATTTAAGATAAGTGAAAGAGATGGATTATCTACATAAGCATCTTATTAATAACATAAATGCCTTTCCTGCACAGTTAGTTCCCATGCACAGGTACCTAGAGCTGCTTCCCAGGCTTCCTTTTCCTGATCAGGGTCATATATTACATACTTATCTTTCTATATCCTATTTTATCTTTAACATATTAATATCCTGATCTTGGCGAATTGTGCTAGAGAAAAAGGACATGGTAACCTAATTCACACAAAGGTGAGAGGTTCATATTAATGTATTCATTTACAGCAGCGTCTTAGGAAAGTGTTACACACTAGGTGGGGAGATATTTTTGGACATGGAGTCTTTTTTCCAGCATCTCTCATGCCATATTACATAGGCATCTGTTCAGTCTATGCACACCCATAAAGCCGATTCAGCTTGTGTTTAAGAGGGACGATGATTGTGCATGTGCATGGGGTTGTATTATGCACCATAAAGGCAGACTGACAGGGAGGTCCACAGCTACTGCTCCACATGCAGCTGGATTATCCTGTGAAATATCTGGAAGTATATAAATCTGCTTGGATTCCCAAGAGGTGGACTAGATAACTTAGTAGGTATTTTTGTCTGTCTCTATTTCCTGAGATCTTTTCTACAAAAAACATTTTTGGGTCTCACATGTTGGAACAATTATCCAAGAATATTTCATCCCTGAGAAAAATATAACCCTTGAGTTGCTGCCAAAGTCAGTGAGATCTATGGCAGCTTGCCTTCTGCACACAGACCTTGTATATTAACACTTTAGGGACTCCAGCTGAGAGCACGTTTCACTGTCTCCTACAGCTCACTAGTGAATAAGGGAGCTTGACTAAGACCTCTGAGAAGGTGACCTAGGACACCTGAGGAAATGCTTAACATAAAGTGTGTATTAAATGGGCCCTTTTATTTTTAGAGTTGTCATTCACATGCTGTAAAGACTATTTCTTTTCACATAACTAACAACTTGAATAAAACAGTTGAAAGGCATTTTTCAAAGACAAGGAATTTTGTAACACAGATTAGCTGCTGATCACCTACCCATTTCCTCTACTTCCTGGACACAAAGCCAAACTCCACTTCCCAGCCTCCTTTGCAGCTAGATGACACTGGGAAACTGAGTTCTAGCCAATGGAATGTGATCAGAAATGACATAGCCCACATTTGTGCTTCATCTATAAAAGCTTCTCCACTTATTACCCTTCAGTTAGTTATTTTCCCCTTCCAGTTAGCTGGGAGGGAGTCATCTCTCAGATAGACAGTGGGAATTACATGTTCAAGATAGTAGAGCATCTGATTAATCTCTTCAAGGAGATCTATCCAACTTGAAACTCCCATATTGGACAGTTATGAGAGCAAGAAAAAAGCTTTTGCAATGTTAAGCCACTAAAATAGGGAGTTTTAACTATTAAAGTGGTTAGCATTGCCTTAACCAATTATGACTACAATAATTTTCTTGAAAGCCATTGTTTACATTGAATGTTTTAAAATTAGAACATGCTACTGTGGCATGTCAAAATTATTTCTGATGGGAAATTAAAGTTTTTGATTTGGGGATTTTTCTTTCTTCTCCATCTGGTTCATAATATCCCAACATTTTATGATTCTGACTCACCTCATCTAAGTTACTACTGATTCCCATTTGCCTTCTCCTTTTAGTCGTCTCTCCTTTGTTTCTTCTTTTAAAACACTTTCTGCTCCCTTTTAAAATTTGGCCCATTCACTCATTTAAGTAATATTTGCTGTATTCCCATTAGGTGTCAGACATTTGCTGGGTACTGAGTTGATAGCGGTAAATGAAACAGACTTGGCTCTGAGCTCCTCGAATGGAGATTTTGGCATGGTGTGGGAGTCAGATGATAAACAAGAAAAAAACTGATTTCTAGTAGATCATGATGAGCACTATGAAGGAAATGAATAGGGTCCTGGAATGGACGCTAATAACAGTGGGCTACGGAGAACGCTTCTTAAAAATATCACAGCAGGTTATGAGAGGGTGACGTTTCCATTGTGAAGCAAGAAAAGAGGGAAATTGAAGCATGGAAAGGATAGAGGAAGAGCATTCCAGCTTGTGCAATGGCACTGAGGCAAGAAACTATTTTGCAGGTTCAGAGAACTGGAATGAGACCACTGTCACTGCAACTCTGTGGGCGATGAAAAGAAATGCACAGAAAAGATGAAATTAGAGGATAGATGCAATTGTTCAGAGATTCCAGTCTCATGGGAAGAAGTTTCACTTTCAATGGAAGTGCAATGACAAGTCATTGTAACATTTTAAATAGGAAAGTAAAGTCATTCAATTAATATTTTTAAAATATTCTAGCTTTTGTCTGGAAAATAGATGGTAGAAGCCCAGGGTTGCAAGGATGATCAGGAAGGAGAGTTTCATATCTGTTTAGGTGCAACATGATGGCAATTTGGACTGGAGAGGAGGGAGTGGGCATTAAGAAACATGAATATATTTGTGGGATAATTTTAAATGCCTGTGTGACATCTTAGTTGAGATGTGGAACTGGCAGTTAAATAGATACATAAGTCTGAAGCTCGGAGGAGCAGTCTGTGCTTTAAATATATATTTGGAAGTTGTATCAGTGTATAGTATTTAAGCCATGTACCACAGTAAAAGATCAAAGGCCTCTACTTAGGCTTACTGTGCCTTTTGAATTAAAAAGAAAAGAAAGTCTGAAGGCAAGAAACTAGGAGCTACAGTGCCAATCAAACATAGCTATAAGGTAAACAATTTACTAAGCAATCAATTAGTAATGTGAAATATATTTCAAGCTGGTTCTCAGAAAAGGAGATGGGCTCCATCAAGCCATTTTTTCTCCTTTCAATTGCCATTATAACTAAAAATGAAAAACTTTAAAAAACAATTGTTGACCTTGAGGTTTAAACAATCATGCTAGTAGATCGCCTGGCTTTCTTTCTTATACCCCAGGAACCTTAGTCTTTTAATCTCCAGATTACTTAAGTAATTCTGAGAGTTAAATTTTTAAGACTCTAACTTTTGGACAAATCTATATGAACTAAGGATTGTTCTATGATAACCATTTCGGTTTATCTTTATATCTCAGCTTGTCAGTGACCGATTTTTTAAGTTTATTTTTGTTTTTAAAGTCTTCATTGAAAGTACAAAAATCCACATAGAAAAGTACACAAATCCAAAGTATACAGCTCAAGGAACTTCCTCTAAATGAACACACTGAAGTAACCATTATTGCAGACCACATGACTGAATTTTACATTGCATCTATGTTCTCCCAGCTCTATATCTTAGTCTCGTGTTTTGTGTTTTTCCTTCTCTTTCTTTCAATAGACATTATTAGAACTACTATTTGCCAGACCTTATTCTAAGCACTGGACTACATCAGTGTACAAGACTGAAAAAACTGCTACCCTTCTGGCACTCTCTACTTGTTATAATCAGATTCCTGAATTTTTATTCCTAGTTTTTCATAGGCTAGATTGCTCAAGTGACCTCCTAGGACTCCAGTAGCAGGATTTCCACCCTTCTAAAGTCTAGTCCTAATTCAGTGTTTAAAATCTACTTCCAGACCTCCCAGATGTTATCTGCACAGGTCTTGGCATATATCAGATCTTCCAGTGTCTGTAGAATGAATGAATATGGGATTCTTCATTCATTCTCTAGTACTCTAATCACCTCCTGTCCTACACTTATTGAAGAGACAGATTGAATCTTGGACTCCAGTCACCTTCTGGCAATGTGCTTGTGCTCCCCCGCCCCCTGCCTTCTGTCCTTCTTGAACTAGTATGATTTTAGCACACTAGACTCATTTCCATGCCTTTGGGCTTTTGTGCAGCAACCTTTGTCCTTCACCTGGCAACTTGTCCAGAACTTCTCCAGTCTGGTCCATCCTACCATCTGATTTTGATGCTTGTAGAACTTCCCTCTATGAGATGGTGTCAGACCCACTTCATCACTCAGCTCAATCTTTAGCCATCTCAATGTCCTGCCTCTGCTGACCTCCGTAAGTCTGCTCAATATCCAATAACACTACTATCAAAAGCAATTTCAAATAATGTAGACATAAAGGCACCTTTAGAGTGATTGGATCACACAATCTCATTTTTAACCTCCTTTCTGCTCTTTGATCTAAGGGCAGCCATAATGCAAAGGGAAATAGGAATGGATACTGAAGGAAAGAGGTAGGAATCAGAAAGCCACTTGGTGGGAAGCCTGAGCTGAACTTTGCAGGACTTGGTCTATGCAGTGACTGAGTCAGCTCCACTACCATACCAGTCAAGAATGGTTCTTGAGTGAGACCTCTTGCTGTGTGATATTCTGCTTTACTGCAAAGTCTTAGGTGTGTGGATCCTAAAGTCCAAGATGGTTGGACTTAGACTCACCTGAGACTCACCCTAGAAAGTGCTCCGAGATAAAGACACCCAGTGGAAGGAGTACGTTTGGCTAAAATGTGAACCAAACCCTCTCCTTTCCCAGGCAATTAAAGAGCTTTGTTGCACTCTTGGAGACTGTTCACACAGGCGATTCTCCTGCTATTAGAGAAGCAGATTGACTCCATTTTGTTCATCCTGCCCTCGTCTGCTTGGCAAGTGCAGTGTGATGTCCATATGCTCTATTGTTCCCGTCGGCAGGGCGCTAACGTTTCTTTTGCTGCTGCTCTCACTTCTGTGGGGGATGTTTTTTTAGCCCCCTTTTCAATGTTGCCAACACATACATATATATTTTTAAAACATAGCACTTATTCTGGAGCTGCAGAAGGTGTGAGAGCTGTGTCCCCTAGCCATGGGACTGCATTTTCATTCAAACTCCGCTTCCTGCCTTTAAATGCAGCATAGATTAGTTTTCCAAAGAGGTACAGATCACCAGTAAGTGGCAGTAGCCTGGCTTAAAGACAGGCTGCACTTACACTTCAGAGGCGACTGCCTGGAACTGGGAAAGGGTTGCAGCCAAACGGAATTTATTAGCGGGATCTATAGAATGTGTTTGAAGAGCTACAGTGGTGTGAGCCGGCAGGCACACAGGTTGGCCCACCATCACACAAAGTCAAACAGGCCAACTGCTCAGGGGATTCAGCTTGGCATGCCTTGTCAGCATTTCTTTATTTCTTCCTGCAGAGAAACACAAATGGAACAAATTTTCAGTCCCAGGGACTTAGGCTTCTTGTGCATTTTTCCCTTTTCCTTTAGAGCTTCCTTCCATGTTCTCAGCCTCCATCATTCTCTAATTTTTCTTCCCCAGATGGTGTTAAGGAAGCAATTGCCTCTTTAGTGGTTCCAGCTGATTCCCTCCCTGCCAGTACCTGGATTTCCCGTGGTGCGGGACTTTTAGCTGGGAAGAATTTTCTCAGTTCTTCAAGTAAGAATTTTAAACTCCATATTCAATGAGAGATCTGTGGAATTTGGCTTCTTTACAAGAACGAATCAATGTAAAGTGTGGGCTATGCTGCACCTGATCCTGAGAAACCCCCGCAGGAGGGGGAAAGATCGTTTTCTTCTTGGGGGTAGGGAACATTCAAAACCCATTTCAGAATGGTGATTTAGTTCTTCCAGATGATCTCTTTGTGGAATGCTTGGCCTGGTAGGGATTCCATAAACACCCTTGAAGACAGCACAATGCAGTGGGAAGAGGATGGCCTTTGCAGCCAGGCACGTATGGACTCAAATGCCATCCCCATCCTTACTGTCTGCATGAAGTTGGGAGAGTCTGCCTCAGTTCCTGTCCCAGCAGATGGGGATAAAGGCCCAGAGGGGTGGAAAAGGAGTGAGAGAACAATCGGACATTGTAGTGATGGGTCTTCCTATAGGAAGACATTTGTAGTTTTTCATACCTTTTAGTTTCTGTCACGAAGTCCCACGATTTTGACAGCTGCAGAACAGACAGACTTATAATTTGTTTTCCCACAATAGCTAATTTCATGCTAACTCATTTCATGATCTATCTCATTTTTGACAGAAGTCTAAATTCTCTATCCTAGGACCTCGGACTGAGCTGCTGGGTGGGGCATGTTCTAAACTTTGTATATAGTGGAGACTGGAGGATTTCTGCTTCAATTCTCACCTCCCCCCTCTCTAACCTCCCAGTCCTCCGCATTAGGATTAAATGAGATAATGTTTATAACACACCTGGGAATCAACTGGAACGATTTGATGCTTAAGTGACAGAGCTGACTTCTTATCTCAATTTCCATCCGCAATCTTATTTTTCAATACCAGACTCTCAAAATCACCCTAAACCTTCTCATTTCTACAACAGGGAGACTGTAGTTATCTGTAGCTATTCTGAAACTGCTTCTGTTAGTATTGTTGACAGAACATCCGCTTAATTATGATGGGATTTTTTTTTTTCTTTTTCTCCTCCTTCGTAATTTGGGTGAATTTTATCTGAGTGTGAAGAAGCTCAGGACAGTAGTTTAAAGACAAACACAATGATGTCTGGTTCATTCCTACCAGACTGATCTCTGCCACATGAATATTCAGGGGAGCCCAGAAGAGTCCATTAAAAACAAAGTTGAATTCTACCTGTTTATAGATTACTTCTCTTCGTAATTACACTATGTTTCAGCAACTAATGGGAATTAAACTTCTTAACAAAAACAACTGCCTTTCCATAACATGAATTAAAGGAGAAATTGAGGTCAATTCTGTTTCAAATAACTGTCTAAAAAGGAAAAAAAAAATCTCTTCATTAATCAAAAGCATCCAGATCTACTTCACCCTATTAATCCAGGTATATAGAAGCTCCTAACACTTGTAACCAATCTCTGTCTGCTCTAATGGATATTTGGAACCTTTATTGATTTGGGTAAATTTGCTTCTTCTAAGGTCAATAATGATAAATGAGTTATGTTCTGCATGAAGTGACTTGGTACTTTGAATTAAATCATTGTAATTATCTGTAGTTATTCTGTAACTGCTACTGTTACTGCTGTTGACAGAACATCCATGTAATTGTGATGAGAATTTTTTTCTTTGCTCTTTAATAGTTTGGGTGAATTTTATCTGCATGTGAAAAGGCTAATGGTAGTGGCTTCAAAGGCAGACAGGGCAGTGTCAGACACCTTCCCTTATGCTTCTTTCGTCGTGGGCCACCTTCCCACTCAGCTTGCTCTGGGCTGGTGTTGACAACAGCCTAACTTGATGGGCATTGGGAGGAAGGGGAAGCCATGTGCTGCCACTCAGTGCCTTTTTAGTGGAAGTAGCTCAGGCTCAGAATCCAGAGATGATACGTTAATCACCCACTGTGTTTCCTAGGCCATCCTAATAGGATACCTGTTTGGAAGTTATTGTCAACCCTGTGGTGTTCTCATTGTCTCACTGGTGATGAGAAAATCCTGGCTGCCCACAAGCCCTTGCTGTGCTTCCATCTGCAGCTGCATTTTGAAGTCAGACCTCTATGTACAAAGCTGTGTGTTCTGTCTCCATGATGCAGGGCTCCCAAAATCATGGCGGGGCAAATGAAATTGTATTTCAGCTGGCCTCTGGCACAGGTGAATGTATTTGCCCATCAGTGCTGGAGCTGCCACGTGAGGATCTCCTTTTGTTACCTCCACGATGCAATTCGGCATGAACTATAAAAGGAGGGAGCAGCTTCTTTATTTTCTCCGGCTACATGCTTTTCCTTGTAACCCCAGAGCCTAGAGATTTTCATTTTAAAACATTTTATCTTTTTGAAATGTTTTAAGAGAAATGCAGCAAGTTAGACAGAATATATCTTTCTCTTATTCCAGAAAAATGAAGCTGAAAGAAACATAAGTGGGAGAATGGCACTTTTATAAAGAAGACAGAGACACTACCTTTGAATACCTATGTGTATTAGGAATGTTTTCATTACAGAACCTCTGCACCAGCATGTAGTAATTTTGTGACTGTTACAGTTAGTTGTTTTTATGCTCCAAAACTAGAGAGAAGGAGGTGGAGTCAAAGCTTGCTAGGATGGGGAAGCAGTTTTTTAGAAGTGAAAAACTAGAGAGAAAAACGAACTCTGGGCAGGGTCCCTCCCATACCACTGGACTTGGTATGAGAAATGACATTATAAACAGCAATTTAGGGCAGATTACTAAGTAGGAGAACCTGTGCTTCCAGAAAACAGAAGGGCGTAGAGGATAGCAGTTTTCTAAATGAGTAAAAGAGGTGAAACAAAGGAGAAGCAGCTTAGAACCCGGAGAAGAGGCCATTTAATGTTTAGCGTCTTTGCAAGGAGGAATGCTTCGGAACCTGATTCCGATCATACCACTAGATATGAGCACAGCAGGAACTGGCTGCTGCCTTCCAATGAGGATACACTCACACTGCTGTAGTGACTGGTCGGGGGCTTGCCTCTGTTCTGGAGGAGTAGCTGTAGGGGGAAGGTAAGACATCATGGGCTGGGTACCTCACTTCCTCAATGGCATTTCAATATGAAAAAGCAAACTGCAGTAATATGAGTAGGTTTGAGCCCAGAGCCTCTCATTCCTGCCACGTTCTCTCTCTCTTACCTCTTCTAGCCTTTTAAGCATAGGGATTCCTAACTGAAATCCATTCCCTTGCTTTTTTTTCTGTTTGAGGAGTGATTCTTAAGCCACTTATGATCTGTTTCTCATTTTCTGCATCGGTCTAAACCTCCTCAAATTGGGAATTTTTATCTCAATGACAGTAGGATAGCAGGCCATATCCCTCACCACCCCCCAGCTAATGAAAAAACTGAAGTCACCCTCAAGTGCCTCTGGCTCCCTCAGATGAGTAAGGCATTTGTGGCTGCCTCCCTCGGTGTCACTCCTGCAGTTCATAAGGCAAAAGCTAGAGAGCAGCTGCACTAAGTCATAGTAGAGAAGCCGCAGTCTTGTAAGGCAGCAAAAATGAGAAAAGCCACTGAGAAAAAGGATGATACACTACGACAGGGCAACGGCGCCCTTCTTTCACTGAGTAAACTGCTGAAACGTCAACATAGCTGTAAAGCCAGCAGAAACAGATGAACTTGTAGCAGGTGTTAGCACTTTTAGCCATCTAATTTCAGCTTTAGCTGCTCAGTCCCCAAAGAAGGTAGTTTCAGAGATGGGGGAAAGTGAGAGCATTCATGTTTAAAGTCTGAAATTGGAGGTTTTGGCCTTTAGCTGTATTAACTCCTCTCAATCAAGACAACATCAAGAAGAGACTGAATCTAGTACATTTTATAGATAAAGTTGGAGGGCCTGGGTCAAATAGTGAACCTGTTTAAGATAAAGAGAATTCGCTCTAATGGACCGCTTTCTGCACATGAACTGTTAACCAGTCTCAATCCAACATCTAACAATGTGCACAGGTGCATGTAGGGCATTACGTCTACGAACAGAATATCATAGTAGATGCTGAGCATTTTGGGTGAAAGGAAATCTGCCAGAAGGCAGCAAACGTAGACTTGTGTTAAAGCTCAGCCTTTATTAAAACTTACGAGTGCTATGCCTCACTGAAGAGTACAAAATTTACCGTAGAAAAACAGGACAGTGGGTTGGGTTTAAGGCAAGCCAGTTTGCTTGCTTATCGGGGAATTTGTTCTTCATCAGCTTTAATTGCAACAAAGTACTACAGTCAAGGTGTCATCTCTGTCTTGGATGTCCTGCAAGGATTCCAGCTTGAGGAGTACAGGGGATCCAGGTCTGCCGTGGCCTTGGTAGATACCAAGCTTAATGTCAGTAAGGAGGTGATGCTGAACAGAAAATAGCAACTGTTCAACTTTATTGTCTCCCTGCTTTATTAGAGACACTTAGTAGACAATTCGGACTTGTTGGCTTCTTGGCTAAGTTTTCTTCCCAATAACTCAGGGGTCTCTTCAGCCTCTTTTTTTTTTTTTTTTGCCTCCTTCCCTGACCCAGTCCTGTAATCCTAACAAAGGAAAGAAAAGATGATAATTATTACAGTTCTCCTAAAGTAAAGGAACAGAACATATGAGATCAGATATTTGCAAATGTTAAGTGGGAAAAGTACATGTTGTTGAGTAGACACACAGAAAACTGAAGCATGTTTTCTGTTGTAACTCACAGAAGACAGCCGCACATAACCCAAGAAGCGCTTAATTGAGTTTAGTTGGTCCTCTCTGCTCAGTAGCAGTAAAATGTGTAATAACATGTCTTCCTTATTGAGAGAAGGTATCTTCTCCCTCAGATGAGTAAGGCATTTGTGGGTCAGGGACAGGGTTTGTAGGGAGGGCAGAGCTGGGGGTTGCTGTTGAAACTGCTTATCCTACCTGAGCCAAGGTGAGAAGCCCTGCGTAGTAGTCAAATTGTAAGAAGCCAGCTGCCCTTTATTACTGTCAATAAGCAACAAAGGAGAGAAAAGCTAGGCTAAGTGGAAAAGCAGCAACTGTAAACACTGGGGGCACTGAAACACCTCATGGAAATATTTGATGTCGTTTGTATCTCTGTGATGGCTTGTAATTTTGATGAAAAAAATTTCCGGGATACCAGTGCTTAGGTGTTCTATTAGCTGTGAAGCAGCCTTTTTTTTTTTTTTTTTTTTTTTTTTTTTTTTTTTTTTT
>NW_016107434.1:1715860-1732403 GCF_001604975.1 Cebus imitator | reverse complement strand
GAGTTTCGCTCTTGTTACCCAGGCTGGAGTGCAATGGCGCGATTTCGGCTCACCGCAACCTCCGCCTCCCGGGTTCAGGCAATTCTCCTGCCCCAGCCTCCTGAGTCGCTGGGATTACAGGCACGCGCCACCATGCCCAGCTAATTTTTTTGTATTTTTAGTAGAGACGGGGTTTCACCATGTTGACCAGGATCTCTTGACCTCGTGATCCACCCGCCTCGGCCTCCCACAGTGCTGGGATTACAGGCTTGAGCCACTGCAGCCTTTCATATCACCCAAAGTCAGGCTACTCTGTAGCAGCTTTCTTTTTGATGAAGTCATCAGAAAGTTCTAGTTATACCAATCAAGCCAAAGAAAATGGATCATTTCTATAGCAAATGCTTAGGAGAACTAAATTTAGAAAGTATGGGATCTTGCATTTCTTACCTGCCAAAAACTGCAGTTTCCCTGTAAGGAATTTTGGGGCATGAGCCGCAATTATCATTGGTATGATTATTCATATTTCTCAGAAATCAACATGCCTTGTTGGCTTAGAAAGAAATACTAGGAACTACAGTATCCGTCCCTCCTTTCCTGAGCACTGATAGGAAAGAGGATTGTTAAGAAAAGTTATCCTCAGCAAATTATCAATTGCTGAATCATAAAATTAAAGAAATTGGATACAGCTTTGGCTCTACATTTATTTCTTCTTTCCTACACCAAAATGGAATCTTGAGTGAAAAATTGCAGCATCTCTACCCTGTAATGAAATGTGCAGAAGAAATGAAAAACGCATTACTTTACCCCATGTGTATATACTACATCATTACGCCACTGAGAATGTTTCACTAATGATACAGAACATATGGGGGCTCTTACATAATGAACTACAATAAGGTACATTAAAAATATAGATGAGTTTAATTTTATTGATTAAAAAAAACTTTTATTAGGCA
This sequence comes from Cebus imitator, assembly GCF_001604975.1. Taxonomy (NCBI): domain Eukaryota; kingdom Metazoa; phylum Chordata; class Mammalia; order Primates; family Cebidae; genus Cebus; species Cebus imitator. The sequence goes on along the minus strand of NW_016107434.1, from coordinate 1,731,468 downwards.
GTTTCATAAGACATCTATAGATGGTAATTATTCCCATTGGTGGAGTTCAGGCTGTGTGTTATTACGAAGTTTGCACCAGCATAACTAGGAAGGGATCTGGTTAGCCAAAATGAAGGATAATCCTCAATTCCAAACTATGGTTTTAATAGTTTGGGCTATGAACTCATTTTGTTCATGTCTTCTGTGTGTTTGCTGCAAAGCTGTGAAAGATTTTCATTCCGTGTAATACGTTTGCATTCATGATAACCACTTCCATTTCTTCCAGACGTTCTTGCTTTCTCCTTTCCTTTCCTCCTACAAAAAAAGCATGGGACATTTTTTAAAAGTTACCATCCTAGTGCCACAGAGATATGAAAATACAAATTGATAGAGAATCTGAATACTTTCTAATACAGCATCTAATTGGATTTTACACTCAAGGAGCTGTAGTATTTTATGATCAATATATTAAATTTAGATGAGTTTTCCATTGGCTCTATATCAAATTTGTTCAGTATAACCTTAGTCTTTAGTATTTTCAGAGACTAAAACTTTAATATTTCAAAGAGGAAGAAAAAGTTTATTTTTTGCACAGTTCTGATTTTTGTAGACTGGTGTCCACATTCAGCAACAGGCTGCAACAATTCAGAATCCCCCCAGTGTAGCTTAAAACTGAGTAAAATCCGATCTTCTGTTAGAATAATTTTATACAACCCTTGTTACATCTCAATTTAAGGAAATAATTAGAGCAAATTATATCACAGAAAAGTTTAATTAGCCAGTCATAGTTTTGAATTACAGTTCATTTTCTGTGAAAATTAGTAAAGCCTGAGAATTGTTCTTTATGTGATAACTTAGCATCATACATCACTAACAGCCTGGGCAAGTGATGGTGTGACAGTGGTCTTAAAGGAGGCTGTGTGTGCACAGTGACCTGGAACCAGAGAAGATGCCATGAAAGCTTAATAGTCAGGGGCAGAGGATAGCACATAGAGACCAAATATTTCCAGGTTAAAACTTCCTACTCTTGATTTTGCATTTGTGATATTCAGTGTACTTGCAGAGTTTGTTAAAAAGCTATTATTTAAATTAAAAATAACCTTATTCCCATATCATGCTTGCTGGAAACCTTAGGATATTGTAACTTATATACATGCATGAGGCGGTGATTTCTCTGGTTTTAAGTATTTTTACTGTCTTAATCTTTGTCACAATCATTACAGTGCTTTCCACAAATACAATGTGCAGAGCACGTGGCTTAGTATTTACTTTGTATACACATAGAAGATTTGGCAAATCTTTTCCTGATAATGCCTTTAATTAAAATTTAGTCATGGCGACTTATTTGGATGAAGGTCAGTAATTAAGCTCTACCTTTAAAGCTTGGCTCAAATCTCCACCCTTTGAGTCAGTTTCCGTGAACCCTCATCGAGTTTCCCCTGTTCTCTTGCAATACCCTTTCTAGCCAGTCTTCAATTAAAGTTATTTATGCATACTTCTAACCCTCCTGTAAGTCAAGGACTTTGTCATTCATCTTTGCATTAGCCACAGCACTTAGCACAGATTTTTGCCTAAAATAGGTGTTCAATAAATATTTACTGATCATTAATGTGAGGAGCTATATATTATTCAGATCAAGTGGCTTTGAAACACATCCCTGTGCAGTGAAAATGTGAATTTCTTCTTTGAGCAACTCTGTGTCCACATGATCGCCACCACCCATCTCCTCTGACATCTCGATTGTCTCAATTCAGACCAATGATTGCAGTGTGGAAAGCAGGATTCATACCAACCAAAATCATGTTCAGTATTTTGTATCATAAGTAGAAATCCTTCATTGAATTTAGCAGATCATACAGATCAATCATGAAATTGAATCTGACTTCTGCTGAATACAGTGGGTCATGTCAGAACCTTTTTGCATAGGGGAGTTGACATAAACCCAGTAAAAAAAAAATCTACAGAAATAATTGGAAGCATTTCTACATGTATTACTCTTAATATGATTCTTTATCATGTAGATACTTTGTCTTTTATAATAAAATTTCAATAATGGCTATTGATTCCCATGAAAAAAAGCATACATTTTGTTATCTAAGGACCAATATTTAATTTTGGAGAATAGTTAATACTTTCATATTGATATTTAATTAAAATAGCCTCTATCATTGAGATTATAGACATGTTATAACTGATCACACTTTTAACCAGATGAGAGAATGAAGGCAGAGAGACTTGGCCAAGGCTCACATAAGAGAGCAGAGGACATACAGGGTTAAGTACCTGTCCTTTTCTTCTCTTGCTAAGGTATTGAGCTGTACCACCTGTATTGTGAGTCTTTTACCTGAAACTGGTTTACCTATTGTAATGTCTAAAGCAGGACTCTAAATATCCCTCACATAAATGTTTATGGAAACTTTTTAGACTTAAGCATTATGTCTGATCGGGAATTTGAAGTATTCCAAATGCACATTAAGAAAATGACTTGAGCGGCCTTCTACCAACTCATCTGCAAAAATCCATTTTTTACTATTTTGTAAGGGGAATTTGTGGTCTAAATAAACCCTCCATCTTGACCCAAATTGAGGATTTTGACTAAAATATCATTGAATTTTGTTATTTAAACTACATCTCAATAAGTGTTTTCTTAAGTACATTACCTGAATAACTCGCAGGCTACCTATGAATGATTTGGAAAGTCACCTAGATTTAATCTGTCATTTTAGACCAAAGATTTGAGAGCTAGAATCTATAACTTTGCTAATCATAAGAACTAGAGTCCCAGATAGGCTGAATGACTTGGCCAGTATTTCATAGTAAGTTGAAGGCAAAGGCAGGTTTTGAAGTCCATTCTTCTAAGCACATGAGAGCAAAACTTGCTACTTGAAGTTCTCTTGACTTAATTGCATTGCACCATGTCTTTTAGGGTGTATACTTTTTCTAAGGTTTGCGATCTTAGAAAATATGTGGTAATATGTGGTGTTAGGCTTAAAAGAGTCAGATCACTTGGTACTAGCCCCAGAACTTAAAAGTATCTAAATTAAATAAAGTTTTATCTAAATATTTTTGAGGGAAAGGAAAAATGCTTATTTTCTTGGTTCTTATTTAATCAACCTTATACATGTCTTTCATTTTAAGGTATTTCAAATTGTGGAAAGGAGTATGAACAAATGTAAAATTACAAAAGTCATAACTTGAGTGTTATATTGTCTACCCTGTTGATTGTCTCTGAAATCAAAACTTCTGTATCTTTAATACTACTGAGTCTGCTTGTGAGCTAGAAGCCATTTCTTAATCACAACTTTTGAATTTTTATTTGTAAACCAAAACAGACCACTATACTTGCAGCACGTATCCATTTCATTGTACCATCTTGTGGTTGAATTCATCACGGAAAAACTTTAACCTTTGCTTTAGCTTTTGTTCTAATTTTAGGAAATATGTGATTCATATTTGCAGCCAAATGCACTTCATATTTGCAACAATAAGGATGTGCTTCATTATTTGAAGAAATAACCCCTGTTTTACTGAGAGATACGAAAGAAAAATTAATGGGGAGATATACCATCTTCCAACATGAAAGACTTTTTCAAAACCTTTTAATTTCTAGGTTTAATTTAGTTTTCTGAATTTTAACATTTTTTTTCTTAAATTTTACAACTGTTTTAAAATTGATCTAAAAGCAAAAGGATAAGACCCCAGATAAGAAAATAAAAGGGGAGGGGGACAGAAACTGAAGACAAATTGATAGAAATTTTAAGCATAGTAAAAGCTATAATAAAATCTATGGTACTGACACATGGATCAATGAAAATAAAAATGGAAGCTGGGGGGAAAATACTAATATATGAACTAGAATTTAAATGAAATGTTTTTAAAAGCTACATCCACTGGAGTTTGCTATGGATAGCATAAGATATGGTATCTCTTTCAGACCTTGCCAGACATCTTCCTTCTTGCTTATAGAGGCTGTTTTGATGAGGGAGAGGGCTGAATTTTAACCAAGCAACTTAATCCACAAAGTTTGAAGCATTATAAAGAAAAAATGATTCCTTAGTTGTCTGTTCTTGGTAAAGTTGGAGGGGCTAGTTATACCACCCTTTTAGTCATGAATGCTATCTTAGAAAGCAGGCCCTGAGGTAAGTATTTTTCCGCAAGTAGTTGATTTGTGATCCCAGGAAATACTGGCAAGGGAGAACAGAAGGCAGGGAGGGAAGGCGGTCCAGATAGTTTTTATCAAGCACCTCACCGTTGTGGACAAGTGGAGCCTGAATCTTGCTGGGGAAATGTGAGCACTGGTGTAAAAGCCTAACTAGACTCACCCACTCCAACTAAAGATGAGACCATTTGCGAATTTACACAGCACATTCTCTGTTATTGGTTTAAGGGGTGCTGGAATGGGGAGAAGAATAGGTGTTACTCTCCAGGCATTTCCATCCTGCTGCTTCTATAGACAAAACAAAATCTGATGGCCAGATAAAGCCTCAAGTAAGTGGAGGTGCTGTTAAATTGAAGTCAGACCAGCAAACTCTGAAGTGCTAACGGCCAGGGGAAAGATGAAGAAAGTACCCGCACTATCTGGTTCAAAAGCCAATGCTCTAGGAGTTTACCTTACACAGTAAAATAAGGGTTTTCAGTGTTCCTGTGATAATGTGAACTGAAAAAGACGAGGAAGAAAGGCTGATAATTGTTGCGCTCAGGAAAGTCTTGTGATGGAAAAGATAAATCAGTATGGAGAATAAACTTGGCCTCTGGCCAGTGTAAGGAGGAATCACCATGCCCATGATTGGGGCGGTGTGACTGTAGAATTTTAGATGCAGTGATGTTTCACAGTAAATCTTGGGGTGCTTCCCCATTTGTGCTATATTCTCCTTTAATTATCTTCAAACTTACAGTAAACATTTGTGTCACAGCCTTGCGTTAGTGCCTTGGGAAATAAAGACAAAGGGACTGTGTCCCTGCTAAGAATGAAGCTGTTCAGAGTGGTGATGTGATAGTCACAAATGTTTGACAATTGAGCAAGAGTTGGGCATGAGATGTAAGCACTCTGAGAATGTAATTCCCACAGGTGTCCCTGGAAACATTAGGGAGACTGCTAGAAATCATGTTACTTTGTATAGATTTGATTTTAAAGAATAATACTGGAAGGCTATAGGACTTGATTCTGAATTTACTTAAAATTTTGATGTATTGCTCATTTGAAATTCTTGCTTTAGTTTTGATTTTTGAAATATTGTATTGAAACATTGAAAGATAACTGAAGGTTTTTTGTAATCCTTTAAATTTTTCCCAGAGGTGAGTTCCTTACTTGGTTCATCCAAATGCTCATCTTTATATCAGGCTATTTGGGCCCCACCAAATAAAAAATAAGTTACTGGGCAAAGGAAATGGTGATGGGAATTGATTAGCTATTTGGTAGGGTGCAAAGAGGTTCTAAACTCATTCTTTGTAGCAAATACATTTTGTTCAATTAATGTGTTAAAAAATGACTAGATTTTAGGATACAGAAAGGACTTCTAAGCATATAACAAAGGAAAAACTACAAAGAAAATGTGTAAATTTGCATAAAAATTAAAACTTCTATTTCAATAAACTTAGAAAAGGAAATCTGCAACAAATATTTTTAAAGACTGTTATTAATACATCAACATTAGTTTTGAAAAGTAATTTTGAAGTTTGAATAAAAAGTCTTAAAGCTATCTATACTCTTTAATACAGGAGTCTCATTGATGAATATTTATTATAAAATAGAGATGTGGCCAAAGGTTTCTGTGTATCTGCAGTGTTTTATTGCTTGTCAGTAATAAAAATTCTTGAAAGAATCTAAATGTCAAAATACAGGAATAAAGAAATCATGACAGTCATTGGATAGAATATTATACAAATATAAAAAGTGTGCTTTAAAGATTATTTAAACTGGCCTTGAGCAACAGCAGTGGGTCCACATGGCTGAGGGGTCAAAAGGAACATGGCTTTGAGTTGACCACGATCATTGTAATAGAGTCTACACTTGACTGAAGGGCAATTTGGAAGATCCTTCTTCCAAAGCTTTTGGATTGTGTAAATCCTATCGTTCTGTGTAAGATCATAAAAAGGAGGAAATAAAAAAAATGAGTTAAGTTGGATTTCCTAGGGGGTTGGGTCCTATGCCAAATGTGGTTTGATTTAGAAAAATAAATACCTATCATACAGGAAACATAATCTCGCAGTGATGGGATTATGGGTGATTTTCATTTTCCTGTTCGTATTGTTCTTCAGCATTATATTTAAGAATGCATTCCTGGAGCAAAGGATTTCTTCTCTCCCAGCTTATCACTTTGGTATATATTCCAGATGTTTTAAACTTTCAAATAAATGTGATAATTTTGAGCTGTAGGAAAAGGCCTACACCTTGAAAGTGGAATTATTTTTCCCAGTAACGTTAATAATTTAATATAAAGCCAGGCTTATGAAGCATATATATAAAAGGAATGCGATAGCAGCAGAAGTGTAAAGTATGTTTCGGCGAACAAATGTCAAGAGGATGCTCTTAAGATGAAGGTGTAAGACAATTCTTTTAAAAGGTTTTAGCTGCTGAAGGGTCATTTTATCAATTGCTGAGATGGTCGTTGTTCACTCGTTCTGTGTGAAATCACAGGTTGTATCTTTGGGAACACTAAACTGGGCATCGTGAGACTGAGTTTCCAATATCTCTTGTAACACTCTCCATCCAGGAGAGCTTAGCTTCCATTCACCTGCCAGACCTTCCTTGTCTGCAAAAGGAAAGATTTTCTGTAAATCTTTATTGATTTTTCTGTTGCATCTCTTTGAAATATTTGCAAATATGAATAAACTTAGTAAAAATCTCAAGTGGAATTCATCATTAGAACTGCCCATTTGGAGCTTACCAAATGCATGCCAACCAGTGATTGCACTTTATACAATTCCTTATATCTTTAAAGCTGGGCATAAAAGTTCCTAAGTGACTCAAATCCAGAATCTGAGAAAGCAATCCTTTTAATCTGGTCAAATAAGAAGGAATCTCCCATTAGAAGATACACAGAGATAAGAAAGATATGATACATAAATACATCATGATACATAAAATAATGAATCTAAAGTACAGTACCACCCTGTTTGCTTAATGGAAATATCCAATGCTGTACCACAAATGTTAAATTCTTCTTCCTTAAAGAGAGTGACATCATGCAGGCAATTCAAATTGAGTATCGAATAATTCCTTTTTTTTTTTTTTTTTTAATTACAAAGGAGGCATCCACTCTCTGCTTTCTCCCCTAGGGTTTGCGTTTTATTTTGTCTCCCTGACTCAGTGAACTCAGTGAATCACTGGGTGCAGTTTGCTATCCAACTCGAAAGATATATTGACTGGTAAACTCATTTACCTAAAAAAGGAAAGAAAGCTTTAAAAAACTCATTGAGACTCCTCATTTTGTTTGAGTGCAAAGAGGAACATCTTAGATGAAGTGTTAGCTAAGGAGGAGTAGTAGCCAGGATGGCATATTTTGAATGTGATGCTACCTCTCAGATGGCTTTTATTTTCATGCCCAGGAGCATCTTTAAAAAAAAAAGCTGGATATTGCATATAAAGTTAAGAGAATTGAGTATTGTCTACTAAAGCAACAAGATTTACGAGAAATGTCTGGCTCAATTGCATTAAGAAAAAAAATGATTTCAAAAAAAATCACTTCCCTGCCTTTTAAAATGAAAACCATCTGCAATGAAAAATTTAAGATGATAAATCTTCTCCTTTCACACTGCTACTGATAAATGGTTAGTTTTTCTCTTTTTGGAGGGAGCAGAAAAGAGATTTAGAAATATGTGATACTCATGCATGCAGACTTTTGGTTAAATATCTATATACTGTTTTCCTGGAATTTTGAATAAGATTCTAAGTTTGTGTTATTATAATCATATGCTATTATGAGAGCTATTACATGGAAACTCCAGGCTGTAACTTTTTGGAGTTGAGGTTCAATAGCATTTGACCTTTCTTAGCTATGAAGAAAACCTTGTATTTCAATGAATACACTGATTTCAAATTCATCGAATATATTTAGGTCAGTATCTACTCAATGTAAAACATTTTAAATTAGCCAGTTTATACAAGCTTATGTTTATATTTGATGTTAAATATTCAATAATGCTTTTTATAGTAAAACCTCTTAATTTTGATTAAACAATCTATGGATTCTAACATTTATTCAGAACATAGAGAAGGAAGAAATCCATAATCACTTTTTTTTCTTCACCAGTTCATGTGCTTGCAGACACACAAAAAAGTGGGTAGTGATTAAAGTAATAATGGTACATGCTAGTTTCTTCTGTTTGTGCCATACTATAAAAGCCTTTAGGCAAGTGTGTCCATTGTTTGATTTTTCCCAGGTGTTGGCAAATGGCGAAAACCTAATAAATGGCAATGTCTGAATTCACATAAAATCATTCTCCATATTCTCTCACCCTCAGTTTTTGAATCTAGAGGGCACTGATTTACACGTGGCTTACTCTGAAGCTGGAGTGAGTAGGACTGTCCCTAATGGGGGCGTCTGTTCCTTTCCTCAAAAAACGGGGTACCCAGGCTCCTTTGGAAACATGTGAGTTTAATTGGAAATTCTGGTGCCTACTTTACTAGTCATAAACTAAGTAATTGTTTCCTAATGCAAGCTGGCAGTGCCATTGAGGGCAGATTATACAGACCTGCCATCCTGAGGTGTTCTAAACAAGTGACAAATCATTAACAGCAAGTCTCTGGATCTCTGTGAGTGAGCTCTGTGGCTGCTACTGGAGGGAAACAAGACCAGAAAGGAGCGAGGGAGATCTGAGCAGGCAGAAGCTGCTGCATTAATGACTGGCATTGTCAGCACTGTGCACTGGGGATGACTGCAGTATCTTCACTTTCACCTTCTTCTCAGGGGTGTTGCTATGGGTACCATCTCGGAGGTGTCATAGAAAAAAAAAAAGCAGGAGGGAGACTGATGAACAACATAAGGAAGTAAAGGATATGCAATGGCATAACAATATGAAGACATTCTTCCCATACAAACGAGTGTGTTGCATACTTCGAGAGGGACCCATTAAATATGGAGGACGGCAGACAGGAAAATTGGTTGAATTGTCAACAAATGACAAATAAAAGGTGTTTTGGAACTATTTGATGGCCCCAATTATCCATAAAGATAATCGTAGTACTGGACCTTTATCACTTGGGTACAATCTTTTGTCACTAAATTAATTTATGAGCCCCAGGGAATTGTATGCATGCATGGGGTATGGGTGTTTTTGAAGTATGGCAAGACTTGGGAAAGCTGTTCATTATTTTAAAGGCTATGTGTTTTTTGCACTCTTTTCAAACTCCTGCTCTCTCTCCGATCAGAGATTCTGTGAAGGTGCCAAGTCCTTAGCACTTTGACTTTGAAATTAATCGTGGTAGCCTTCCCCCCCCCCCCCCCCGCCATACTGTAATATGTTAATCATCATTAGTCCAATTCTCTGTCATACTTCAGCCTTTGGATAAAAGTCAGAAAAAAAATAGGAGCATTGTAACAAATTGCAGCATTTCGGTGATTATGTAGCAGTTGTCAGATTCCTTCCTGGCAGAGTTGGAAAAGTGACATTTTCTTAGCTTCCCAAGTTTATTCAACTTATTAAAATAGCATAAACAATGTTGAGGTAGAAAACAGGTTTTGCTACCCACCTTTATTATATATAGTGTTACAATCATAGAGTCCAACCATATATATGTTTATAGAGGAGATTAAAACACTCTGGTGAAAACAGAAACTTCCCCTCATAATTTGATTGGAAACTGAAAGTTCATATTTTATGGGTTATGTGGCATTTCATCCTTTCCAAACTGGCTTCGGTAGTTTCTGTAAAATATGTAGCTGGAAGTTTTGGCTCTTTTGTTTTGGTTTTCTTCCCCTTATTTATTTTTTTACTTCTGTTTTAAAACCATGGTACTTGCTGGAAATATCAACCAAAATAGCAATCATAATCTGAAACCACTACCCATTATTTTCACACATACATCATATAACTGTCACTGGAAACCAGATTCTGGGGTGAGTTGACCAAACTCTTAGGAGGCTATTGCAGATACTTTTCTATAAAAAATGTTTTTACTAAAATCACACAAAAGGACCCTTGGCCCTGACCCTACTCCATATTTATTTTTTGTAGGCATCTGTTTACTCAGGCAAAGAAATGGGAGTTCTTAGAAAGGGATGGGGTCCTGACTTGCAGACACTTTCTTTTTCTCGCTGTAACTTAAGGTGTAGATCGTTGTTAGAACCAGAAGTAGATATGGGAAAATGAAATTGAATTTGACTAAGACAGATTTGAAAATACAGAGAAGACCTGATCTTCATTAATTTGTTTATGAAATCAACATTTATAGAAAAGTTTCCATGCATCAGGTACTGTACTTGATATTGGGGAAACAAAGATGAATAAGACCCAGGCTGCTTCAAGGAGCTTGCAGTCTAGAAGACATGGTCTTCCTATTTTTATTTTTATTATAAAGAGATGAGGTCTCACCTTCTTTCCCAGGCTGAGGAGCAGTGGTGCCATCATAGCTCACTGCATTCTCAAACTCCTGGCTCAAGAGCTCCTCCTGCCTCAGTATCCTGAGTACCTGGGACTACAGGGGCAAATCACCATGCCTGGCAAATTGTTTTAAACAACATTTTTGTAGAGACAGGTTTCCCTATGTTGCCTTAGCTGGTTTTGAACTTCTGGGCTAAAGTGATCCTCCCACCTCGACCTCCCAAATTGCTGGGATTATAGGCATGAGTCATTTTGCCTGGCTGAAGACATAGTTTTTAAATGGCTTATTATATAATGCTGTGAGTAGCATGCATGCATAATAGTGTTGATCTGAGACATCTAAAATTGAGGGCAGTAGTGAGGTTATAATTCGCTCAGAGGTTTTCAGAGTATAAAACAAAATGAATGCTTTAATTTCCAAAGGCTCTTTAGGTATGAAAAATAACTTGCAGTATTAACAAGAGAAGTACATTGAATGTGGTATTAGAAACTCCTAGCTAGACAAGGGTACCATGAGCACCAAGACAAAGGGATATTTGGGAAAACCATAGAATAGACCTCAAAATTTGGGACTTAATTACCTATATGTTACGGTATCCACCTTGAAAAGAAAATGCTGTTCGCTGAACTAAAAGTCATTAACTATTCCTATAAATTGTGCCTTAATGGCAAGTTAGAACTGAAAGGTTCTTACAATCATTCCTGGGTTTGAGCTATTTAACCGGGCATTGTTTTTTGTAATGGAGTTTCTTAAAATCAATTGTCTTCTATTACGGGGTTCAAAATAATTGTTCTTCCAACTATGATGTCAAGTTACATCTAGTCCAGCAAAAGTAGTATTGCAAAGGAATAATTTCTATCATAAAAGTCAGTCATTATTCAATTAACTTTTAATCTACCACTAAATTTGGCTTTTTTGTTTAGAATTATTCTTTCCCATATTTGAAAGTTGTTGACACATACTAGAAATATTCGGAGTAGTATGTGCAGTTTATAGCGTTACTAGCTCAGCACTGGTACTTATTAAACAAGGCCACCTGTCATTAGTAACAACAAAAAGTACCACATATTAAATCTTACAAGATAGCCAGAGGCCATCAAGTCATCTTTCTTAATACTACAAATTTTGGTAAATTTTATAAAATTATCCAGCTGATTTAGAAGTTGAATTTAATATATTTGCAACCTCCAAATATATTACAACATGATTATGAATTGCTCTGGGATTTTTTTATACTCAAAAAAGGTCAGTTTTTACTACAATGTAAAATGTAGAGCCCTTATTGAAATATGTCTTCCAGAAAGCTGCAAGGAATTTTTATGCAACCATTAAATATATAATAAACACTTGTAAAGGACAGTGTGTGTGTGTATATATATATATATACACACGCACATATGTATATATGTGTATATGTGTGTGTATTCATATTTATATAAAGCATGTGTGAATATACATTCTCATATTTATCTGTACATATGTCTGCCCCCGCATCTGGAAGAATATATTTGTGTTTGTAAAGAGTTGGTCCAGTGTTCATATCCAAATGCAAATTTTGACTCTTAGAAGCATATTTTCAAATTTGTATCTCTTCCTTTCTCAGTAGTTTTGCCAGTTGGTATATTTCTTTGCTTATTTCCACTTTTTCTTCCTCTGCAACATCCCCCATAAAGTGGCGCTGAAAGATCACGTTAGCACAATTCCATGATGTGAAATACCACAAGTCTGCAATTTTTCGGTCTTCAGAGTGTCGCTGGGCTGAGAGGATGGAAATCTTTCAGTAATTATACCAGTTTGTATTCGTCTCACATTTGGGACCAAATACAAATCCGATCCACTCTTTCTCCCTGTGAATATTCATAAAAAACAAAGTGCCAATTCTGGTTTAATCATGTATGGAACCAAATATGTTGATGAGTCCTAAGTATATACTGTATGTATGTATACATATGAATATATATATTTGTACACACTAATTTTGCTTGTGTCCTCTGTGCAATTTGTTTGTTTAGTATAGGGGTTGCTGTTATAATGTGTTAATAAGCTGCTGAAAGCTTGGCACCTATTACTTGAAATGACAGCTATGTTAGAAGCCTATTAACACTCCATAGCAGCAGCTCTGCAGCTACTAGAAATGAATTTCAAAGAAGGTAAATGAACAAAAGCGATTCATATCTCCAAGGAAAGCAAATACCATGCCTAGAACCGTATATACTTTGGAAATGTACAGTGTATAAAATGAAAAACCTTCCAGTTAAAGAAACAGCGGAAGGGAATATTTGGAGAAAGGAAAACTGCCTACAAGATTTCCAAACAACGCTGAAGACATAAATGTAAAGGATACCAAACATAACTTCCTCTCTTTGTTTCTGTTTAAACCAGAGCCATGTCCAACTTATAGGAACAGAATATAGTACAGGTAGAGGAAATTCACTTTTCATGAGCACAAGTTAAATCATCTGGATTTAGCTCAAACTTTCTTAGTTTGAGTTTAAAAGGACATCCTTTGCTATTGTTCTCTGAAGCAGGGCTCTTGATGAGTCAGCTTGCTCTGCTTTTGAACTTCTTTACTTTTGACTGTCACTGGAATTTGCAAGATGGTTGAAAGTCCTGGGTAAACCTTAACCATGGTAACAAAGTGGTACGTTAAGTACAGAGTAGGTGTTTTTCTTTCTCTTTTTTGTGATACAGTGTGTGTGGGGGTATGTGTATGGCAAGGTGTGTGAGGGGGTGCGTTGTATGCTGAGAGTACAGTTCGATAATTCTAGGTTAAACTAAGATTGAACTGTATTAACTTCTTAAGGTCCTTGTTTTTAAATTGGCTGTAATGGAAAACACAAATACTTGCATATTTTAAGTTAGGCACAGAAATTAAAAATTGCCTTCAGAGTTTGTGTAAAACTAGCCGTCAAAAGTTATAGGCAGTTTCATCTGTAGAATAATTTATATTACCTCTTTAATATCAGGACTCTAACATAGTAGCATTATCTTTGCGTTCACAGTACCATAATATCTATTACGTAGAATGTGTTTCATATACGATGCTATTCATAATATTTCTGTGAATGGTTACTATGACTTCTAAAACAAAAGCTTGAAAGATCTTGTGAGAGAAAGAAAACAGGCGTAGACTCTAAAAATCTATGTAAATAAAGCCAAACATCATTCTTTGTGGGCATGTATGTGTGCATATACTAATAAGGCTTTACAAATTAGATTGGGATAGATTATTGTTATGGTGGAGGAAAGAGGTGAAAATAAAGGCAATCCTTGTATCACTGAGATTCAATACAAAACGTGTTTTGAATATTGTCTAAATGAAACTCCAATTTCTCAGATAAGCTGACACTACACTTGATCTTTGAGACACTAACTACAAGTGCTCTTAGGTGAAATCCTGTCAACCAAAACTTGTTTCCCAAACCTTTCTGTATACCAATAGTACATTGACAATTGATACGCATTATGGATTTAAAGGTACTTAAGGTAATTTTGTATGTTGAATCACAAACAGTTTATGCTCAGTATTTTTACAAAATGATTTTTAAAAATGGATTCTGGCCGGGCGCGGTGGCTCAAGCCTGTAATCCCAGCACTATGGGAGGCTGAGGCAGGTGGATCACGAGGTCAAGAGATCCAGACCATCTTGGTCAACATGGTAAAACCCCGTCTCTACTAAAAATACAAAAAATTAGCTGGGCATGATGGTGCGTGAGGCTGAGGCAGGAGAATTGCCTGAACCCAGGAGGCGGAGGTTGTGGTGAGCCGAGATCGCGCCATTGCACTCCAGCCTGGGTAACATGAGTGAAACTCCGTCTCAAAAAAAAAAAAAAAAATGGATTCTAATATTTTAAAGTGTATGCCAATGTATGATATAGATAGTAACTCAATTATTCAAAGTAGTTGATTAACCTAAATGACCTACTCCATATCTAGCAGAGAACAGGCTAAATTTAAATTAGGCAGCATTTTATTAGAATTTCTAAAGACTTTTATTGAGAAATGCCAATTACCAGTTGTTGGTGAGCTGCCCAAATATTATAATGTTCTGAATTTATGGAATGGCATATGATCATTCAAACAAACAACCAAAACTATGTAACATTAGTGTTCCCTAAATTGGTAAGCATTAAAGTAATTTTATTTCCTTGCTCTTTAATTTTATTTTTAACCTCATATGACACACAGGATAATTCATGAAGCAAAAATTTATATAGTTCAATAACTTGCCATGTAAAAGAAACACCCAATTGGCTACCACTTGCCAGCATCTTAGAATATTTTTTCCAGTCACTGCCCACTCTTTTCTACTCAAAGTAACCACCATCATTGCTGTCTTGTTCTTTATAGTTTTACAACCTAAGTAATCATTCTGGTGGTGTCTCATGATAGACTTTATTTAGAGCAGTTTTAGCTCCACAGTAAAACTGAGGACAGTACAAGTACTTCCCATGTACCCCTGGCCCCACATATGCATAGCCTCCCCAATTACTATTCTGTCCTACCAGGGTAACATATTTGTTACAGTTGATGGACCCTAAATTGACACATTATCACTTGGAGTTCATAGTTTACATTAAGGTTCACTCTCGGTGTCATGCATTCTACGAGTGTGACAAATGTATATTGGCATGTATCCACCATTATATTAGCATACAGAGTAGTTTCACTGCCTTAAAAATCCTCTATGCTCTACCTATATCTCTCCTTCTTCCCTCATCCCTGACACTTTCTGATCTTTGACATCCCCTGTCTCCACATATTGGTCTTTTCCATAATGTCATATAGTTTGAATTATATAGTAAGTGGTTTTTTAGATTGGCTTCTTTTACTCAGTAATATGCATTTAAAGTACCTCATGTATTTTCAAGGCTTGATAGCTCATATTTTAGTGCTGAATAGTATTCCATTGTTTGGATGTACCACAGTTCATCCATTCACCTACTGAAGGGCATGATGGTTGCTTCCAAGTTTGGGCAATTAAGAATAAAGTTGCTATCAATGTTTGCGTGCAGGTTTTTGTGGACCTTTGTCTTCAACCATTTGGGCAAATACCAAGGAGCAATATTGTTGGATCATACGGTAA
>NW_016107434.1:1586245-1715370 GCF_001604975.1 Cebus imitator | reverse complement strand
GTAGAGACGGGGTTTCACCATGTTGACCAGGATGGTCTCGATCTCTTGACCTCGTGATCCACCCGCCTCGGCCTCCCAAAGTGCTGGGATTACAGGCTTGAGCCACCGCGCCCGGCCTTTTTGTTCAGTTTTAAGAGACCTTTGTATAATTTGGATTAATAGTCTCTTATCAGATGTCTTTTGCAAATATTTTCTCCTAGTCTGTGGCTTTGTTTTTATTCTTTGATAGTGTCTTTTGCAAAGCAAAAATTTTTAATTTTAATGAAGTCTAGTTTGTCAATTATTCAGTGTACTTTTGGTATCATATTTAAAAAGTCATCACCAGTCCCAAGGTCATCTAGATTTTATCCTATTTTACTTTCTAGGAATTTTTACCTTCTAGGAATTTTATAATTTTGTGTTTTACATTTAGGTCTGTAATCTGTTTTGATTTTGCATGTGCATGCAGATGTGCAGTTCTGGCACTGTTTATTGAAAAGACTCTTCTCTATTGTATTGCCTTTACCATTCGTTCACGATCAGCTGACTCTTCGCTGTGCTTTAATTTTCTTTTCCCTTACTGTTTTTCATATGTTTACCACTTATCTTTAATAAGTAGCTATCTTTAAAACATTACATGCAGGAGTTCTTTGGGTTATGTATGCTTCAGATACTCCACTGTGCGATTTGCATTTGTGTATTGTGTATTGCACAATACACAATAACCCTCTTATTGTGTATTGTGATGAACAGATGATTTATTCCAAATTTTATTGTTTGCTCAGTTGTGTTGAATTTTTCTAGAAATTTTATTCTGGATTTTTAAATTTATTGGTGTAACATTAATATCTGCAGGATCTATAATGATGCCTCTTTCACAATGATATTGATTATAAATTTTCTTAAAATGTCAACTTTATTAGGAATTTAACTTGGTTAATCTTTAAAAATTAGTTTGATTTTGTTGTCTACTGAATATGTATTTTTAAATTTTTTTTTATGTACTTCCATCTATTCTTAAATGTCTTGTTTTCTTGTTTAGTTTTAAGACAGCTTTGTATAATTTGGATTAATAGTCCTTTATCAGACTTTATGTATATTTTACATATGGTGTATATTACATATATATTTATATATTTTATATGTACTACGTATATATACTTTATATATGTTTAAGGGTATGTTAAATGCAATACATTTAGAATTGTATCTTTCTGGCAAATTTTCTCTTAAGTGTTCCTTTTACCTCTAGCAATCCTTTTAGCCTTAAATTCTGTGAATAATATTAAAATGAACTTTTGTTTATAACATTTTTATATTCTTAGATATCTGAAAAGATATTTAATTGGGTTTTATTTATAATTGGCAATCTTTTGTCTTTTATTGAAGCATTCTATGTTTAATTTATTAACTGATATATTTGGCTTAAGTCTACTGTCTGTTCATCTGGTTTCTATTTCTTCCATTGACTTTGTTCTTTTTTTTAAACGTTGCTTGTTTCCTATTAGAGTATTTCTCATAATTTTACTCTGGTTGGAAATAATAAGTTCATTTAGTATCGCTTTGACTATTATACTAGAGCTAACAGCATGTATTCTTATAGATGTTTAGTACTAATTAGTACTTAGTCTCTTGTTGAATAATGCAAAGACCTTAAAATTTTATTTCATTTACCCCTACCTTTTTAGAACAGACATACACACACACACAAAACAATGATTACCTTGATGCAGTCAATATTGATTAATATGTATTCTAATATTTGCAGTTTGTTGGTTTTCAGTCTTTTAATTTCTAGTTTTATATCAGAGACATGCTCAGGGGCAGGGTTAGTAATGCAAATTACTAACTTTAATCAAAAGTGAAAGTACTTTCCATACGTTTGTCGTAACTCTTTCCCAATCTAACATGAATTGGAGTATTTTGTTTATTATAGTAGTTATATAAAGTAAGGTGGAGCATGTAAGTTATTTTATGTCTTGTTGATCTAAGTTTTACCATGACTTGTGTCTTCAGTTGTGTTCCTCAGAAACAGATTCTCTGAGGATTCTCGTGAAAGTGGTTTATTTAGGAAGTGTTCCTTCAAAAAATTGGTAGGGACTTAGAAGGATGCAATATCTAAGAATGGTAACTGGCCCAGTCACACAGAGGTGCTCCGAGGTCCATGTTGGTCACCATTTAGAGGTATTCCAATCAGGTAAAAAGTTGAGAGTATTCAGACCTCTGTACTGGTCAGTCATTAAGGGATGCCCCCAAAGTAACGTAAAGTCCCCTACTCCGTGCCATCCATTTGCAAATGCAGAGGCTGGCTATTTGCAGTACAAGCACACTGGGAGCTCATATACTTGATAAAGAACCCAATGGGATATAGGGAGATACAGGATTGTGTCTGTTACAGTCTATACGACCCTGACTTGACCAAGGCTCATGGATGGAATTCAGGGTATCCAGGAACTTTAATGGGAAGAAAAATAAATGTTTGCTGACATCTAATGAAATTGAGTGTTTTTCAAAATTATGAGACTCACAATACTACAGTACCTGTAAAGTATGTGTTCCTAAGTAGCACAGGGCTTAGCATGTAGTAAATTACTCAATATATTTCATTTTTGAACAATGTATGAAAAAAACACTGAAATTAGCTACAAATCTGTTCTAGACAGATTTCCAAAGTAAACATCCTAGAACTTGACTAGAAAGTGAACATGTTGCTACAATTTCTGATCATTCACTACAGTGAATAACAACCATTTTAGAAATAAAAAAATGACCTGTTTCACTAGTCAAAGTGTGAGGAGGATTAATTCTAGTAGATAATCCCTGTCCAAAGTTTCGACTAATGTAAAAAAAAAAAAAAAAAAAAAAAAAAAAAAAAAGCAAACAGCAACCAAAAACTCAATAATGGACATTTTTCCAAAATCCATATCTATAAAAGGAAAAGGGTGTTTCCCAAGGCAAAATCAGGCAGGTATGTTGTCCAGAACCAGAAAGTTTAAAAGATACTGTGAAATTTTCTTGTCTCAGATAAAAAATCTCTAACCAAGAATCAGATGATGAGGAATCCTTTTGAATCTTACTTTACTATTACTTGTGGAATAGAGTTTTGTGTCAGGAAAGCTATCTTGGATCCCACCTAAAGAAATGTCAATACTGAAGAGCTCAACAATAACATTATAGGCCAATCAGGTAGTTGGGGTGGTTTGGCTTCATGAGAAACCTGCATAAATAGGCTATAAAGTATATTTGTTTGTCCTATTTCCTTCTTGATAGTAAATATTCCCATCCAACCTATGAAAAGCCCCCACCATTTTTTTTTTTTTTAAAGCTGCTGTTTCCAGCTTGATGGTCTTCTGAATACTATGGAACGCTTCAGACAGTCCTGTGAAGACCTTTCCCTATTGATTGATGCCTCAAGTTCATCTTTATGTGGGGCCAAAATATACCTTAGTCTTAAAAGACTGTTCAACTCCAATTATTTCCTGAATTTAGTCACTGAATCTCAATTACATTGATTACAGAGCCTCATTTCTTCCTGGGCTTTGTGCATTCTTTGGGCTAGGGAGCTCCCTTTTGTATATCAAAGGCAGCTCCTTGTAGAGAAGGGGGACGTGAAGGGGCATAGGAGGCCAGAACCCGACCCCATGTTACTGCCTCTGCTTGAGAAAGCAGAGAAGTTAAAAACATTCACTAAATAATTCCCTTTAAATCAGAAGAAAAATGATTTTTTACAGTTAACAGTTAGATGCATGGTGATTAATGTTTTCAACCTTGAGGGCAAACTCTGCCTGTTTAGTATAAATTTTTTATTTCTGTGTTTCAAGTAAAAAATATCCTGGGGTCCTTTTGAATTTCAAACAATTAGTCCAAATTCAAAATGTATTAAGTTAATTGTATATTTTTAATTTAATTTTTAATATTCTTTGACTCTGAAATTGATAAACTCACATTTATTTGCTCTTGAAATCTTTCATAGTTTGACAATCTTTTATCCCTTTTAAATAGTATTAATGCTTAATGATAAAAGCCTGGCCTAAGGAGGAGATAACATTTAAGAACTATATGAACCCATGGGGCCAGAGCATCAACCATCTGGTCTATTCTCTTCCCATGAGAGTGTATTTTATGGAATTTAATTTGGGGGCTTCCTCCTCTGGGGGACAGTTGACTTAGATGTAAGTGGTAGTCTGGGCAGAGGTGAATGTCATCCTTAGGTGTACCACTGGATTTCACAGAAAGACAAAGGGACCAATTTTTAAGCCCTTTGTATGAGAGAATAAGTAACTGCCTATTTTTGTCAATAAGAACATAAAAGAAAAACCTCAGTTAGGATCCCTGCTCAGCTGTTTATACTCTGGGGAAGTATAAATTTACTCAGACGTTAAATATAGAAATTAAAATCTACCCTAAGTGTACATAAAACCCCCAAAACTTCTGAAGGGTAGTAACCTTAGGGAGGTACAGATAGATATAGGTAATATTATGTCTTTTATCTTAGATTTTAAAAAATTTTTTATAGCAAGAAAAAAGTGAAATTGTAGGATTACTTTAAGTTTTTTTTCCCCTCAATTTAAACAAAATAGAGGCCCGTTTTGGAAAGAAATCTATGAAACTTCAGTATATAAACAGATGAAAATGGAGAGACTCTGTGTAAGTGAAAATCAGAATGAAAAGCCTCAGCAACTTGGTTTTCTCTTCCCTCCTCAGTTTACCCCCGACCCCCTGGCATTTCCAAGAGGCTCTGGGCTCCAGGGACTAGTGATTGAAACCACTTCACTAGTGGGTAGTATGGTTCACAAAAGTAAAGAGCCTAGGACTGTGCCAGTCATGCAGCATTTTCTCAAGTAATGCTAACTATTAATGTTATTGTCACTGGTTGTTTTTTAACTTTATTCTGGAAAAGCAGGATAATTTATGAGTAAAAATGAAATAGCATTTTCTTTCCTAAAAGAACATTTATCGATTCAGTTTCTGTCATGGAATCAGTAGTCCCTGCTGCTAATCAGGATAGTCTGTGTTGAGCCTGAACTGGCTAGTCAGCTAGTGTTAGTGGCTGAGGATTACATGGATTCACTTTTTCTGATTAAAACCATGCAGATATGGGGGCCAGCTGTAGGGGAGTCAGCCCAGATTTTTTCAGGCTTGCTAATTTTAAGTGGGGCTACCTGATTACCCATTCTAAAAGCTCAGCCTTGTCTCATTTTTCAAGATCAAACTTGATTTTTGGCAGGAGGAGTGAAGAAGTTCTAGCTCACCACTTGGGGATTCAGCATTGATATACTCCTTGCCTGTCTCTTAACCTTTTGACATTTTGAAAACCAGGCTTCCAGGTATGATGGAGCTGACTTACACTGGCTCATGAGAGCCAATTGTTAATTTCCCAGGAATTTCACAAGCCAGATGATGTCACCTAAGTAGCTTGCAGTCAGCCATGTTGAGAGCATTTACACTGTGAAAACTTGCAGACTCTGAAAATTGGGTCTTTTCCCTGGAGCCTACCACTAGCTTAGGAACTAACCGCCAATTTATGCTCCACTTCTCATGACTAGATCTCCATTATTCCCTAGACTTGAGTTCCTGTGGTGATGCTATAAAGATTTGTACGTTTCATTCTCATCACTTTCCTTCCAATGTCAGGAGTTTGATTTTATATCTTACCTCTAGTTTGGGCCCCTCTTCCCTATTACCTGCTTATAGATCTCACCCAGCGCCTGCCTAGCTAAGATGATAAATAAATCAACATTATGTAGATTGTCTTGTCTCGTTGATTATAGGTCTTGAATCATCATCCTGCATTCTGCATTAGGTTATGTAAGATTCCTGAATGCCTGTTTAAATACTCATTTATTGAATTTCCCATCACCAGGTATGCTTTGTCTCAAAGTCTGCAATTCATTCCCTTCTAGTTTGTGGTTCCTAGTTTGCTTTATCCTTTTCCTAATCCCTTCTGTTCTGTTGGAATTAACTGAAATAACTCAATATTCTTTCAAAAGTTGTGAATATACTCCTAGAAATCTTTCCATATTATTAGGCTTTAAATTATTTAAATGTAATTTGTTAGCAGATTTAAAACCTAATTTAGGGTTTTAATAAATAACATTTAATATCTATAATGAGGGTTCACCATATATAAAGTATTTAATTTCTTAACACATCATCTATATTTTCTCATAAAATAACTAACATTAATTGTTGCTGTCCATGTCCCAAACATTGTTCCATGTGTTTTGCATATATTAATTCACTTAGTCCTACAGAATTCCTGTGAGACATATACTGTTATTTTCATTATACAGATGAAGATACTGAAATAGAGGGTCTGGTAGCTAATAAATGGCAAGGTGATGGTTTGCACCAGAACCATCTGGCACCAGAGCCATGCTGTTAATTATCCTGGTACCCTACTTTTCCTTAACATGAAGCACAGCTATGACTTATGAGAAACTCCACATTTTCTTATTGTTAATGTTGGCAGTTCACATCCTGAAGCAGATAACTGAGGAAGATATGAACTAACAAGGGATTTTCAGGCTACAAAGTTCCTTCTCACACCCAAGGAGCATTGGGGGAAATGACTTAATAGAGGAACAATTGAACTACATAGAATCATAAGCTAAGAAACAGATTACCTTATTATCTGTTCCTCCGTTTTAGTTTTTCACCAGTTAGAGCAATATTGCAAGGAAAGCTATAATAGATGCAGAACACTGGGTGGTGGGTGGAGGGTGAATGTGCACTGACTTATGAAAAACATGTAACAAAAAGACCTCCAACAAAATTCCTTTTTGTTATTTGGGGAAATATAAAAATACATGTAAATAAACATGTCAATTTTTTATGAGCATAAAATTAAAATTATGAGGGAACTTAAAAATGTTTTTGAAAAAAATGGAATTAAAAGATAATATAGACTTTATTTATCAACATAAGCTCCACCAAGTTCAAGATGCTTTTGTAAGCAATAATACCAACCATTTAGTTTACGCCTAAAGAACTGAGAATTTAACCATGTCAGTGCACTGGTTTTTATATTATTAACTGAAGAAATATGGGTGACCTTTAAATATTTAAGACTAGGAAACAAAAATATCAGTTGGTGCCAAATCAGGACAATAAAATAAATGCCTAATGATTTTTCACTGAAACTCACAAAATTGCCCATGTTTGCAGGAACATTTTCATGGTGCAGGACACTGGTGAAGGTTTCTGGGTGTTTTTCTGGTAAAGCTTTGGCTAGCTTTCTCAATAATACTTGCATAATAGGCAGATGCTATTGTTCTCTGGATCATGAGAAAGTCAACAAACAAAATACCTTGTGCATCCCAGAAAACTGTTGCCAGGACCTTTGCTGTTGATGAGTCTGCTTTTGCTTGACCACTTCCTCATCTTGGTAGTCATTGCTTTGGTTATGCGTCATCTTGAGGATTTTACTGGTAGCGCCATGTTTCATCTTTTGTTACAATTCTTTAAATAAATGCTTTATGATCTTGCTGCCATTTGTTTAAAATTTCCATTGAAAACTCTGATCCTGTCTGAGGCTAATCTGGGTGATCCATTTTGACACCCATTGAGTGGAAAGTTTACTTAACTAATTTTTCAGTCAGAATTGTATAAACTGGACCAGTTGAAATATCTGGTATTGCCTATTGTTTCTGCTGTCAAATGTCAGTCCTCTTTACTTACGGCATGGACAAAATTGTTTTCCCTGTAAAAGATGTAAATGGTCTATTGCTGTGGGTTTCGTTTTCAACATCGTCTCCATTCTTAAAATGAGTTATTCACTTATAAATTGCTGATTTCTTTGAGGTATTGTCCTCATAAACTTTTCATAAAACATCAGTGATTTCACCTTTCTTCTAACCAAGCTTCACTATAAATTTGATGTTTGTCCTTGTGTTAGAGGCATTTGAACAAGAGCAATTCTGTGTTGCATAGGGGCTGGGTAAAATGAGTCTGAAACCTACTGGACTGCATTCCCAGATGGTTAAGGCATTCTGTCACAGGATGAGATAGGTCAGCACAAGATACAAGTCATAAAGACCTTGCTGATAAAACAGGTTGCAGTAAGGAAGCCTGCTAAAATCCACCAATACCAAGATGGCCACGAGAGTGACCTCTGGTTGTCCTCACTGCCACATTCCCATTAGTGCCATGATAGTTTACAAATGCCATGGCAACATCAGGAAGTTACCCTATATGGTCTAAAAAGGGGAGGCATAAATCACCCCTTATTTAGCATATAATCAAGAAATAACCATAAAAATGGGCAAACAGTAGCCCTCGAGGCTGCTCCATCTACAGAGTAGCCGTTATTTATTCCTTTAATTAATAAACTTGCTTTCACTTTATGGACTCACCCTGAATTCTTTCTTGGGCAAGATCCAAGAACCCTCTCTTGGGGTCTGGATCAGGGAGAATCTCTTTCTGGTAACATTGCTTCAATTTTAGCAGAATTCATGATTTTCTGATAAGGGGCTCTTTTCCAACTGATGTCTTAGCCTTCTTAGTGCGTCAAGTTAGATCTTTTTCAGACATGTTTTAACAAGTTAATATGAGTTGACTTTGATGTAAAAAATTTTGAAATCCATGCATAGTTTTTTCATAATATACATTTTCCATAAAATTTTTGATCCCTGGTATATAATATATACATATGTTTCATTATAATACTTGTACAATTTGGTAAAACTGAGGTTCTGGACTATCATTAGGCATATAATAATTCTGAAAAAGTTTCTTTAATGATACCTTGCTATTTACCTTCAGAAAACAACACCAAATTAAATCTATTCAGGTCATGAGATTTGGCATATCGAGTAGAAAATGATAACATTGAATTGCAGCATACGAGAATGAAGAGGCAATATGTAGTTCTTAATCATTAAATCTAGAGTATTTTCTGGAAAGCTTACAGAAGAAGTGACTGGATAGAAAGACCTCAGGACTCATCTGTGTTAAATTTTTTTTTCCTCCAGTTGTTTGCTATAAAAATAATTTAAGAACAACTCTACAGAGGGGTCAGACCACCATTCTAGCAAAGAACTGAGTGATTCACTGAATACTCCTAATTTCAATTCTGATTGTCATTATCTGGGTGGAATCTGAAAAAGCAGAAAAAGGTGGAAAGTAAAGGAACATTTGTAAATGTCAGTTCATGTTGTAGGGGTTGTATCTTCCCTGGGGTTCTCATTACAGTTTCCCATCAATGGAATTTGTAGAAAAAAAATGTGATGCACATGGGAACACATTAGACCAGCTACAGGAACCTCTAAAGTGTGATTTTCACTTTGGATACTCTAATCAGGAGACAGACCTAGAACAATGAGCCTGTCCTGCTTTAGAATGGATGCCACCTTTATCACAAGTTAACTTACAGGTTAACATAACTTCTGTTATTGCCAGAAAAATTGTGAAAAGGAATTGTCACTTCTTATTTAAAAGGGAAATGGTTGGGGCTCTGAAATTTGTACTTAGATCTGTTCTGCCTATCCCTACAGATACAACTATCATCAGTTTCCTGGTGAAGAAATTGAGGCTCAGAGCATGTTGAACTAAAGGTCTACAAACCAGGTAGGAGGTTACTAGTGTTAGAGGAGCCATTTCAGGTCACATTTGTCATATTTTAATGAGTAAAAAATACATGTCTGTGATATGAATGCTTAACTAATTTCAGTGGAGTCAAATGTGAATGGGGGAAAGACCCTGCCAAGCAATTGTGGCACAGATAAATCATGTATTTTTCCTGCTTTGTCTTTGCCTGGCATTTCTCTTTGTTGCTCTCCTACCTAGTACCTAGGACCATCTGTCTTCTAGATGCAGAAGGCCTTCTGCTTTGGTATTCTACCTGTTTTACTCAGCACCCACCATAACCCCGCCCCCATCTGTGCTTTGACTTTCTCTTCCCTTCATATGATAATATACTACTCCTCTTTCCTGGACTTTTAAAACCCAAATCCTGGTGTGTGATGGTCAGATAAGTCCATTCTTGCCGCTGTCTACCTAGGAAAGTATAAAGCAATATCTTAACCAGGTCAAATTCAACATTTTAAAAGTGTTTCTAGGGTTGGAGCACTACCTCATAGGAGTTCCATTTCCAGCCAAGGATGCTTACATTTAAGTCAAATAGGTAGAGGCCTAACCCACTTATATATAAAGTCAGCCCTGAACATTGGCATTTACTTAAATACCCTTTAGAGACGCTGAAGTCTTCAACACTCACACACAGATTCAAATTGAACACACACGCTGACATTTCTCCACTGCTTCCCTAGATGCTCATAATCTTTAAGGCCAAACTGATGTCAGGAGAACCCCAGAGAATGGAGGTATTCCTATGGGAGTTTGTCTAATGGAGCCACTGGCATTCTTAGCCAGAGGAGTGCTAAAAGTGATGCCTTTGCAGAGTCTCCAGGGATTTTAGTTAGCATGGAATTCAGTATAGTTCAGACCAAATCCAAACTACATAAGAAATAGTATATGGAAGACTGGACTCTTCTGTCTTCTGTCTCCCAGCTATAAATTGGCATCTGCTTTGCAAGGGGCATTAAAAAAATCAAGAATAACTGTTACTACTAATATTTAACATCAAAACATTTTCGTATGCTTGCCCTCTTTTGACCTGCAGAAATGTTTTGTTTTTTCTTTTTTAGATGTAAAATTCTGATGAGACTTAGAGGTACTGGGGCTTTTACTGTGACTTCTCCAAGGCCACCTAGCTGTAGGTTGACAGAATAATTTATTGAAATTTTAATTTGTGTTTTCTCATTTTTCGAACCCCATCTTGAGAGGGTAACCTCCCCTTTTTGTTCTGGGACCCATTGTGATGGAGTCAAAATTCAAATAATCCAATGACAAGTTCCTTTTTTGCTTTGTTTTCTAACTGGAACTCCTTGAGGGGATTATCCCAAGGAAATGGAGAGAAGTTGAGAGGCTTCGAGGAAAAGGAAAGGGAGATTTCCCCAGGAAGCAAAGCAGCAGTGGTTAGGGTACCTCGGAGTAGGCCCTTCCACTTTTTCACAGGGCCTAAGGGTGGGGAGGCAGAGGCTCAAAAGGAAATGACTTAGGTGTGATTCACCTAGGAAGGCTGGGCTACAGCTACCAAGGTTCAAAATTCCATGAAGATGTTCTGCTGAAAAAGGTAGGCATAAACCAGCCTCTCGGGGACAACATGGGCTTTGAAGGTAGTCAGTGGTGGTAATCACAGATCGGAAAGACCACTGTAAATGTCTGCTTTGCATGAAATTACGGAACACTGAAGTCATCCTGAAGTGGGGAGAGAGACCTTACAGTGACTGTGATTAGTTTGGTAAGGACAGGACTACTGACAGTTTTAATATGGTTTAAAGACCTGAGTTTGTTAAGTAAAATTGAACTGGGGAGTCTGCACTGCAAATTTCGTTCTTTCTATAGCACTTGTTGCTCAAGAAGTATATATTTAGATGGACAGTGGGAAAGATTCGGCAGTCATTTTTCTGTATGCTTGTAGCAAAAGAGAAATCCAGGACCTATTTCTTATTAAATTATACAGGATTTAATTCTGTGGCTGTATATTGCATGGTACTTTGGATGGTTGTATAAGTCAGCTAGTATCAGAGGTTGGAGATACCCATATGGGCAGGGGCTTAAGACATAAATGGAACCCATGAAACGTGAAGTTGATAGCTTTCTGTGGTGGGAGTAATGGCTTATAAAACACATTGGAGGGGACTGCAGGAATTGCTTAAGAATCAAATTGCTTATTAGATTTTCCAACCCCTTGAACAACTTCTAATATTTTCAAGACAGAGCCATCTACTTATCCCGTCTGCCTTTTGATGGTGAAACATAACAATGTTATTATGTTGCTTCAGAGCTAAAAAAATTTCCATGATTCTATGTTTCAGGAAAAATCTTTGATCCCCAACTTAAGCTGATGCTAAGAAATAGCCTACACATTTACATGTTGTATTTGGTCATTACACTAAAAAAACAAAAAAGGGAGGGTTTAACCAAAAAAAAATCTCTTAATCCCTTATCTTCTCCATCTCTTCCTCCTTGTCTGCTCTTTTCAATATGTAAACCTCAGAGAAACAACCCCAAATTACTGTTGGGTGAAACTCCTACTTAATAGTGACACCCCTTAAGTTGGCAAAAATCTGCCAACATCTGCAAGCTTCTCTACAGAGTTGTGAGCCAAAGTTTAAAATCATGTGTGCCAGTGTTGTGGAAAATACAATTGATTCCAGTCTGATTGTGTCAGTTCCAAACAGAGACAATATTGATGATGCTGAACAGTAATCTTATTGGGCTTGGACCCAACTGAACATTGGTCTTTGTCAACTCATTATTCCTCTATCAGAGGGATCTCCACAGATTGATCTTGCCAGCATCTCTCGATGTGTCTTACAAATCACTGCTCTGTTGGCAGGCATATTTGAGTACTGAACAGTAATTGCTGGGCTTTTTCCCCCTCTTTCTTTGCCTCACTCCCTGCCAGAAGACAGTGACTGCCTAGTGCAAGTCTTTGTCATATGAGACCAAAAAGGTCCTAACAAGATAGTTAGGTAGGTGTGCAGTCCTTGCTGATGCCAAGAGTTATGGCTCTACCACTGATACTTTTGGATGGGCAAAATAAAGTATTAAAGCTTCTATTTTCTCTTGATATTATTAATTAGTGGGGTCCCTGAACTTTCCAGAAGTCTGCAGCATTGCCTGTAGGAAAGTTCTCCACAGTAAGAAAGGTCTAGTTTGGATGATTAGCGTTGTCTCTTCGTTTTTAGCAAGTTTAAAGTGTATTATCTCATAGGTAATGGCAAGTGGGAGGCACAAGGCATTGCACATAACATTTTAGACTAAAGACATTGTCTTTTGTGATTTGAACTTCCCTTCCTCAGGGCTAATTTGACATTCCCCAGAGATACAAAAGCCCTCAGAAATCAAAATTAATTCAGTATAAGATATCAAAATGTAAATGAATTTCAGGTGGATTAGTCAGGTCTTTATTATGGTGCCAGTGTTAGTTTTCTTCCTGGATGAGAGCCTTTGTTAGACAGCATGTGTTTCTTTGTTGGATTACCTGGCTAATTGAAAGGGGGCAGCACCAAGGATGATCCAGTACCATGTGGCTTCAGAATGTTTGTTCTGTGAATTTGTAGCACTTTGAATCCGTGATAGCAAGTTAACTTCCAAACTTCTAAGCAGTCAGTGCAGACAGGACCAAAACACTAGAATATCTGTGGTTTAAACAGCAGAGACTACTTGTGTGGTATTTCCACATATGAGAAATGGACACTGAGGCCTCTGGCTGGGATTTCTCCTTTCTGATTCTCTTTAGCTCTTACGCTTTTCCCACTCAGCTCAGTATCCTATGAAGAATTACAATGCCTGAAATAAGTGATGTTCAGCAAAAAGAGTTCGTCTGCCAGCTTAATACAAGTGAAAATCACATGCAAAAAAAAAAAAATTGTATACATGTCTTGGAGGTTCCTGATGATAATGTTTGTGAAACTAGTAGAATCTTAGATACTGTGACTTCCTTCTTGCTGTCTATTGCTTCTGAAGTCAGCAGTGTGTTCTTTGAAGGAGCCAAGCCTGAACAAACTCTATCAGGAAGCCATTTGGTGTTGCACTGATGTCATTTAGAGAAGCTGAAAGTGTGCAACCTCTCTACTGTACTCCCTAAATGCAGAGTCACTCCCTGCCCTTGACTATCCCAAGAACAATAGTGAGGAAGAGTTCACATGATGAATCAGCCAAAATACAACTCAGCACTGCTGCTTTGATTTGACTCTATTTTCACACCTTTGCTGGATTAGGGAAGGTAGCTGACTGAGTTTTAAAGAGCCTCCTGCTGGGTGGCAGGCTGTATGGGAAGGCAAAAATAAAAGATAGTTAGCTGTGCGCACGTATATCAAGCCTTATTATCCCAGCAGAACTCGAAAGCAAGATTTATAGCAGAAGATTGACAATGCAGACAATGGAGAGCTGACTGATCAAAACCCATTTGACGCCATGATCAGAGTGTCACCAGCGAGGGGAGTGGGGGAGGGGGGTACCAGGGCAAAATGTCACTGTCTCCTCCCGCTCCTTCAGGAATACTTTATGTGGGTGAAAACAGCACAACTTGATCATTACTGTCAGCCTTGAAGACATACTCAGTGACCAGAAGAAAGATGAGGAGAGCATCTCAAGGATTTCTGTTTTATCTTGGTTTTTAGGTGAGCTGATTGGGATTTGTGAAGGGGAAGCCTGGCTGAGAAATTGTTTTATTTTTTATTATTGACTCAACACAAAAGAGCAAAAAACCTTTCTCTCTTCAAAAATTTGCAGACATTGTCACGTCAAGAAAGTTTGATCATTGTAAACAGATCACTATAATTGTAGGAATGTATTGTATGACAGTGTTCAATGGTTTGAATGTTCAAGAAATCATATATCACTAAGAGAAAAAGTAAACATTTCACTTAGTAATAAAAAGTTCATACCTAGAAATACTGTCTTTTTTATCAAGTTATTTTATTTGAGGACTTGCTTTTTATATTTTTTATGGTAATTTCTCATACTTTATTTGGAACATCTACCATAAATGAGTAATATATATACAGAATTTTTGAATTGAAATTCAAAATTTTGAAGCTGAGAAAATCTGGGATCAGGGGAAGCAAAAGCGGTCTTAGTGCCGTTCTTGTAGACATGTATTTATTGTTATTTAACCACAGATGCAGTTGAGGCTGTTGAATGACTTTTAGCAATTGCTCCTAGTTTTCAAAGTTCTAAGAAATAGGATACAGGAGACTTCTCACATTTAGAAAATTTAAGTTTGTCTTTAATCCTACTCTAAGATTATTATTTTAAGTAGGAAACTAAGGGATAACATGAAGATTCTATAGTTTGCAAAATATTCAATTCAGAAAGCACTGCTAGATATGTTTCTTGAATTCACCAAAATGAGTTGTCTCTCAGTCTCCTCTTTAGAGATACAAGATATCCTGTAGCTGTTTTGCCCAAATACCAAAAAAAGATGCCACAAAATTCTTGCTTTGAGGCCTATACTCCTTATATCAAGAATCAGGACCAGGTTCATTGATAATATGTCACCTGTGCAGTCACACAGGGCCATGTGTTTGCTTAATCTCTGCTGCTGCCACCTTGAAATTCTTAAACTTTTGAACAAAGAGTCCCACATTTTTATTTTGCAAAGGGCCCCACACACTCTGTAGTCAGTCCTCTCAGGAACCTCTGATTTGCTATCATATTAAATCCCTCTCTTCCTACTTCTGTCTCTTACGATGGAGATTTGTAGGTGGACACATAGATGGGGAGTTGTTTGCTTTTTAGGTATGTCTCCTGGCTGGGTCTCATGCCCAGCACCCAGAGAAACACAGCATCATATTCCTGTTACCCATAGGGCCGTTAAGCCTTCCCCAATACTCTTGGTAAGAATCTTCCGGCCAGGCGCGGTAGCTCACTCCTGTAATCCCTGCACTTTGGGAGGCAGAGGCGGGTGCATCACGTGAGGTAAGGAGTTCGAGACCAGTGTGGCCAACATGGTGAAATCATGTGTCTACTAAAAATACAAAAATTAGCTGGGCGTGATGGCAGGTACCTGTAATCTCAGCTACTTGGGAGGCTGAAGCAGGAGAATCATTTGAACCTGGGAGGCGAAAGTTGCAGTGAGCCAAGATTGTGCTACTGTACTCCAGCCTGGGTGACAGAGAGAGACTGTCAAAAAAGAAATTTTCAATGGAACCAGCCAATTTCTTCATCCTTTAATGTAACAGCAATTACATCTCATTTTAAGTTAGACTTTTCTTTTAGCATGATAAATGTCTTACAAAAAATAAAGGATAGCGCCTCTTCCTTAAGCTATAAAACAAATCAGAAGCCTTGTAAAAGAATTCCTTGAATACAGCAGGGAAGAATATTGAAAGAGCAAATAGCCACCTACTACCAAGTGCCAGTTCTAATTTTTAAATCCTGTCTGCCATAGTGCCACTTGCAGATGTTTAAGGGAAGTTATTTGAACTCTAATAATATTTGGCAATATGGCTGTCAAAACTCAATTTCTAAGGGAACATACCCAGATGCTTTTGGTGGTTACCAGTCCGTGAGACTGGTGTTTAGTCCTGGCTTTCTTTGGCCAAAGTAGTTGTCGTTTGGAGTTCTCCTCCAACATTTCTATCTGGTGGTGTGCAGCAGCTCACTGCTGAGGCTCCAAACAATTACTGTTCCTGCTTTGCAAATATTTGCATGATTAATTTTTCCTGATGTGTGTATTTCCAACCATGAGTACAAACAACTTTTCATTTCAAACAAGTGAGGAGGCACCCTGAAGGGCAAGATCATACATTTTTATGAAGTTGCTGCTGTGGAAACTTAAAATTTTTATAGAAAATTTCACTTTTTCTGTGGCAAAATGAAAATACCTGTGAAAAGTACCTTTCATTTTCATAAAGCGATAGCAAGAATAAAATATATTTAGAAACTTATAGTCTTGGCAGAAGTGGTGATACCTTATTCTGTTTACATTTGCATAGCACCTTTCCTTACAGTAGGAGGTGCTTTTTTTTGAGATTTGTACTTCTGTTCCTACAAGGGAGAACCCTTGGGAGCTTTCCCAATTATAAACATAATAAACCAAGGAAATGAAACCTAGGTTATTAAACACTTTGAGAAAAAAATCCCTGATGTGAGGAATTGATGTCAGAAATTTCCATGATAATAGGGAATCATAAAGATCTAGAAAGCATTTACTTTTTTAGTAAAGTAAGAAAATTTTCCATTTGCCAGGTTTTAGTAAAACAAATTTGTCATTTGAGTTTATATTTTCAGTCACCAATAGAATTTAATGGGCTGATCTTTTAATCTAAGAGTTGACCATTTTATTCATTTTGGAGTTTTAACCTGGATGATTGATCTAAATATGTAGACAATGTTTTCCAAGGTGTGGTCCTTACATACCACCTTCTAGAGGAACATGATGATTTTAGGTGCTACAGGGATGATCATTTTTTGTTTTAACTGCGCACATAATTCAATGAGTAATTGAAAATATGTGTGTATGTTCATGTGTAATATCAACTAGCACATCAACCTCAAGTTTTAGTAAATCCTCTTAGCACTACCTTAAAAATATCCAAATATCATCCCAACTCACTATCTTTACACTATACTTGTGACCCATCAACCATCATGTTGCTGATAAATTTGGCACATAGTCTTCTAACTGACCTCTGTGCTTTTCCAAATTCTTCCCTAAAATTGGTCGTCTTTATAGGAATGAGAAGGTTTAGAAACCTAAGTTAAGATGGAGTTATTCTTCTGTTCATGATCCTCCAATGGCATCCCGTCTCATCATTAAAGCCAATGTCCCTGCCAGGGTCCACAAGCCTTGCCTTGTCTTTCCTTGGATGTTAATTTGGCCTCTTAACATTCCCTTTCTCATCTCCTTTCACTCTCTTCCTCTCTACCTGCTCTACCTTCCTTACTGTCTCTTAATCACTCCAAATAAAAGTTGGCTTCAGGGCATTTGGAGTCACTTTTCTTCCCCATCCCCATCTTGAATTCTCTTTCCCAAATATGTGCATAGCTCTCTACCTCATTTAATTCAAATGTCACCTGATTTGGCTCCTCCCCTGATGCTTTCACTCTCTAGCCCTCTCCCCTGCTTGGTGTTTACAGTAGTTACGCCCAGTGGTAGATTTAGGTAATGTATCTGATTGGTCATCCCATCCTGTATCCACACTCTAAGTGATTTGTAATTTCCCCAACTCTGATGATGAATTTGGCCATGCAGCTTTGTTGGTCAATGGGATGTTGGCAGACACAACACATGTGCAGGCTTGAGAGCCTGTGCTTATTTTGTTTAACTGTTATTCTTCTGGAATTTCCATGAAAATATGCTGGAGGATGAGATTCATAGAGCAGGACTAAATCACCCCAGCCATCCCAGCTTATGCATCCTAGATCAACAATAGCAAGCTGACTTCTGGCTATATGAGCAAATTCAGCCGAGATCAGAAATGCTGACCAGCCAGCCCTAAACAAATGACCCACAGACTCGTGGAGGAAATAAATGCTTATATTTGTAAGGCACTCAGTACAGACGTGATTTGTTATACTGCATGATTATGAAAAATAGCTCTTACATTCCTTAACGATACTACATTTTAAAACTTTGTCCATTCCAGATTATAAATTCTCAGGAGGAAATGCTTTGTTAAATTTAGTAACTAGCAGATGACCTGGCCCATAGAAAATAATTAGTTAATAAGTTTGTCAAACGCAATGCATTTTGTGGAAAATCATACTTAAGTGAAAGTAGGCCTCAATGGATTGCCATAGCACTGCCATGTGGACTGCAAGTTCAGTCATAAGATACTACAGGGTTTTGGTGATTTAGCAATCATGATGTTCCATTAATGATAATGGTGGTAAAAACTGTCTTGAGGTGCTGGAGTATTATGTCATATCATGTTTTATACCATCTAAATAGTTAAGCAGAACTAGAGATTTGTAGATGATTTTTATGAAACTTCCACTAACATTTACCATAATCCTAAAATATATCACATAAGCAACTTATACATAAGATCTCCTGAGTTTCCTGATTCACTCAGGAAAACACTGTGATGACATTTTCAGAACTGCGCAATCACAAAGAACTTTTACTACTACTCCCTAATACTGTGGAATGGGTAGCTGGAAGCTGCTCTTAGGTCAGTTGCCATTCACTGTTGAATATGACTACTTGTTGAGCACCTAGAATATATCTAGCTCTGATAGGGGAACTGGGAATACAAAACTAAAAGCCGTGATTTGTTTATTTTAAAAATTAAGTGAGTCACACATTCTGAAAAAGCACTCAAAACAATAACAAGAACTAAGCTGGGGAACAGGGGTTTCAAAAATAAAAATATCTCTCCCCAGTTAGTCTCGAAGTTGCAAGAGTCTGCTTTTATATCTCACTCGTTGAAGTATTAGTCTCAAGACCCCCAATCACTCGCCACTGAATATTAATTTATAATTTGCTAAAATGCTTGTGTCATTGTCAACAATTTATTCAATTTTCAGAAATAAGATAATTGAAGGTATCCAACTAGCATTCTTAATTGCAACAACAGAGCTTAAATGCAAGACTTCCCTCATGAAATTTATAAGATAAAAGAAGTGACTTTCTTGACTTTTTACCACTATGATTGGAACTATTCTGTACCTGCTTTTCAGAACATAATTATTTCGGTTTATATGATGTTGATTATGGCCCCACATACATTTGTGCTAGATGATGAATTTGTGTTTCATGTGATTGCACAACTGATCCAGGTATGCAAAGATGACCTCCTGTCACATGTTCAGTCTCCCCACATATATGTGTAGTGTGTGTATCTATAGTACATTAAACTCCCCTTTCACATTTCCCTTCTAGATTTTATTAGTGTTTTAAAGTTTTTACTAACTTGAAAATTTATTTTAGGCATTAAATAGAATGTTTTAAAGCCAAAAATGACTACTAAACTCCGATTTATGCTTTCCTTGAATGCCATAGAGTGACCATATTACTGATAAAATATGCACCAATCAAATAATCATATGTAAATCAGATTTATGTTTTATGAAATTCTCCCTTCTCTATTCATAACAAAGGTAGTAAATATTTTTTAATTTCAAGTGTCTTAGCTGCCTGGCAACTTTTTCCTTTCTGAAACTAGAATAAAACCACAATTTAAACTCTTAATATTAAATGCATGGTGAATACCTATGAGGGAGATTGCATATTTTCCAAATATATTTCAACTCAAGTTGTCCCTTTATGGCACATCTAACTGAATATTTTATAAAATGTACTCAGGTAAATGCTACCTAATGTATAAATATGTGGATCATAGCTTTATGCCTGACCTGAAGTACTATTTCACCATTTGGTTAACTAATTCACCATATATTGGGGCCCTACTGTATTTCTGACACTCTGCTGCATTGAGGAGGTAGATCCAAGATGGTCTTGATACTCCTTACTTTTTTTTTAATATATAGACTAGTTCTTAGTAGGTAGTACTGATCAAAAGCAATGATAAAACCAAGAAATGAATTTAAATTTATAAACCAAGTAGTAAAAGTAATTTTGTAATCGGGCAGTTGCTGAACTCAGTAACACATGGGTAGGCAGAGGCTGGATATGTTTCTTCATTTCTCATCTATCTTCTCTTCCTTTTCATTTCTTGTATTTCTCCTTTGACCATTATCTTTTTGCATTTCAAATTCTTCTCGTTTGGTGATACATTGTCAAAGTGCTTATATTTGTATGTTTTCACTGACTCTTAAATTGATATCTCATTAAGTATTGTACTGTTAACCTGGTTATATTTGCATGGCATTTTGCCAGCGGGCCTCTGAGCTTGTTGAGGGCAGGCATCGATTGTATTTTTTACTTCCTTGCAACCTTCAGGGCACCTTACCTTGCACAAACCAGTTGTCTGGTAGTTCTTTGGTAGTTTGATGTGATTAAGTTGTTAATTTCTGACTACTAGCATTGCCTATGACAAGAAAGATTAATATTTCCTTTGGTGGCCCTCAGGTAAATGTTGCTGCACTAACACAAACAAGAGAGTAGGATTCGGTTCCCATTGGGGAGGATCTGTATTTTTATTGACACATAATCTTTTATATATTCATGCAGTACATGTGATATTTTGTTACATGCATAAAATATGGAAGTATTTATCAGTTCTGTGTATTGGGAACATTTCAAATTCTCTCTTCTAGACACTTTGAAATACGTATACAATATGTTGTTGCTAACTATAGTTACCCTACTCTGCTATGGAACATTAGAACTTGTAACTTCTATTTAACTGTATGTTTGTACTCATTGATCAACTTCTCTTTATCTTTCCCTCCCCCGACACACCATTCCCAGCATCTAGTAACTATCATTTCACTATCTCCATGAGATCAACTTTTTAGCTCTCATATAAGTGATAACTAATGCATTTCCAAATTGGCAGTCTGGCTGGGGAGAAGGTATTCTTTGAGCCTGAGCTGAGATGACATATTTGAACATATATACTCCTATTTTTCAAGCATCTATATCAAAGATTTTGCCATGATTTAAATCTAATTCAGGTGGTGAAGCATCTGGAAATCATGACATTTACTGAACATCATAAATTGTTGACATATAAAGCTTAAAATTATGTAATGTGCCGTTTTGTGCTAAATCAGATGCCATCTTATGCTAGATTCTCCTGTGGATGAAGAGTGGCAGATGCCAAATATATAAGAAGAACTCATGAGAGCAATAAAGAAATATGACTTTTTAAATTAAAGCAGTGGGGAAAATTTGTATTTTATTTTGGTTTTGAAACTTCTAAATACATCTATCAGAACGTTGTTTAAATAGTCTAATTGTGTTCACAACTTAAATGTGACTTTTTAGTTTAAGAGCAACTCTCTAGTATTATATTACGTGGGCTGAAAGATGGCAGTACTAATCTGGATAAAATTATTTCCCCCTTTTTAAACTTAAAGGGAAGATTGGTTGCAGCTCTGTCACTGCAGTTAGAGAATTAGAAGAATTTGGGTTAGTTTGAATCTTTTGTACATTCCTAATCCATCTTGGTATTTTGGGGGCAAAAAGTTATAAGAAAAGAAGAACATCTGTTGCTACTCATGTCATTTTTTATGTACATCAAAATTCATAATAGGTTAGAAGGGACTCTTGCTATATCTTTTAAAAATTGTAGTCCTTAACCAAAATTCTAAGGATTTTGCATTGTTTATTTCATTAAAATTACCAAGAAAACAGTGTTGTTTCCCTCATCTTTTCCTATTTCCATTAACAAAATTCTATTTTCTTCCCTCCCATTCCTCCTAAGTAAGGGCTTGGCCATCTCTCCAAAGCCCCTCTGTTTATGCTCTTACATTTTATCCTTTCTAGTTTACTAGGTTTATGCCTACTGCCTCCCTACTTTCCATCCTTGGTTATCCAGCTCAACCTTAAACTTTTTTTCTGTCCCTCTGCTAACAAACATGGTAACTTTGAAATTAAACAAATACTTAATACAAAACTTTTTTCCCTTTCATTCACAAACATATATTAAGCACCTATTATACCAAGGTCAGGCACTGTTCTACATATTGAAGATACAATGCAGAGAACAAGCTGGTAGAGGCTCCTGAGCTAATGGGAATATAAATTCTATGAGGGGCTGAAGCAAATAGATGTTAATAAAAATCAGGTAAATGTGTTGTATAGGCTTGCTAGATTTGGCAAAGAAAAATACCATATGCTCAAATTTGAATTTCAGGTAAATATTAATATAAGTATGTCCCATGCAATATTTGCGATTAAAGTATAATTAATAGTGATTAGGGTGCTATTTGAAATAGTTTCACAGCTATCCCTTCACCAAAGATTCCATTTTTACCCACAGTTATACTCTGTATTTCTGGTGTACCATCTCTAGCTCCTGTACTCCAATCTCAGCTGATATAGATTTTGCTCATTCTCAAATTCCACTTTCTTTAAACATTTTGTTGCAACAGTGCCAGCTCACATACTCTCATCTCTTATAAGTCATCTTTACAGTTATACCCACATTACCCAGTTGGCATTTTAAAAACATGACCTAGGGTAATCTCTGTATTCTAGAAGTTGGTATTTCAATGGATCCACAATACTCTACTGCCATGTTCATGAACTTTTCTATGTATGTGTTTCTTATATCTTCAATTTATCAGTGCAGAAATTGAGGATGAAAGGTCTGGAATTAAACAGTCCAGGATTCAGGATCTTGATTCTGCTACATACTGGCTATAGGACTGGCTATGGGACCTACTGGTCAAAATATGGGACCTCATGATTGGACCTCACACAGGTTACTTGCTGTACCTCAGTTTCCCCATTTGTAAAAAGAAAATATCTGCCTCATAAAGCTTATGAATATTAAATATAATTACATATGTCAAATTCTCAAAGTACGTTTATTCTCCTTCTCTTTCTCATTATTGTCATTACCTGCATACAATTTTTAGTATCTGGCAGACTATTAGCCAATGCAAAACTTCAGTATTAAGTGACTGAAATGAACAATGGCTTCTATAGCATTGCTAAATTTTTATATGTATCTTGCTCTTTTTAGTCATGATGTGCATTCAGGAACAATGTACTTTGTATTGTAAGAGAGAAAGAACTTATTGATCATATAAACTGGGAAATGAAAAGAAACATTTTTTTAAAGCAATGCTCTGGAAAAAAATCCAAAATTATAATGTGTGAATTCAATGCCCTTCTGGTCTGCTCTCTCATCCTTTTTGGAAAGTAACTTTATAAAGGGCAGAATCAGTTTTTTCTGGAAGAGGCCATTCTCTTAAAGGCATAAGCTTTGGGTAGTGAAAGTATTTGGTGACAATTATGATAGCCCCATGATGATCTGTTCAAGAAAAATTAGATTATATGGCAGACTTCCAAACCTGCCATTCA
Organism: Cebus imitator; assembly: GCF_001604975.1. NCBI lineage: Eukaryota > Metazoa > Chordata > Mammalia > Primates > Cebidae > Cebus > Cebus imitator. The sequence continues at coordinate 1,691,933 of NW_016107434.1, read as the reverse complement.
TCAGGAAATGACTCATATTATGCTTTTGTATTTGATGTTTTTGGTATTATTTGTTGTAGTTATGTATGTTAAGTTTGTAAACTGAATTCTATACCTTCTAATGTTATGAGAAATAGAACATTTTGAGTTATAAAATGGTGTAGTTTGGTCTTGCCAAAAGCATATACAGGAATCATGGTATTTAAAAAAACAAAAGAATCAACCTGGCCAGGCACAGTGGCTCATGCTTGTAATCCTAGAACTTTTGGAGGCCAAGGTGGTATGATCACCTGAGATCAGGAAGTTCAAGACCAGCCTGGCCATCATTGTGAAAATCCATCTCTACTAAACATACAAAAATTAGCCAGGTATGGTGGTGCATACCTGTAATTCCAGACACTCAGGAGGATGAGGCAGGAGAATCGCTTGAACCCAGGATTTAGATGTTGTAGTGACCCCAGACCACACCATTGCCCTCCAGCGTGGTCAAACAGGCAAGACTCCATCTCAGAAAAATGAATAAAATTCCTGTCTGCATAAAAAGTTAGTGAAAAGGTAAAAAACCTTATTACTGTAAAGCTATAGTATACTTATATTAATATAAGTCTATAGCATACTTTTTTGATATGAGAATGAGAGAAATACCACTAAACTCAAACTATAGTTAGTGTGGTTGAGGCTGAAAACTCCATTACAATGAAAGTCAAAAGTTATGCTAGACAGTACCCTGTTTAAAAAAAAAAAAGTTTTGGGATAAATAAAAACAGATTATAATTGAGTTAGAAATTGTTAAAATGTATAGAAAAGAAGATGGGAATAAACTCTTCTCCTAGCCATAAATGGCTTTAATAAGTTCCTGCTTTGTGTCAGATCATACGAACGCTCTAAGTTGCATTTAGAAGCAAAATATATTCTAGAGAGGTCTGTGAACAACATTGCTCCCCTTACCCCAAATTAATTTGAGCTTAAAATGGCCACAAGAATTTTGAGGTTACAACAAAAAATACAATACAATTTGAACTCCAATATTCTTACACTCACATTAAGGATTTAATTACCACATGTGACTGAAACTAATCTTTTAATTTCGATAAAATGAATTATTATTTTCTATTGTCTTCCATATTCAAGATGTCTTATTTATTTTCAGTTGATAGTAATTCTTTATAATTTACTTCCTTTTTTATTTTAAATTCTAAATTGTAAGGCAGTATAGAGACAAAGTGTGTTTGTCATCTACATATTACTTAGCATGACCTTTAAAAACATTCTATTTTTAGATAACTTCCCCAATTCTATTTTGTGTAATAAGGATCTATGCTGAGTGATATGAACAGAAAGAAAAGGCTTTACTTTTCCAAAATTAGTACCTGGATGTTGTATTTGTACCTCCTAGGTGAAGTTCTGAGTATTAGAATAATTTGAGGGATAAACAGAGGCCTCAGAAATGATAGTCTCTCCAGAAAACAGATATGCATGATTCCAGGGAAAAGTACAAGAATACCTCGTGTGTGTGTGTGTGTGTGTGTGTGTGTGTGTGTGTGTGTGTGTGTGTGTGTAGGGTGCTGGTTAGTGGGAGAAGTTTACTAAAAAGTTCCCTGATCTCCATAACATCCCGCCACTTTCAGTCCAACTAGCTGTTGAACAACAAAGCATATCTGTCCTAAGGGATTTAGGATTTAGGAAACTCTCAAATGAGGAGGGGCACAGAAGGGGTAGTAGAAGTGTTCCATAAGAAAAACACAGCAGATGCAAATGAAAGAAAGAAATAAAAAGTTATGATTTCATACTTTCTATATGTGAACAAGGAGAAAATGAGGCTCAGAAAAGCTAAAAAATTTGGCTAAGGTGCTGCAAATTGGCAATGGACCAAAATGATAGTTGAACTTGGTTCAACTTTAATTAATTAAAGTCCAGTCCAAAATTAATCTCCATTCTTTTAAAGTCCTCAGTTTGAATTACCAGGGATGGAAAAGCTCCACTTCCTCTGCCAGCAAGGGACAGGCGCAAATGGCAGGTACCACAGCACTCTGTGAGCACTGGCTGGTCCCCTTACTAAGTCTTGAGCAGCCTGCAGTGACCTGCCCTTGAAGTGGTGGTTTAACAACCTTTGCCCAAGCACTCTCTGGCTCTTTGTACATCTTTAATAGTTTCCTTGACAGACTATGAAGAACTGCCGGATGACAGTTCTATTTCATTTTTGTCACTGCCTAGTGTTCCTTTTTTCTCTCAGGCTTTTTCTCAAGGGCATGATTCTATAAGTCAATGTGGCAATGTTCACGATGGGTATTGCTCTTTCAACCACTGTATATCGATGCAGTGCGAGCAAGTCACGGACATGTCAAGATTTCAGACCTTCAAAAAAGTAATCAAGGAGTATTTTATAAACTCTAATGTCCTTTCCATTGGAAGCAAATTGAAACTGTGGATTGGGATCTGATATTAAGGGTTACTTTAAAACACTGCAGCCAGAGGCATAAAGAAAGCCCCTTTGATTAATCTACTATAGGATTTTGTTCGCTTGGAAAAAAGCACAAGTGATGTGCTTTTGTTCCCCAAGTTTTAAATAAAATGTTTGTCATTCTTGTACACTGTTTATTACTAATTGCACAATTATTTTATTATATGGCACATGAAAAATATGATTTAAGTTTCCTCCTGCATATTCTATGTTTAAATAATCACTTCAGTCAAAAATTTATTAAATTACATGATTCTTTGCTAAACATAATTGAGATGTCAAGACTTTTTTTATTAGTGCTGCATAAATGAAATAATTGAGGAATTGGTAATAAATTTTGCCTCTTGTAATTTAGAATAAATAAACAATTACTGGGGTTTTCTTTAAGAATGTGGGGTCCTTAAAGTTTTCTTTCATAAAATGATGCTGATAAATAGCATGTTTCCTCAGCTGAAAAAAAATGAGATGGCTTTTCGTTGACATCTCTGCGAAATGAGGGTAGCTATCACACATTGCATGGATGTGGGGATTTTGCAGTATGGAGAGGACAACTTAATTTCAAATATGAGTACCCTGGTACATTGGAAAACACATTTATAATGGTCATTAACTTTCATATACTGTCAATTCTCAGCTTCTACACTAAGAGCAAGAAATGTCTTTAAAAGATAAGTAGTGCCTTTTTGTGGCTTTGTGACACACAAACGCTCATTTGGACATCTGTAAGGCATCGCTTCAGTCAAAATGAGGGCATGAATGAGGAGGAGATATGGACCTTGCTTTCAAAAAAGCTCACCATCTAGCAAGGGAGATAATGAACTTACATAGATTATTGGAGTGCCAGCTTAAAAGTAGACACTGACAAAGTGATAGAGATTTGTAGAAGGCAAGGAGAGATGGATTTTTAGCTTGGGAGGCAGAGATGTGGGGGACATCAGAGTGAAAAAGGAGACTATCAAGGGATTGACATTTGAGCTGGAAGGATAAGTATTAATAGCAATAGCTAACATGTACTGAGCTCTTCTGTGAACAGACCTTCTCCTTACTCCACAGGCCATTTTCTTAACCACTAAACCACAGGATGTAGATATGAAGGAACTCAGGGAGTGCATATTCTAGGCAAAAGAATACTGTATGATGGCCAGCCATGGTGGCTCATGCGTGTAATCCCAGCACTTTAGGAGGCTGAGGCGTGTGGATCACCTGAGGTCAGGAGTACAAGACCAGTCTGGCCGGCATGGTGAAACCCCATCTCTACTGAAAATACAAAAAATTAGCCAGACATGGTGGCATATGCCTGTAATCCCAGCTGCTCAGGAGGCTGAGGCAGGAGAATCACTTGAACCCAGGCGGCAGAGGTTGCAGTGAGCCAAGATCGTGCCATGTACCATTGCACTCCAGCCTGGGTGACAGAGCAAAACTCCATCTCAAAGTATGAGAAGGGCATAAAGGGGACTGTCTTCTGTCTTCTAAGTCTTTTCTTCACTATAACATAGGTACTACTGCATTAAAAAGATAGATCCACCCACTTTCTTATAGTAAAGCCTAGTTATTGCACTTGCAGCTTATAATGAATGCCAACAGCAATATGTAGCCTAAAAATAATTAGACACAGCTACACTTCACTACAGAATGTTTTGGACATGAAGTTACACATTTATTAACAGAATGTCACACTATTCTTCCAACTGTGAAATCCTGTAATGAAGCCCAAATCTATAATAGTAATAAAATCATAGGGAAGGGCACTCAGGGTCCTTCTTAGTTGGACCTCAATTTACCTATTCGGTCAAATTTTACCCTTTATACACCTTACTCTTCACACAATAAAATTACCTTTTCCTGCATGTGTCCAGTCCTGTCCCACAACCCACCATACTTGTGTGTCTGTGGACTTGTAGGACTGGCTCAGCCTAGAAAGACTTCCTCGTGGCAGCAAGAGCTCCTGAAACTATGTTAGGTTTTGTGAATCAGGAGTGAAATACGTCCTGATCTCCTGGAGGGCAACATCTCATGCCTTTTGTAGGTGTTTGATTTTTGGTTACATTTCTGGGATTGATTGTTGGCTTAGGACTGATTTGGAAAGGCTGTGCACTTACAAGTTACATGACCAGCAGCCCATCTCCTCAGTCCCTTTCAAGGGCCATACCCCTCTAGTTTGTTAAAAAATGGGATCATTTATTTTACCCAAACCTGGAGCTGTTCTTTTCCTAGTATTCCACACCAATTCCCTCACCTTTCCCGTTTTGCAGGCATCACTTCAGTTTTCTGCTTTTCATTGTTTGGTTCTCTTATTTTCTAACTCTGGGGAAGGTACTTATTTCTTTTCATTGTTACCAGGTAATCCACTATTTAGGAAAACCCCCTGGACCATTCCACTCCTATGAATTTACCCAAGAGAGATGAAAATACATGTCTGTACAAATAGTTGTAACAAATACCAAATGCCACTGTTTTCAACAGTGGCTTAATCATTTTGCATTTCCACCAGCCGTGTGTTTGAGTTTGTTGTCAACACTAGATAGTGTCAGTATTTGTAATTTTAGCTCCTCTGCTGAGGCGTGTAGTAGTATCTCCTTGTGGCTTTAGTTTGCATTTCCCTAATGACTAACAATATTCAGTATATTTTCATGTGCTTAGTTGGAATCCATATGTATTGTTTAGTCAAAATTCTATTTATATTTGTTCCTATTTTTTATTGTCTTATTGAGTTGGCTACTTCCACTGTTTGTTAATTATAAATAAAGCTACTTTAGGGTTTTGTGTAAACGTAATTTTTCAGTTTAGGTTGGGTAAATAGGATTTCAATTGCTCAGTTGTAGAGTAAATATATATTTAACATTATAATAAAACTTCCAAAAAGGCTATACTGTTTTGTATTTTTAACAGTAATACAAGAAAATTTCTACTGGGATTTTGATTTAAAATGTATTGAAGCTATACATCAGTTTGAAGATGATTAACATACACTAGTGAGTTTTCCAATCAGTGATAATGACATCTCTACCTTTATTAATCATCTTTGTTTCCTCTCAACAATATTTTAGAGTCTTATATATCTTATCAAATTTATCCATAAGTATTTCACATTTTTTCATGATATTATGAATAGCTTTAAGTGAAAATTTTTAATGGTTAGTTGCCAATATATATAAATACAATTGAATTATTTATACTGACCTTCTAACAGCTGATCTTACTAAACTCATTTATTAATTATAGTATCTTCTTTATAGATTTACTAGAACATTCTACACAGATGATCATGTTGCTTGCAAGTAAAGTTTTACCTATTTCTAACCTAACATTTCTTACTTTGTTTCTTATTGGCGAGGACATTCAGTATAATGTTGAATGGAAGTAGTGGAAGAGGGAATCTTTCCTTGTCCTTGATCATACAAGGTCTTTCACCAGTAAGTAAATGCTATTTGCAGTTTTTCAAATATGCCCTTTCACAAATTGAGGCAGTTCTTTTCTATTCTTAATTTGATTTGTTAATCATTCTTCTCAAGAATTAATATGGATTTGGGTCACATTTTCTTTCCTGCATCTATTAAGATTATCCTGTAATTTCCATTTTTGTATGTTAATTGGGTAAATTATATTGATTGCTCTTCAACTGTTTAAGCAATGTTGTACTGCTGGGATAAACTCTATTTGATCATGATGCATTAACTTTTTGTAAATAGGTGTACCTCAGAGATACTGCAGGCTTGGTGCTAGACCACTGGAAGAAAGCAAATGTTGCAATAAAGCCAGTCACATAAAATTTTTGATTTCTTAGTGCATACAAAAGTTATATTTACATTATGCTGTAGTCTATTAAGTGTCCAATAGCATTATGTTTAAAAAAATCAAGTAGATTCCTTAGTTAAAAATACCTTATTGCTAAAAATGTGAGTGATCATCTGAGCCTTCAGTGAGTGATAGTCTTGCTGGTAGAAGGTTTTGCATCAGTGTTGATAGCTGCCAACTGATAAGCGTAGTGGTTGCTGAAGGTTGGGTTGTCTGTGGCATTTTCTTAAAATAGGACAACTAAGTTTGCCATGTTGATTGTCTCTTCCTTTTACAAAGGATTTCTCTGTAGTCTGCAGTGCTATATGACAGCATTGAACCCACAGTAGAACATCTGTGGAAATTGGAGCCAATCCTCTCAAACCCTGTCACTGCTTATCAACAATGTTTATGTAATATTCTAAATCTTTATTGTCATTTCAACAATGTTCACAGCATCTTTATTGGAAATCAATTCCATCTCAAGAAACCACTTTCTTTGCTCATCCATAAAAAACATTATCCTTATCCATCCAAATGAGATTGCAGCAATTCAGTTCCATCTTTAGGTTCCACTTCAAATTCTAGTTTTCTTTTCATTTGTACCACATCTGAAGTTACTTTCTCCATTGACATCTTGAACCCATCAAAGTAAGTCACTCATAAGGGTTGGAATTGGCTTCTTCCAAATTCCTCTTAATGCTGACATTTTGACCTTTTCTCATGAATCAAGATTTCATTAATAACATCATAAATGGTAAATCCTTTCTGCAAGTTTTTGATTTACTTTACCCAGATCCATCAGACGAATCACTGTCTATGGCAGCTGTAGCCTTACAAAATGCATTATTTTATTTATTTTTATTTTTTAGAGTTGTGGGTCTCTCTGTGTTGCCTACACTGGTCTTGAACTCCTGGCCTCAAGCTATCTTCCTGCCTCAGCTTCCCAAAGTGTTGAGATTATACGTGTGAGCCACTTCCCCTGGCCACAAAATATATTTCTTAAATAATAACACTTGAAGGTAGAAATTACTTTTGATCCATGGGCTCCAGAATGGATGTTATTAGCAGACATGAAAACAACATTCATCTTATTGTACATCTCCAACAGAACTCCTAGGTGACTAGGTGCATGGTCAATGAGTGGTAATATTTTGAAAGAAATGTTTTTTTCTGAGCAGTAGGTCTTAACAATGGGCTTAAAATACTCAGCAAAGCATGTTGTAAACAGATGTGCTGACATCCAGACTTTGCTGTTTCGTTTAAAGAGCACTGGCAGAATAGATCTAGTATAATTCTTAAGGGCCCTGCGATTTTCAGAGTGGTAAATGAACATTGGCTTTAACTTAAAGTCATCAACTGCATAACCACTAACAAGAAGGTCTGCCTTTCCTTTGAAGCTTTCACGTTAGGCATTACTTATCCTCTCTAGCCATGAAAGTCTTAGAGGGCATCTTTTCCAATAGAAACCTGTTTCATCTACATTGAAAGTCTGTTAGTATATCCACCTTCATCAGTGATCTTACCTAGATCTTCTGGATTGCTTTCTACAGCTCTTACATCAGCACTTGGTGGTTTCACTTGCACTTTTGTGTTATGGATATGGCTTTTTTCCCTATCCCTCATAAACCAAACTCTACTACCTTGCAACTTCTTTTCTACAGCTTCCTTACACTTAAGGAAATGTTGTGGTGGGTTTGATTTTTCTATGCAGACCACTAAAACTTTCCTCATACATAAATAAGGTTCACTTTCTTATCATGTGGGTGTTTACTGGAGTAGTACTTTTAACTTTCTTCAGAAACTTTTCCCTTGCATTCACAACTTGGCTGTTTGGTGCAAGAGCCCTAGCTTTCAGTCTATATGCCATCTTTCTCCATGCCTTTCTCACAAAGACTATAATCATTTCTAGCTTGTGATTTAAACTGAGAGACATGTGACATCCTTTCACTTGAAGACTTAGAAGCCATTGTAGGGTTATTAGTTGGCCTGCTTTTAATATTGTGTCTCACGGAACAGGGAGGCCCGAGGAAAAGGAGAGATGGGGGCTGGGTGGTAGAACAGTGAGAACACACACATCATTTATCAGTTGAGTTCATAGTTTCATATGCATGGAGGTCATGGTACCCCAAAACAATTACAACAATAACATCAAAGATCATTGATCACCAATAACTGGAAAAAAATTGTGAGAATTACCAAAATGTGACAGACAGGAATTTGAACACACGTTGGAAAAATGATGCCTATAGACTTTCTTGGTGTAGGGTTGCCTCAAACCGTCAATGTAAAAAAACACATACGTGAAGCACATTAAAGTGCAATAAAACAAGGTATGCCTGTTATCAGATTCAATCTGCTAAATCGGCACTTACTATGAGTGTGTTCATGAGGGATGATGGTCTCTAGTTTTTTTTTCCTTTTTTCCTTCCTTTTTCTAATATATTTGTCTAGTTTTAGTATCAAGTCAATTCTAGCCATACAGAATAAAATTGGTGTGTTCTCTTATATTTTTTGGAAGCATTTGTGTAGACTTGGTAGTATTTAAGCATTTGGTAGAATTTACGAGTGAAGCTATTGGAGCTTTGAGTGTTTCTGAGAAGGTTTTATACTATAAATTTATTTAAAACAGGGTTATTCAAGTTTTCTTTTTCTTCTTGAGTGAACTTTGGAATTTTGTGTAGTTTAGAAAATTTGTTATTTTACCTAAGCTCTTAAATTTATTGGCATAAAGTTCAAAATATTTTCTTTTTATTGCATGCAGTATCTGTAAGCATGAACCATTTATTCTATACCTTGGTAATTATTTTTCTTTGCATTTTTCCAATTTACTTTTGCTAGAGTTTTATCGATTATATTCATGTTTTCAAAGGACAGCTTTTGCTTTCGTGATATCTCTCCTTTTATTTTCACTGCTTTCATTGATATCTCTTTTTATTAATGTTCACACTTATTTTCACTTCTTTGGTTCTTCGGTTTGAATTTAATTTTTCTTTTTAAGGTTTCCTAAGGTGTGTTAAGTTGAGACTTCACTTGAAATCTTTCATGTTCTTAATTATAAGTAATTTATGCTGCATATCTCCCTCTAAGGCCTGTTTGACTATATTCTGCACATTTTTTACATTGTATTTTCATTTTCACTCAAAGTACTTTCTAATTGCTTGTGATTTTTTTTTTTTGACTCCTGATAGAGAAATGTGCTGCATAATTTCCAAATTCATGGAGGTTTTCCAGGTATCATTTAATTAGTAGTTTCTGCTATGATTGTGTTGTAATCAGAGAATATGCTTTGTACAATTTCAATCTCTTTGTATTAAGATTTTTAACATAGGCTAGCTTGGTAAATATTCAATGTTCATTTTTTTAAATGTGTAGTTTGCCATTTTGGGATGTAATGTTCTGCAAATGTTGGTGAGGTCAAGTTAGTATATGGTGGTGTTCAAGTTGTCTTATTTCTAGTCTCCTTCTGTTAGTTACAGAGAAGGGGATTTTGATATTTTGAAGTATACTTATGAATTTGTCCATTGCTCTTTTCAGTTCTATAAACTTTTGCTTACATTTTGAAGTTCTGTTATTAGGTACAGATACATTTAGAATTGTTTTATTGGTATATTGTCCTCTTTGTTACTGTGATGTTTGTCCTCATAAGAATTTTTACTTTGAAGTATACTTTGATACTAATATGGCTATTCAACTTTATTTTTTATTAGATATAGCATGATACATCTTTTCTATTCTTTTAACCTTTCTGTGCTTTATATTCAAAGCATGTTTCCTATAGACAGCATATAGTTATGTTTTAGTTTATTTGACAGTATGCTCTTTAATTGCTATATTTAGACCATTTACATTTAATGAAATTGTCATTGTCTTTTGCTTGGGTTTAATTGTGCTATCCTATTTTCTCCTTGTTCCGTCTTTTATGTTCCTTTTTTTCCTCTTTTTATGAGTGTTTCCGGCCTTATTTTGGATACGTTAATATTTATTTCATTTCAACTTCATTATTGGTTTATTAGCAGTGTCTCCTTTTTAGTTGGTCGCTCCCGTTTTTACAGATTAAATAAAGTAAGCCTTAAAATGGTTAACCACTTGTTGAAAATTGTAAGAATTGAGCCAAAGTCCTTAAAATAGCTACAAGGCCCTACATATTTTGGCTTTTATTGCCTCTCTGACATCTTTTTCTACCCTCTTTGTTATTCCCTCTGCCCTAGCCCTACTGGCCTCTCAGTTGCCTCTCAGACATGCAAGATACTTTCCCAGCTTGCACCGACTCTTTGCTCTTTCTGGAAGTATCATTTCCTAGATGCCCACATGTCTAATCTCCTGCAAGTGTTTGCTCAAATGTCACCATGCAAGTAAAGCTACCCCAGCTATATTATCTTACATTTTGTTTCTTCCCATTCCTCATTCTTAAGCCCTGTTATCCTGCTTTATTTAAAAAAATAGCATATAAAATTTTCTTATGTATTATGTTTATTGTGTACATTTTTCTGCACTTCAGTAGAATGTAAGCTCTATGAGATCAGGAATTTTATCTGTGTTTCAAAGATGTATCTCTAACACAGTAGTACCTGGCACATAGTAGGTACTGAAGTATTTTTTAAATAAATGAACACATTTGGAAGTGGAGTGCAAAGAAAGTAAATTTACTGTTTACAACAATTAGAGTAAAATCCAACAATGTAAAAATGTATGCAAAATCTATGCTTGAGATGGAATTACATATGGATTTTATTAAAATGCCATTTAATGCTGTTTTTAAGAAAGAAATATAATTTCTTTAAACAGTTTTTTTTAAAAAACTCTGTTTTTAAGAAAGAAATATAATTTAGATAAGTGATTTCACATAGCAAGAGGCTGTATACAAAAAAGAAAATAAATGAAAAACAATGGAATATGAGGCTGCTTGTCTGGGTGTGATTCAAGCAGCTTTGAGCATTCTCAGTTTCTATTCTCTCCATTATCTAACAGTATAAAATTCCAGAGTATAAAATTACAAAGTTGCACCTTTTAACTTCATGGAATTTTTTAAAAAGTTATTAGGCATTGATATTAAAATGTACATACTCCTGAAAGGGGAGTAAATACACTTTAGTATAAATGTACACTTAGAGATGTGTTGAAATCGTGTTTAAAGCAGGTGGTTCTGAGAATGAAAACTGCTAGAAAACAAAGCCTTCTTATACTAACTTGACCAGCTTTATAACTCATGCTGGGAAAAACTTTTAAACTGGTCAGTGTAGCCATTGTATCTGTACTATTGTTTATGCATCCTAATGAGAAGGGGTTACAGAGGAACTTTTTGATGGGCAGATATTTTTGGAGTATTAAAAACTAGATCATTTTGTATACTGTTCTATATATCATTCAATATTTTATATAATCTTTGATACGTGAATTTAGCATTAAAATATAAATATAGACAGTGGCTTTGATTAAGTCTTTTTTTTTTTAAAGATAGGCCTTGGTGGGCAACGGCAGAAGCAAGGTTTTATGCTTATTTTTCCATTTACTGTGCAATGAGCTCCTAGGCTCATTTAAATCCAAGGCTCCTCATGAGTCTATGAGTTTATTTGTACAAAGAAATCAGAAATAATGGAGGCAAATATTGGTAACTGCAATCTATCTAGAAGACAAAACATGGGAAGATTGGGTGAGGTTCAATAAATTCAGAGAGGAGATTATGTGTATGTGGCTCATACAAAGCTATGGGAAATTGTAGGAGTTTCATTTTGTAAAGTGAAAAATAGTCTTGAAATAAAGCTTTGCAACATTCCCCTCTGACTCCTACATGGCCCCTGCTGGTAAATGAATGGTCAGTTGACAATGTCTTCAGCAACTTAATATTTCTCAAAAGGATGTATTTGAAAGATGAGAAAAGGGATGAATGCTGAGGACTATTAGTAATTTTTTAAAAGCAGGTAATTATCCAATGAAATATCCTATTTCTGTTCACACCTCTCATCTCCAATATTTTTTAACAGCCTCTCTGAGCCTTAGTAATATTTCATGCATGCTCATACCTTAAGGGTCTTTACTATTGAAATATAAATGACCTTGTGAGGACTATACAGTAAGCTTTCAAAAGTAGACTAGATGACATCACCTTGAAAGCAATACAAGGCTTTTGGGAGTAGGCAGTACTGTTCATTTTCCCTTGTAGACTAAGAGAAAATCACTTAGGATTTGTACTTTTTCTACTTTATATTCTGACTCTGACATTCTATGGTTGGCTCTTGAAGCAACATGAGAGACTGGTAATCTGGCTAATCTATGATTTAGTCATTTATTGTTAGATCCAGAATTACTCAGGTTAATTACAGGTCAATATTCTATTTAAGCCTCTAATAATTATCTGAATTCTTTTTGACCACAGAAATCCCTGGCAACTTAGTATTTGTCACGTAGAAGATAATAACAGTTGACATTTATCGAGTGCATTCCATGAGGTAGAGATTATGCTACCTACTTTTTTAAAAGCAAACTTTTAATTTTAGAATAGTTTGATATAGGAAGATTAAGATAGTACAGAGTTCCCAACTACCTGACACCCAGTTTCAAATACTTAAGGCCGGGCACAGTGGCTCACACCTGTAATCCCAGCCGTTTGGGAGGCTGAGGTGGCCAGCTTGTTTAAGCTGAGGAATTCAGTACTAGCCTGAGCAACATGGCAAAACCTTGTCTCTACAAAAAAATACAAAAATTAGCTGGACATGGTGGTGCGTGCCTGTGGTATCAGCTACTTGGGAGGCTGAAGTGTGGGAGGATTACTTGAGTCCAGGAGGTTGAGGCTGCAGTGAGCCCTGATTGCAACAGTGTACTTTAGCTTGGGTGACAGAGTAAGACCTGACTCAAATAATAATTATAGGTACGTTATTATGAGAAATGTACATTAGTATGGTACATTTGCACAATTAATGTGCCATATTAATGTACATGTACCATAATTTATTGATATTTTTAGGTTTTAACTGTCCTTTTTCTATTCCAGGATCCTATCCTGAATACATTACATTTAGTCATCATGTCGTCTTAGGCTCTTCTTGGCTGTGACAGTTTCTCAGCTTTTTCTTGTTTTTTGATGATCATGACAGTTTTACAGAGTTTGGTATATGTTGTAGAATGTTCCTCTACTGGTATTTTTCTGATGTTTTTCTCATGATTAGACCAGGATTATGGATTTCAGGGAAGAAGACAATAGAGGGAAAGTGTCATTCTCATCACATCATATAAAGGGTACATACTATCAAAATAACATCACTGTTGATGTGTTAACCTTGATCACCTGGCTAAGGTGATGTATGTCATTTCTCTCAGCTGTGAAAGCTACTATTCTCCCTTCCCTTTCTAGACTGTATTCTCTGAAAGGAAGTCATAATATATACCCCACTATAAGAAGTAGTGAGTTATGTTCTGCCCCTTGAAGGTGGAGTATTTACATAAATTATTTAGAATTCTCTTACATGGGACATTTATCTATTCTCTCTAATTTATTTACTTGTTTGGCATTTATTATGGAATCATACTTGTTTATATTTTAGGTTATAATCTAATAATACTTTACTTTCTGGTTCAAGTTATTCTAGCTTTGACTATTGGGAGCTCTTTCAGTTGGCTTTTGTGTCCCTTGAACATGCCCTGTTATAGTGGGGGTAGGGGTGGTGGTGAGAGAATTCACTCTCATGCTGTCCACATAGTTTTTGGTACTATAAGTTGCTTCCTGCTTATCTTGTACATCATCTTCTTTAGTCCTAGACTTAATCACTTATCTAAGATCCTTGATTCCCTTTATTGGAGAATTGGAAACCAAGATGTGGCTACTAGGCATGCTCATTGTAACCAACTGTTAAATTTTTTGGTTCTTTCACCTGACAAAGCAAGGAAATGTGTGTGTATACTAACCTATTTATGTAAACATATTTATAAATATTTATATATGTAACCAGTATCTTTATTAGGATAAACATGAATTAATACTGATGTCTCCTAATTCACTGTATCATGGATCATTCTAGGCTTAATCTCTTGCCTATTTGTAACTTCCCCTCTGGAGTAAGAAACCTGTCTCCCAACATCAGCCATCTATTTATGTTTTAAATTCCAGTATACATGTATTTTGGTAGCAGAATTGTTAACTCATACCACCATGGGAAACAATTTAATCAATTGAGCACAGCATTATTTGCAGTTTCTGTTGTCTTTAGTCTTGAAAGCTCCACTCATTTTCAAAGTTGCACTAGAAAGCATTGTTTCCCCTCACTTCCTCCAGTAAGTGTTTTATATATTTATAATATGGTGAGATATTTTGTCACAATCCACATTACATCCTGGAAACCTCCAGGCTCCTTAATGATTTTTTTTAAAATTTATGTAAAGGAAGGGTCACTTTTGTGTTGCACTAGGTAGTAGAAACTGAGATAAATGGGACTTCAGTGTGAGGATTTTAAGTTAGTCTGTCTAGTAGTTGGCCTGTGTTTAGTCTATGCTTGCAGCTGTAGGTGCCAGAGACTTCAAATTTCTCTAGTGTCCAAGTTTTTGTCTCCTTTCTTAATGTTGGGCTTCCCTGAATACTCCTCTTGAGAAAAAGTCTGCATCTTGCAGATCTTAAGCTACAATCCACTACCATCATACACCAATGGAAGTTCTGTTGGTGTGGTGATCAGGTATGGGGGAGGGCAGAGATTCTGTTGTCTTCTGATTAAATCTCAGTCTTTCAGTGGGCCTGTATCTCTGGACTGTGACCTTCACAAGTTTTTATTTCTCTGTGGCATAACTTTCTCTCTCCTATCCTCACTCAACTCCCTTCTGTGACTACAGAATTTCCAATCTATTTTCTTGAATCCCTTACTGATATGGTTTGGCTGTGTCCCCACCCAAATTTCACCTTGAATTACGATAATCCCCATGTGTCAAGGGTGGGGCCAGGTGGAGATAATTGAAGCATAGGGGCAGTTTTCCCCATACTGTTCCCATGGTAGTGAATAAGCCACAGGAGATCTGGTAGCTTTATAAATAGGAGTTCCCCTGTACAAGCTATCTTTGCCTGCTGACATGTAAGATATGACTTTGCTCCTCTTTTGCCTTCCACCATAACTGTGAGGCCTCCCCAGCCATGTGGAACTATGAGTCAATTAATCTTTCTTTTATAAATTACTCAGTCTTGGGTGTCTTCACAGGATGAGACTGGATTAGTACACCCACTCTATAGACTTTTTAAACTTACATGAAACAGGAAGGCTATGGAGAGGAGGAGAGGGCTGAGGCTGGAGAAATGTGGGCTGGTGGTGTGGAAGGAGCCAGCTGAGATAAGACTCTGCCATGATTTTTTCCAAAGTTACTTCGCTTTTCTATTCCTATCAGCCTTGTAATTTTTGTTGAAAAGCAGTTATGTTGTATTGAGTGGTAGGAACTGGCGTAAACAGAGGATTCCCTGGCAAAGTTTCCTCTCTCTCGGAGAGGAGGTCTTTGTTATAAAGAATTAAGCTTTAGGCTTGTTCATCATGATGATTGCATTTCCCCATCCCTTCCCAGAGCCAGAGTTATAAGCAGAAAATCTTTCTCTGATCTTTATCATAAGAACCTTGTAGGATTCTGGGAAGTAAAACCCATGAAAATATGGGGACCCTCCTAACATGGAAACTCTCAGAATTTTCTCACTTTCATGCTGTCCACACTTAGCTTTCAATAATTCACCAAAATTATGTAAGTGTTCTTATCACTTACAGTTATAACTATGTGTTCTAGGTGGGCAGATCTTGGCTGTGTCTCTCTAGTTGTCTGTCTCTCTAGATTGTTGAGTGCTTATTTGCCTTATGATCTCAGTTTTTCTAATGAACCCCAAAATAGTGTTTTATCCAGGCTTTTTTGTTGTAAAGGCAGGGTGGACAATTTACAAATGTTTTCTATGTTGGAGCTGAAACCAGAAGTCTTCTATGCTAAGCATTTTGTTTAATTAGCATAACAAGAAAATTAAGTAGTTACTGTTATTACTCCTATTTTATATATAAGAAAACTGATTGACCCATTGAATCTTAAATTTAGTAAGATTTAGTAAGAGTAAAGATAAAAACTAAAATCAAAATGCTTTGAAATGTTACAGGGAAAACAGTTTTTTTTAGCAAAATGTAACTTCTCAAAATACTGCCTGTATCTGGTGTTGCCAAAATGAGCTTCATCATCACCTTATAGTGGATAGCTTCTTTTAAGAATCAACATTGAATGAATTTTAAAAGTTCCTTTTTAGCAGAGAATAGTTATAATACTAGATCATTGTTCATTAATTTCTACCTGGGATAAATTTGTATATGGTTACCTTGCATTATAGCTTCATTTTCATGCTAATGTTTCTACATATGTCTGAAGATGGAATTATTGAACAAACTCAACTGAGATGAGGTTCTTTTAGTAATTTTATATAATGAAATACTTTGGAATGGATTCAACATGGACAAAAAATGCCAATTCCATAGCTAGTTATATTTTAGTAAGCTTCAGAATCATTCTTAATGTATGGCATTGGCAATTTTTTGATATTGGAATATATGTTTTCACTTTATCAGAGGTAATATAAAAGTACATATTCATAGCAAAAAATCAAAACTGCTACTATTTATGTTCATTCGTATCTGTAAGTATATAACCGTTGAAAGATGAATTGGAAAGGTTAAGTGATGTTCTTGCAGATTCACTATGATGTGTGAGATAAAAGAGAACCATTACATTGTATATCTTATTTATGGGAAAACAAAAGTAGGTCCTGTGGATTATCAAATACTGTGTGAAATATAACAGCCTGGTAATGCATTTTTGCTAATTATTGTATTGTTTGTCCAAGCCTCAGCAGTAAGGTGGTTTGCTCAGCAGTGGCTCAGTGGTTTGTTTTCATGGCACTTGGGGGAACAGTTTTTTATAATTAATGTTTAAATTATGCTAAAAATGGTTCACAGACTTTCTTTAAAGAAGAAATTTGGTCATATGACACAGAGACCTGCCAGTCTACCAGGTCTAGGAAAGTTCATATAATGTCAATAGCATTAAAGAACCTGAAAGGAGACAGAAAAATACAGGTGTGATGTTGTGCTTAGGTGATCAAAGTGAGGCTACTTCATGGCCAGTTGAATCTTGGATGGGCAAGCATATAGCCTTTGGATTAAAGACTATTTCCATAATGGCTTTGAACAGAGTCATCAGGTACAGTTTCTGAGATATGAATACAGGGAAAATGGTATAACACACACCTTGTAATTGTAGTCGCCAAAAAGGGGCTCCTGCCGCTCGTCTTTGAAAATCAACTGTCTATATCCAGAGATACTTCAAAACGAAGATGTACCATTAGAAAGACGGTAAACAGTTGCTCTGTCTTAGAAAAAATTAACACATTCAGAAGTGCAAACAAAAGAGCCAGAGCAAATAGTGGAGATTACAATACTAAAATAGAGAGAAACCATTAACATTCCTTGTTGCAAACATTCTTAATCTAAGATTCATGCTGGGCCTTGGGAGGAAAAAGAAAATTTTCACAACCCTTTCAAAATTATTGGTAAAATTGGGCATGTATGTCCATTCTGATGGGGGGAGAGACAAGTATTTAATTAGATTCTTCAAGTTATCTACTAACCAAAAACATATAAGAAGGATTAAAAAACAAAAGATTTAAAACAGTGACTTAGTTGTATCTTTGAGTAGTTACTA
Organism: Cebus imitator; assembly: GCF_001604975.1. Taxonomy (NCBI): domain Eukaryota; kingdom Metazoa; phylum Chordata; class Mammalia; order Primates; family Cebidae; genus Cebus; species Cebus imitator. The sequence goes on along the minus strand of NW_016107434.1, from coordinate 1,674,028 downwards.
GGAAAAAATGTGTTTATAACACTTAAACTGAAAATTAGCTAAAATATCACTGGGAAGATCAGTAGAGTTGGATTTTAACACCAGCTCTACTGCCTCAAATGACCTTGAACAAATTAAAATTCTTTTTAAAATAAGTATGCATAATGATACCTTCTTCTTGAGTTATAATTTTCAAGATGAGGAATGTTAAGTATAATTATAAAACACCTAGCAGACTGCCTGGCATATAGTGGGTGTTCAATAAATGTTATTTCCAAGGCAGGATTCCAGGGTTGTTATGGTATCTACAATATATTTTAAAAGACTTTTTCAAAAAAATTAAGCATTGTGTGTATATGTGGGTACTGCCTAGTTTAAGTAACATGTTATATACTGTTCTAATCAGAAATTTGGTTTTCAGAGGTGGCCAGATGAGATGTTTTCAGAAGGTCCACTCTCTAAATGTACCTATTATAAGTGCTTTTGGTTATATTATCTTTGATTAGCCCCAGATATTAGAGTGAAAGCTAAAAAGAAATACCATTGGTGAAATTTGTGGTTCGTTAGTTGGCATAATAAACTTTAAAAGTAGGCTTTTATTGGTGAAATTAGTGGTATTCATGGTATGTGGAATGGATGGAGTATTTTAGAAACATTCCCCACCCTTTCATAAATGGAAATTAAGAAGCTAGTGGACCTTCTGTAGCCTGTACCCTCAAGGATGGTGCCTGTGGCTCCATCCTGTATCTAGCCATTTATCAGGGCCATGAAATTCTGCTTCTAATGTTGATCCATCTGCCTCTGGTGAATCTCCTATATAAGATGTGGTAGGCATCTTTAAAAGGACAGAGAACTAGGGTTTCATTGAACTTACAAAACAAGTTGTATAAATTGTTGTTCTGTGCCTGCTTGCTAGTAAAAATGTGTTTCATAAATGCCAGCATATCTGGGAGAACTTAGGACCTTGCTTACATTGGAGAGGCTATGGCTATAATTCTATATAGTGCCTATAATTATCTACCAAAAAGGTAGTAATAGGTGTGACCAAATTGGCATAGGTCATTTTTCAACAAAAGCCAAAATAAAACCTTCCGTATGAACAACGTAGGGGAGTTGGAGTCCATGCACTAATAAACATGAAAACAAGTTCATCAGGCAGATGACAAGCAAAGAAAGCACAACTCAGATTAAAGGAGGCGAAAGGTCTTAAATGTAGGCAAACAGGAATTGGGATGGCTGAAAAATCTGAAAAGGCAGGAGAAAGAAAACTGCTCAACAGCCTCCAAAAACCTTTGATAATCTAAGCCAAACCTTTGCCTTAGCCAGGGCGATGGATGCAATTCTTTTTAGGGGAATATGCATCTTTGAACATCTGTAGGTGGAAACAAGTGAGGTAGATGAGAGAGAAGGGCAGCTACTAGTGGATGTTTTTCAACATCGGGAGATCCTGTAAAGGGGTTTTTATTACACTAAACTCTGTCTCCTCTTGTTAAACTTTTCTATCTTCCTTTAGAAGCTACTTGGAGAACACAAGTCCAACTAAAACCCTCTTCAGTACTGGTGGGAGTGTACAATGATAAAATCACTTTGGAAAACAGTTTGGCTATTTCCTATAAAGTCAAACATACAGTTAGCATTTGACCCAGCAATGTCACTTATTGGCATTTATCCAAGAAAAATGAAAGAAGGTGTTTATGAAAAGACATAACTATTAAATATCCATACCAGGTTTACTCTTAATAGTCCAAAGTGGAAAAACCCAAATAGCCATCAACTGGTGAATGGATGTGTAACATTTGGAACATACGCACAATGAAACACTACTCAAAACTAAAAGAACAGAACTATTTAATCAGGTACATTATTTTACCAAATATTATGTTGTCAACTCTGTTGCATTGTTGGGAGCAGGAAATAGTAGAATTCTTATAAGAAATGCAGAGGCACAGGAAAAGAATGTAACTAGTAGGGATTTCGGGTATAGAGGCAAATTGGTGAACAAAATAGTTTTAGTTTGGAGGGTATTCTGAAAGTTCTCCAGGAAAGCCACAGAGGTATCTACTCCATTTGTGAAAGGTATCAACTTTGGACATTCAAATGACATAGAAATAAGAATATTGGCTTTTCTCTGGATATCACTCCCTTAAGAATTGGGAAAATTGTAAGCAATATTTGTAATTTTTTTCACGAGCTTCTTCCATTTAGAAAAATAACACTGGTTTCTTTCTCCTTGGAAAATAACTAATGCTAAGACAACCTAAAATAGAAGCTGCCATTTAAATTTTTAGAGTAGGAATGGAATTTCATTTATGAACTCTTGCTTGCTGTACATAAAACCAAGAAAAAGCAGAAGAGAAAGAGACCTTTTGGAATCTGTAATGGAACCCCTAAACTTGTATGAATCTTTTTGTACAGATAGGAATTTGTTGGGAGAAATTCTCCACCAAAGGCCAAGAACATAGTCCTATGGCATTTGAAAGCTGAAATTTATAGGCAGGCTAATAATTAGTGGAAAGGTTTTCTATTTAGGAAAACGTTTCTATTCTATTTGTCAGAGGATGGTTTAAGACTTTAAAAGAAATCACTTGGTTTCTTTACATATAGACCTTTATGTCAATAAATTATGTATTTCACTAATTCCCAATAAAAATGAGCAGTAGATTTTTCTTTAATGTCAGTTATAGGTGAAGTTTCTACAGGAGCTAGTTCTAATTGTAGTTTGTATCCTCCTAGCGAAAAATTCACTTTAACTGTATTGTTTCCCTGAATGTCCCTTCCTTTCTGAAGGGTGGAAAGGCATGGCACAGAATTGCTGAAGGAAAGAATCTCCAGTAGTAGAATTAGAAACTTTTAAGATAATAAGAAAGATACAAAATAAACTGTACCTTGCTTATAGGTGAGTCTCTAGCCTGTCATCTGAAATAGAGGTATGTACAGAACTTTTGGTTAACCACTAGGCAATTTTTGGAAGTCAGTACATATATTCCACTCTTTGGGGTGGGTGGATCTCTATTGACTTTCTACATAGTTAGCTGAATCTACCTTATGACTCCAGAGGTAATGAAGTAAGAGATAACAACTACAGCCAATAAGTATTTTGCCTAGAATTCTATAATTACAGTCATATATTGCTTGGTGAGGGAGACATATTCTGAGAAAAGTGTCATTAGGCAATTTCGTTCTTGTGCGAATATCATAGTGTGCTTACACAAACCTAGATGGTGTAGCCTACTACACACCTAGGCTACATGGTGTAGCCTATTGTTCCAGCACTACAAACCTGTACAGCAGGTTACGGTACTGAATACCGTAAGCAGTTGTGACACAATGGTAAAAATTTGTGTACCTAAACATATCTAAAAAAGGTTCAGTAAAAGATACCATATTATAATCTTATGGAACCACCATAGTATATGTGATCTATTGTCTAGATATATTTTAAACCCTTTCTCTTTATATCATTGTATTCATAAAGAATACATAGTATTCCATGTATTTTTAAAATTTGCATAAATAGTGTCATACTTCATATACGTTTTTTTAACTTGCTATTTTCCACACAAAGTTGTTTGAGATCTACCTAGGTTGATTTATGTAAATGAGAGTAATTAACTCATGTATGTTGATATATGATGTTTTGTAGTAAGAATAAACCAGTTTATTTACTCATTCCCTTCCTTCAGACAATGTTGTTCTTTGAAAAACTGCCACAGTGAAAACCCTTGCACATTTTTCTGTCTAGCCATATGACAGAGTTTCTCTAAAGCATATAACTACATTGGACTTGCTGGGTCATAAGGTATATATGTACGTTCAATTTTACGTGGAGCAGAAACTGTTAGTTGCCAACCCTAAAAGCCATTCTCATAGATTTTTTTAATTGGACATATGGATTTCTGGAAGAGACATTTCTTATCCTTCCTTGCTTCTAAGTAAGACCATTTAACTAAAGTTTGGCTAATGATATTTAAGTGGACATGTGTGTGTGACAGTTTTCAGAATATTTCTCTAAAAGCAAGCTTGCATATATCCATTGTTTTTTCTTTCTCTTTGTTCCTTTCTTCTTTACTGGTAAGAACAATACACCATAAGCAATTGTAACACTATGGAGTTCTAGGGACCATCTTGGACTATGAGAATAGGGATCCCACTGTGGAGATGTCAGACTGGAAGAAATTTGGGTATCTTCTTGGAGCTAGCTTACCAGTGACAAACTTTATTTCTTGACACTTTATTGGAGAAATATGAACTTATTTTATATAGAAGCACCTGTTTTGGGTTTTCTGTCACAGCCAGGTGTAATCCTAACTGATGCGATAATACCACAAATTAGTTTTCAAATGGCTATACCTTTTAATACCCTAGCAAACAATAAATGACTTTGTAATTGTTGTATCTTATAATTGTTAAAAGCATTTTAATAACCATATCTCACTTTTATATGACATGAGAAAGAACAACAACTACATTAGATCCCCACTCTGCAGCTGAGAAGGGTGGAACCCAGAGAAGTTCAATGAATTTGACCAAAGTCCCAATAATTTACTGCAAGGTAATAAGTAAAGGTTATCAGGGATAAATATGGTGTCTCACAGACAAATGCCTCATGCACCTGTAGGCTCTAAGCAAAAGGATATTGTCTTGAATGTGATCTAGTTACTCTGACAAATCTTACCTGTTCTACTCTGAATTAACTTGTATAACATTGTGATAAAAGTCTCTCTTTAGCTGTCCTTTTGCTGAGCAGGAGCATATTGAGTTGTATGCTAGAATTCCCGTTTTGGGCATTGGCATGATTCTCCCCAGTCTGAGCCAGCACAAAAAGCTAATTGGTTTACAGAGAAGGGAGGGGGAAGTATACATTTATCAGAGGGCACTGGCCAATTGCCTGGTCTCTTGGCAATGCTTGCCAGCCAATTTACAGACTGAAGTTGGCATTGGATCTGAAAAATCACTGATCTCCATGCACAGCTGGAGGGTACTGGGCTAAAGAAGCAGAATTTGAAAAAGAGGAGAAAGCTGAGAACTAATCCTAATTTTAATTTTTTTCACATTTTTTTCTAATATTGAGTGACTTTGCGAAAATGGATTATTACTAGAATATTCAGGCTGCTGGGCAGGGTGGGAGAGGCTGTGCCGAGGGAGCTTCTGAGGAAATGTCCAGAAGTGGTTGTTGAGTGGCACTTGAAATGGCCTGACTTGTGCTCCTGGCTGCTGTGCCTCCAGAAGGCTCTGTAAGAACATCTGAGTGTATACACGCATCAGAGGGCACTTTGGGGTTTAGTTGATGTCAGGTCTGAGGGATCCCATCTCCTGCTAATAAGATGTTTACCACTCCCACCTTCTTTTGTCAACTCTTATGTCAGTGCACAAAGGGCCCTTGAGTAGAGATGCATGTTTGGTCCAGGTACATGAAAAGAGGGGACTGTGAAGAAAGAAGAGAGAGACAGACAATTCTCTCTTCTTTCTTCACATGTATTTTGGTATCCTATGAAATGAACCCCAAGTCAGGCAACTTTAAGAATATTCTCTTTAAAAACTTCTACCAAATGTGTTTTCAGCTAATGTGGGAAATGAAACTACTAAATTCTAAATCTATTCTCAACATCACTAAAAAATATAAATAGGGGAAAATAACCTATATTAAGCTATCTGTGCTACAGGATGCAATTCAGTTCATATATGCCCAATAAATGCCAGCAAATTTTCCAAACCAGAATTTAACTATCTGTGCTTGATGTGGGAGGGCAACATACATACTTAATAAAATTTTAAAATCCAGGCCTCAGGGCTCAATGAAATTTAGTTCCTGCCTACTGAATTTCTCACTGCAAATAATATACTGCATGAAAATAGAAAGCTCAAGGAACTGGAATTTCTACTGAAATTAGATAGAAGGCTCTTACTCCATTTAATCAACTGATATGAAATGCTTGGCTCTGAGTGACCCCATAAAAGCTCGGTTTTTATTTGATTCTGCTGCCTCCTCCTGATGAGGAGTCCACATGGAAAGACCCGGGACTGTGCTGTGAGATGCATGGTTCATATCGTAATGATTCTCACCAGCTAGGGATTCTGGAAGCCTAATTTCTAGTTACTGTATTGCCTCTAACTAGTTCTGAAATTGTGGATGACCATTTAGCCTCAGTCCCTTCTGGGTGCAAAATGAGAGAATGGAAGATGTTCTCTAATATCTAGTCCAGCTTTAGTGGTCTGTGATTATCTCACAGTTCTCTCTACTGATTAGAGTTGCTCATGACAAAAGGATAATACAACAGTATGATAAAGACTTTTAGTGCTTAGCCATGTCTGGTTCTCTGCTCCTTCTGGAATCCATTACAGTTAGTTAGGGTTGTGTGGCTCTCTCTGATCAATAGACAATAAGTGTAATGTCAGTCTGGGCCAAAGAGAGGAACAGTGAGTTTTCCCTGGTTTTTGTACCCTGCCATAGCAACCTTGCAAGTTAAATGTTGAGAAAGCAGAGTCTTAACATGGAAATTATGGGCTCCCTGACTGGAAAGCGTGCTGCTGTGGCAAGCCATTGGATTTTCAAAGTACTTAGGAGGGTTAAAAACAAAATTTGAAAAACTAAGTTGAATTTTTCACTCCAACACTTCCCCACCTATATACAACAAATACATCGCATTGCTGCAAACACAAGTGGCTTACCCATAAGAACCTATTTATTCCTCTGAAATGATTATTCACAGGCAAAATCACACAATGCAAACAAAGAGAGCAAGTGTTCCTGTGTGTGCCATTAAAAGAAGACCCAAGGAAGAAACGGGCTAGAGATACTAAACAGAGTACACAGTAATCACTCAACAAGTGCTTGTTTAATGAAATCACAATACAAAGTTTCCTCACTGGCATGTTTAAATGGGAAAAGGGTATGTGGGGAGGGTGAACTGGTTGAAAGCATCTCTGTATCCTGAGCACTGTAGCATGTGGTAGTACTCAAGAAGTGTTTGTTAAATTCAGATGAATTGAGTGAACACTTGCATGGTGATGCAAATAGTTGACTTTAAAAGTGACAATATAGAAATGGATGTTGGTCTCATTCCTGACTCATAGCTTTTAATTAAAAATAGAAAATATCTAAATCTACACATGTATATAATTGCCATCCACCTTTCATTCATTTAGTAAATATTCATTGAGTACCTGCTTTGCCCAAAGTGTTAAAAATTGGAGATAGAGGACCGGATAAATCCTCATTGAATTTACATTTCAGGGCATGAGGGCTGGGTAATGGCAGGAACAGAGAGGTGGTGGACACTACATAATTATGTAAATGAAAGCATGGTAGGTATGGCCAAGGAGAATAACAGGATGATTTGAGAGTATGTGACTAGAGGACCCAATTTCAACTAGTACTCAGGAAAGGTTTTCAGTTTTAACACACTCATTGTTCCTACTATTATAATTGGGTAACTCAAAGATTTGGCTGGATTTTTTAGGCCACATGTGAAATCTTGCAACTGTGGCACTATGGCAACCACAGTGGTGGTCAATGTGAAGAAAAGGCCAATGTTTTTTCCAATATTGCTTGAATTTTGATGCAGCGGTATTAGATAACCTAAATATTGCAGGACTTTGGCTCTAAGAAATAGAAAAAGGAAGGAAAGTAATTCTGTCCTTTTTAAAAAAATCTGTACTAAGTTTTGTAAGTGGTTTTAACACCCTGTAACCTGGAATTCCTGTTTAAGGAGGAGAAAGTGTTATTTTGCAGATGAGAAAGCTGAGACATAGGGGAGTAAGCATCATGCCCAAAGTGACGGTTAATGAATTCCCAAAATTTGAAGCCAATCGATTTCACTCCAGAGTGACAGCATTTAACTCCTGCTTTGCACTGCACTGCCTCTCCAAATGCTGGATGCCACCTGAGCAGAGCCATCTAAGTAGGGAATCTAGTTCCAAAGTTGATATACAACCTGGTAACAAAATTACCTTGGAGAATTCTTAAGAAGGTCTCTAAATACATGTAAAGTGGTATTTTTTTTTCCTCGGAGCTTGGAAAAGTTGCTAAAGAACAGTTTTGTGGGTAGCCGTGGACTGATCCAATTTTTCACCTTTTTTGCTTGCAGTTTTCAGAATAACTATAGAATGTATTGAAAATGCAGTCTTGAGATAGGAGGAGACTGACCAGATAGTCTGAGTTCTGTTCTAGTCCTGTCTCCTCTAATAAACAGGATATCTTTTTCAACACGTTAGCTCAGTGAATCATGTTGACCCAGGGTGCATAAAACCCAGAGTGGGTTGCTTTCTGTGGTCCTTTAGCTGCTGTGCAAGTGGGGCGCCTGCAGACAAGAAATCTGTTATGGATAGTGTTTTCCTGAGTCTTGGGTGACAAACTCACCCTGAATCCTAAGCTTCTGTTGTCTCTTGGTGTCTATTTGTAAGTAATAAACTCACTTTGTGGTGCTGTTTTATATGTGTGTGATCTTTCTTGCTGTACTCAGACAAGTTAGTATCCAGTGCATCATGAACCTGCTTCACAGAAGTTTATAGGGGAATATTGTTACAGTGACTATACAGAACCTTTTAAAGCAAAGCAAAATATGTCCATGAAGTTTGTTTCTCTCTTTTTGTGTATTATCTAAGTGATTATATCTGCTATGGAAAATGATAAACCAATTAAGGTATTGGAAATTGTTAGAAATATGGCATGGCCTCAAGAATATTTTTTTCTACAGATTGACTTCTTAGTGACTGATATCATATACCTGTCTATCTGGCTGGCTATCTGTGTACCTCCCTACCTATCTGTTTTCATGTGGTTTAGTATACAGTTGTTTAAGATGTCCTGCTGACTGCAGCAGCAGCTCTTATGCAGTCTCTTATGCAGTCTCTTAACTACTTGCTGTGCTCAAGCTCTAGGTTTTGATTGAGTTTGACTAACCTACCTCTACTGGTTTGTAATGGTCTACTTAATTTTTAATTTGTAACTTTGGGGAAAATGTCTGAATTATCTCACTGGGATTTGTTTCACCAAATAGTGTCCTTTGATAGAGAAGGTATTCATATCACTGTTGTTAGGGTCCTCTCACTGTGGGAACCAACCAGACATGGCCAAAGGTCTGCGCAACAGAAGATGAGAAGAAAATATCCTCATAGATAGTTAGAAATTTGGGGAGTTAAAAATACTGGGTATTACTATTTACTTTCTGACTGTTAGTCTTTTGTTCAGCTAAAAATTTCCCTCCAAATCATTTCTCTAACTGTGGGAACCAACTTGACATGGCAAAAGGGCTGGACCACAAGAGATAAAAAGAAAAATCTTCATAAAGATATTAGAAGAGAAAGCAGACAGAATATGTGAAAATACTTACTAAGATATGCACTAAAATGTTACTGTAATTCTGATTCAGGTTCATTCTGGAAATAGTGAAGTTGAAAAATGTAAATACCAACTATTATTTGGAGGCAAAAAGTAACAATTCAAACAGTATTTGAAAGAAAAAATGACACTGCTATGACGAGAAAAGCCAAGAAGGATAATTTTTTGTTTTGGAAGTAGATGGCATCCTAGGTGGCAGCTCTACTAAACCAGAGACAGAGCCAGTAAAAGAAATCCGTTCAGGATTCTAATGCTAGACAGATAAGTACACACCTGCAGCCATATCTGAAGATAGGGTACAACATGCCACACTTTGAACTTCATCACTTACTCCCCAAAACTGAAGGGTTATTTGAAATGCTAAGCAATTTACCCTACATATCAAGGATTACTGTCCTACTCAAACTATATGTGCCAAAAGTATTGACACATGACCCAGTCAAGGCAAACAACCTATTACTTACTTTCTGACTGACATGTTAACTCTTTTGCTTAGTTAAAAATCTCCCTCAAAATCATTTTAACTATTATCCTCCTAACTCCTCACATGTGAAAGGACGAGTATTCACAATTTCATGATTACTTTTCCAAGTCAAATTCTTAGCAATTTATTCTGGATTCAAAAAATAATTGCTATTTTCTTCCTGTCTTTTCTCAGGGGAAAAAACACCTTCAAGGGCTGCCATGCCTTCCTCTCATGGTGTATCTGGGAAATGTACTACTCAGGGCTGCTAATGCATGGAATAAATGGACAGTCTTGCTAACTCCTATTATCATCATTGTGTCTAGAGTCTGTGTCAGTTCAAAACTAAAATGTCCTCCTTTGTATCCATAGGACTTTAAATATAACCCAACAGCATCTGCATTCATATCATGCCCATCTGCAGGATATGAAATCATCTTGACAACTGTTCCATATTTCTATCTTTTTTGTGTGTGTGTGGCTGAGAAAAACTGAAAGGTTACACAAAAAACTTTTTTGGGTTTTACATGTCTAAAAGTTGTAGTCCTCACTGATAGTAAGGGTCATGTAACTTGGAGAAAACACAGGCAAAAAGATGGATCCACGTAGATCAGAAATGATTAGTCAGCTCCATTTTCGTTCCTACCACACCATTTTACATCATTAATTTTAAATGCAAGGGACTGGAAAGAATTGACTTCTTTTTAATGAGGTTTGATTTATTCAACCTTGTGTTATTAGTGAAAATAGAATAACTTTTTGGGAAATACATTTAAAGCACTGCTCTGAATAAATTATCAGATTGATGAGTATATAAGGATAATATTGAGATCGCTTTACATTTTCACAGAATGTGGCAGTTTACAAAGCACATTCATATGCATCACTTTGCTCAATCTTCATAATCCTCTGGGTATTATTGTTCATATTTTATAGATGGGATCCCACAGCTCAGAGAGGTTAAGTGACAGCTAATAAGGGAAAAGCAAGTGTTAGTCTCTGGTTTTCTGCCTCCACACCCTTTTCAGCAGTCACTTTTACCAAAAATAACCAAACAAAAAGATGGCTCTAAAAACTGAAAAGAACCTCTTGCTATTTGAGCTTCACTAGTTATAAAGTATTTGGATTCAGATCAACAGGGACATGAAGACAAGGAGTAAGGAAACTTGTGCAATAATCTCAGAAATGTTTTTACATAGCAGGCTACTGATAAAATATTTCACTTCATTTAGTACAAATGAATTAGAGACATGTGGGTTGCCTTTTGCCCAGAATAGGCAGAGGCTTAAAATACAGGAGACAATAACTTTGGGCAAATCCTATTTGGTATTTTACTGAACCCAAACCATTTTTGCCAGAAGTTTACTTTTGTGGCTGAGTTTGGAATAGAATGCCAAAGTACAAAAAGAACACGTTGACTTACATAGATGTATGGGATTTGAAGTTGAAAAATGTGTTAAGGTCAGTAACAGTGTACGATTCTTCTAGGAACAGACAGAATTATGCCAAAAATGATGAATACTTCTGTTGTCTTCTGAATACTTCCATTGTCTTCTGGCTCCACATCTGAGTAGGCCAGAAAATTTCAAATTACACCTTATAAAATATAAAGACATGATGTAAGCCTGAGATGTAAATACACTTCAGAAAAAAAACCTTTTTAACAAAATGTGAATTTCAGGGCTCTGCCTTCAACTCTGATCTGGCTACTGTTGTGATACATATGTGTCTCCTGTGCAGGGTCAGCAAACAGCAGGTAGGCTGGTGGGCCATGTGTGTACAATTGTTTGGCTCTTAGTTGTGTTAAGGTTAATGCAGCTGTCCTGACTCAGATTCTCCTCTATTATAGGTTTATGTTAGAAAAATACTGTTATTTTAACAACTTCTTTACATTTCACTGTATTTTTTAAAAAGCAATAGCACTTTATTATTGTTGTTTTATTTGGGCTGCTAAACAGGATCTGGGAAGACTTGAATTCTTAACACATAGTGGCAGAACAATGGGAAGCCTATGGTTGAGTTTTGTCTACCAATGCCATGGCAACTAGTTAAGTTGGAGTATGGGGCATAGATAGGGAAGACCAGGTAGACTGTTAATTTGGTATCAGGTAGAGCCCTTTAATCAGCAGGTTCTCTTCTCATATATCCCCTGCCCCTCTCCACAGTAAAGCACATCTACATGCATACATACATTCATACATAAATATATCAGCCAAACAAAGTGAAAATGTTCATATTTCATTAATATTGTCATGAAGATACCACATCAGGATAAAATATTGTGGAAGAGTAAACAAAATTTCTTAGTATCAATAATATTCGTCATTAAATTATTCTATTCAGTGGTATTACTGTTTCCCCGAAATGATAAAGTAATTTACTAATACTTTCTTGGAATTTTAAGATCAAAAGCTCTAGAGATGCATCTTTCCATTTTACATGTGAAACTTAAGACAACAAAAACAATAATAAAACCAAAGGGTGACAGGTAAAGTTGAAAACCTCAATGACAACTTTTATAATTGACAATTTTATAATCTTTAGTTATATCTCAAGAGAGAGATGGAACTTCTGCAAAATGGTATTTAATCTATGGATGAGAGGGCCAGGATATTTGTGTTAGTAAGCTCAGAAAAGTATAGAAATATTCTAGAAGTCCTCTTTTCTTCATCTGTCTGCCCATTACCTTACTTATTTTAGTAATAAAAAACATCTATCATTTTGGCTGCATAAATAAATAAGGGTTTGAAATCTTGCGATTCTAATATTTTTCACAATCCATTTGCACTATTTCAGGTGAATTCCTTTCTTTATGTACAAGCAACTTCCACCCCAGTACCCCAAGGCGCAATAGGGTATAGCCATTCACACAAGTATGGTCAACCTGGTTTCAGCCTTTCAAAGCAAGATCAGGCAAGATTAGACTTAAAGGCAAGTTTAGTTGTATACACTTACAGAGGTTCAAAGCCAGTCTTATGCAGAGATGAATAGACAATTACCTACATAATGACTTTTTATGATAGACAGGACATGATGTCCAGGAAACAAAGGAATAGGAATTCTGGTTTTTTGTTACTGCCTTGGTTGAATATTAAAATTAGCATTGTTCTGTGCACTACGTTTGTTAATAAGTCCTAAGGAAGCTGTAATCATAGACATGAAGGACGTTAGAGAAGTTTTGTGTAATGCAATAACTGAATGATTAGGACAGGATAAGGAATAATTACAAAATCCCTAATTTCTAGCCTGGCGTTAGCATTGATTTTACTTTTCGCAATCACATGTTTCAGAGAACATGGTTTAAACCATAGCGTTCAGATTTCTGTATTAAAAGAGGAAAATTATATGTAGACGAGAATTGTAAGTTTGCATTTTCCTTACATTATCTCATTTGACTATTTGATCTTATGAGATAGGTATTATCTCTGTTCAGATGAGAAGGTAAAGTCATAGAGATTGAATATTTATTAAAAGTCACACAACTAGTAAGCAGAAGTTGAGTAAACCTAGCTCTGTGGTGCAAAATAATATGCTGCTTTGCAAGGCCTGTAAATTCTACTTATATTCTATATGTGGGTAAAATTGTTACCTTATCACTAGTATAATACAAAACCAAATATAAAGAATAATTGCCTTTTGATTTTTGGACCCTTCCAAGGCATACGTCTTCAAACTTTTCTGCATCAGAACTGCCTTAATTGTTTTGTTTGCTTTATAATTATAATGTACTCTATTGTCTCTTCCTTAATGACTACCACAAATTACAGTTTGCAAATACAAGGAGGTGATATGAATATATTTGAATGTTACCATTATACTTTTATTATGGGTAAACAATACATTTGTTTCCAAAATATACTCTAGAAAGTGAATTATTCTTTCTTCTTTCCCTTAAGTGACATCCTTCTGATATGCAGAGACTTTTAAGTTGGGTCCCAAACCATAATGGGACAAATAGAGATATTTCAAGAAGTTGCTAAAATTGCTACATTGTCGAACAGAATCTAATTTTGTGTACATATTCCTATGAAAAATTCAGAACACATCTTAACCCTGTTGATCTTATTGTGTCACTTTTAAAGTTACAGAATTGGTTTAGTAACAAACCCATACGTTTCCATCATATCCTCTTAAGCATCTGTGGTTCTTGCACTCAGCTGTCTCATCATGCTCACTCCAAAGCTCGACACAAGATCCTTCCAAATATTAAAGGGAAAATGAGGCTTATCACCTGCTTAAAGATAAATTATTTTTCAACCAAATAAAACAGACCTTTTGTTTATCTAATGGGCTTTACCCATCATAGTACATGATAGATAGTTAATACTTTACTTTCAGGAAATGGGCAGCTTAGAGCAATTTTACTAGTTCAGTTCAGACAGTGGTTTACCTCTAAATATCTATAGGGCTAATAGTTTCTGAGCCCAGCTGCCTGGAGAAAGAAAGAATAGACATAAGAAAGTGCTATTCCAAATACTTAAAATTGCTTTGTTGTGAATTTGAAACAACACAGTTGCAAAAGCACTAAGTGCCAGACAGCTTACATACATCTTTTAGCGTGTTTCAAAGACAAAACAACATGTGCAGAATCAAATGCAGGGAAATCATTATGTAAAATATCACCTTTCCCCAGTAAATGTTTTCTATTGAACTGCTGAAAATTCTTCTCAGTAAGGAAGAGTGAAAGCCAGGGCAACCCCTCTACAGGCACAGTGAAGTAAGGTCCACCCCAAAATTCTCCACTGCCATGGGCTGCAACTTTCAGACCCTGAATAACTTACTAGAGATTTAGGTTTAGCTGGCTTTCCAGCATCTTTTACTGCATAATTTTCATTACTTTGTTACCCCTCATTCATCCTTCAGTAGTTCTTTTTATGTGTTTTTTTTTTGTTATGGCTTTGCTTATATGGGACAGTCCATGCTAAGTTTTTGCTATTATTTATATATGAAAGTCTCTTCATGAAAACACCACCATATGCAGCTAAGTAAAGTATATTAGAATAATGTAATAACATCTTGTATAAATTCTGATATCCTCTTGGTCAGTCAGTAATTCATAGGTCAAATGAAACAATGAACTAATTACACATTGATATACTAGAGTGAGGCTACGTTTCAACCAGGTTAACCTTTTCTGGGGAATTCATGAAATCAAGGGCATGTAGGTCCCTTATGAAATACAAGTGAAGATAGTATGTTCATCAATGATTAGAAAGATAGGATTACTGGGAGAAGTCAAGATTGAGTCTAGGATGTCACAATTAATGTCTATAATTTCCATAGTTCAGAATGAGAACAACAATAATTACTCCAGAGAGGAGGAATTTTAATACAGGGAAGTGCTGAGAAGCCAAACAGGTGACAGTGAGGCAACCCGGACATTACAGTAGCAAAAAACATCCCTATGTTTGAGAGTAAAAGGGAAAAGACTGTTATTGGATTCCCTGGCTTTGGGGCCACATGCAGAACCCAAAACCATTTCAGGTCTGCCTGCCAGTAGCTTGAACCAGTAAGTAAAGGATACCAATCCAGATTTGCAACCATAGAAGAGGTCAAAGCCTGAGAACCTCTGCTTCAAATTAACCTTTCTTGTTACTGGCACCTACTAATAGTTGACTATCCCATCTCTCATAGGGAAGGGATCATGACCACATTTTCCTTATTGTTCCATTGTGCGTAGTGAGAGTGACCTAGATGGTTTATTCGTACGTGACAAGACTAATGAAATCAATCTTACACCATTTTATACTTCTATTGTAATTTTTATACTCATTAAAATACCACACACCTGAATTAGGGTAAATGGCATACTTATCCTCTGAGGTGGGCTTCTGTTCTTCCTTACTTGAAAGTCTGGATGTGTTTCGCATATTTGTTTAAATAAGGAAATTTTAATGATGTCATGAATCCTCATGATCAGTTCAGCTGATGATATCAACAGCAAGTAGCAGAAAACAAGCCCTCATACAATGAGGGCTTTGTTATCTTTATTATCTAAGAAGTCCTGTTGTATGTTCCAAGATCACTGAATTCAAGGGCCCAATGAAGGGCTCAGGGACCCATCCCATTTCTGCATTTTGCTCTGCCATCTTCAGAATGTTCATGTTTATCCTTACAGGGCTCCTCACTTCCCCAAGTTGCTCCAATCTTATATCCTCAACAAATAACTTCCAGAGGTGAGAATATAGACCATCTCCTCTTTCTGTTCTTTCATAAAAGTCAGAAAAACTGTGCTAGAAATCCACTCTACACTTCCCCTCAAATTTTGCTGGACAGAACAACATTACATGATGGGCAAGAGGAATGGAATGTATATGACTCATTTCAACCAGAGTTGATATGCACCCTCAGCTGAGAGAGGACTTAGTCTCCTTTGAAGGATGTGGCCTACCAGGACTTGAACAAAATCAACTCTTACACAGCACTTAAAACAAGGGAGGCACTGTTCTAAGAGCCATTAAACATATATAAAGAGTTATAGAATTGTGTATTAAACAATTTCAATATTACAAAAATTATATGAGGTGGTCATTATCTATAACTTACCAAGATACTAAATAACTTAAGGGCCAGGCACAGTGGCTCATGCCTATAATCCCAGTACTTTTGGAGACAGTGGTGGGAAGATACGTTGAGGCCAGGAGTTTGAGATCACCCTGGGCAACATAGTAAAACCCCATATCTAAAAAATAAAAATAAAATTAACCACGTGTGATTGTGTGAACCTATAAGTCTAGCTACTCAAAAGGCTGAACCTGGAGGATCCTTTGAGTCCAAGACTTTGAGGGTGCAGTGAGCTATGAACATGCCAAAGCACTCCAGCCTTGGTGACACAGCAAGACGACCTTGCATGAATAAATTAATAACTTAAGGTTACAAAGTTATCCAGTAGTGAAAGCAGGGTTATAACCCAGGTGATCTGGCCCCAGAGTTGGTGCCTTTAAGATGAATACCAGGTTGTCTCTGTGGAAGAGTATGTGCGTGAGGGAGTAGAATGTATAGCTGTTAGGTAGACAACTAAAATCTCTCATGACAGACAGACTGTCACTGAGTAGGCACTCAGAAATATTCCCTGAATAAAAAAAAAAAAAAAAAAAAAAAAAAAAAGAATGAATGAATATACCCTTTGGTAGCCTCCAATACAGTGTCTTGTATCTAATAGTCATTCAATGGATGCTTGGTTGATGGTGTTCCATTTTGTGTCTATTTCAGCACAATTTAAGTAGAGAATTTAGGATGTACTACAAAACTGGTCTATCATTTTCCTTAAGATAAATCAGGGACAGTGCTCAGAGAAAGGGCAGTTACCCATGACTGAAGTGGAAGAGACTGACATTCAGGAGTTTGATTTAGGAAACCCTAGAGTTCTAGGAAGTGATTGCTGTTTATAAAAATGCAAGTTGGTCCTATTTAAACTTGTCACTATAGATAAACCTAGCAAGGTTTGTATCCTGTGCTAAATCCTCTACAATATCTATCCAGAAGATGTCTGACTATTTTGTACTGCTTTCCTCCCCTTTCTTGGTTTGTTTACTGGAGAGAATCCAGCTCATTCACTACAACTCCAAAATTCCGACACCTGTGTGCAACACAGGACACATCTATGTGCTGTTCACATTGTTTCCTTGAAAGCAGAGGGATGCCAATTGGCTTGGCCCTCTTTTACATGCAATTACAAATACCTGTCATATATTACTCTGTGACAGATGCATTATCTCATTCAATATTAAGTAGGGATCCACATGTAGCCACCCATAGTCATAGACTTGGATATATCTTGTTCCTACTTGAAGAAATTCAATGAATGGCAATAGGGATTTAGAAATCAATATTAAGAGGTAATTATTCTGCTTACAAATAAATTTGTCAGCTTCCACATCTGTTAGCAGGTCAGAGATTGAGTTCACATTAGAGTGAAATAGAAAAGAGACTTAGTTTGTATATTATAGAAGATCATTAGGAAATGCCTTCTTTTGATTCTAGAGCCAAAGGCCTAATCTAACAATCAATGCCATCAATAACTTTCTCTACAGTATTTAATGTCAATTATTGATTCCCAGAAAAGCAAACCCTCTTCAAAATGTGTTGTTTTAATTTATAAGCAATTCATTCACCATATCACTCTCTCTGACCCACAACAAGCAAATAGGCATCAAGATCATGGTTTCCTAATTATGAAGAATAATAATGGCTCTTATCGATCATCCAATCCAGACCTCCTGTTATGTAGATGCAGAGACAGAAGGCCCAGATACTATCCCAAGTGTTTGTAGCTAATAAAATATAGAGCCAGAAGCAGAATTTTCGTCTAGAGCTCTTTCCTGTCCTCACAATTAAATAATCAATTGCTTTACATGTCAAAAAGTCACTACAACTTAGAGTTCAGTGCTTACATAACTTTATGAGATGCCTTAATCCCAAAATATCTGTTGGTATTCTTTATATCTGCGTTGATTCCAGAAGAGAGAGAGCTCTTAGAGGATGTGATAGATCAGATTTTCCAAAGATGGTCACAGTAAAATTTGCTACTTTACACACTTTTCTTCATTGTGACTTTGTCATTAAACCTTTAGAAGTTTACTTTTCTGACCACTTTGAATCTGAGTAGGCCATGTGATTGCTCTATTCAATAATATACAAGTGAAATTCTACATATGGCCCTTAAGTAGCCTGACAACTCCTGATCCCTGCATTTTGGAATATTTGCTCATAGGACATTTATTCCAAGAACCCAGTCTTTGCTATGAGAAGCAGGAAACTTACAACAAAGCCATGATTAGGTGCTCCAGCCTAGCTAAGCTTTCCAGAACTGACAGCTAGTATCAACTACAAGCCATGCAAGTATACCGTCTTGGACATCTAGCCCAGTTGAGCTTCTGGATGCCTCCAGGCCTAGATGACAGCTGCCTGTAAGTGATTTAGAGACCTCAGGTGAAAACCACCCAGTTGGACACAATAAACTCCATGACCTTAAAAATATTAAATAATTTTTTTTGTCTTAATTACCCTGAGTTTTAAGATGGTTTGTTAGATAGCAGTAGACAACTGGAACACAGCAATAGACAGGAGTTAGCAGTTGTGACTGCCCCCAGATTCATGACATTGAGCCTCAGATGCACTCTCACCTCTGCCAGGCAAGCCCTCACTTCAAGCCTCACTGAGTCGCATACATACTGCTCACCTTGACAGATCCAGCTCTCCCACTCTTCCTATTAGCAAAGCCTGTCAGGTTTGAACTGATGGCTGGGTATGTGGAATTTTCAACAGAAATTCCAGGAAACTTCGACACTTAACATAGAAAAAGAATGCTGTGTTTTTCCATATGGGTACCTCCCTTAGCTAACAAGGCTCAACAGAGGTCATAACGCCCAAGAGCAAGTTAGATATAATGTTGACCTTTCCAGAAAGCACAGAGATAAATTTAATACTCAACCTGGTAACTTTCAGCCTGGAGGGACATTATATTTGCTTCCTCCTTCTGCAGTGTTCTGATATTTACATATTTTTTACTTTAACAGTTTTATTTTATGCATGTGTTAATCTTAAGTCACTTCTAAATCTGTTTGGAAGCAGGAAGGGTCTAAATTACAAACAAATATTAAATCCCTTCCCCGACCCTGCTGGTCTTGTCCTCTCCAAAATATGTGAGAGGCATTTTGCTCTTTTCATTTAGCATAACGTCCCCAAAGCACAGAAGTTGTCCCAGTGGCAGAACATGAGAAGATTTAAGGTAGACAAGAAGTTACTAAATTTTTAATTTTAATAGTTATGTGTTTAATATATATTAGAAAAGATAAAACTAGTATATCACATGTACTGTTATACTGGGTAAGGCTAATTTAAAAAAATATTAATAATACTTTGTGGATATGAACCAAACCATAAAAGTAGGTAAATAATTGGGAAACACTAATTTGAAATTTCTGAAAAGCCTTCAGGGTTCTGGGTTTCCTTCTCTTTCCAGCAGATTGCTGGGTAGTTGCAACTTTCTGGCTGCTTGTCTGCCTCCTTTTTGAGTCAGCAAGCATTCCTTACCACAATTGAAACTCATATAATGGACATCTTTCTATCTCATTTTATCAGCAAACCTAATTCATATATTTTTCTATGATTATACATGTTCACCAAGGCCTTTTTAGCAACATCTCCATGAACTGAAAAGCTGCTTTGTAAAGATGCTGATAGTGGTCAGATGTTTCCCAGAGGTCAGCAGCATAGGGTTGGATATCCAGATTCTGCTCAGCCAGAGAACTCTACCTGAGACAGAGGCATTGCCCTCTTCTCCCATCCCTTTGCCTCCTCAACTACAGTTTCCTCTTCACATTCTGCAAATGACCCAGTGATTATACGTACCAGCCCCCTGAGTCCACTGCCAGGTAGTAACCACTATCATTTCCTTTGTTGCTACATCTTCATCTACTACTGACCCCTTCACTTTACAAATTTTATGGTAGAATTCTAAATAGTATACTAGCACTTCCTGCAAAGTTAAAATTTGTGTGATGTATATAAATAAATTTCAATTGAAAACGAGTCTGGAGACATCTTTAAAAAGATAGCTTTCTCTGTCCTTTGATCAAAATGGAGTGTTTCCATTTCTGAACTTCAAGTACTGCTTAAGAAAATGTTGACTCTTCAAACTTAACATCAAATAAGCTATCCCCTGTATGCCAGATCAAGATCCACGGGCACATGCCCTGGTCTTGGATGCTTCACAGACTTCCTCATTTAAGACCTTTGAATTTACCGCCTGGTCTGGAGGCAAGGTTCTCATCAATTCCCATTTATTAGTAGGTGCATAAAAGGGGGCACATTCTGACAATGCAATAAAAAGCAAACCTAATGAGCAAATGGCAGTGAACTTGAGGGGCACTTTAAGAGAAAGTCTATCAGTATTCATAACTCTGACACACCATAAAAGACACTTTAGTGCAACAAAAATGTGTCAGAAAAGAGATTGAGTTAACTGAAGGGGGAATTTTCTGGTAAAACACATAAGAGCTCCCATTTCAACTGATCTGAACTATTAATATATTTTCTCTGTTACTGACAACTCATTTACCAAGTGTCAGATGAATGGTATTGGAGACAGCACTGATATTAACTCCCAAATGAAGTTCTATAACAATGAAAGGTATATAAGTATTCCACCCTAGCATCTTCTCTATAATTAATGCCCTTGGCCTTGCCTAGACAGCTAATGCCACTCAAAAATTAGAAAAATCATCTTTTGAAATAATTGTGATATAAATGACACATTATAGTTTATTTTTTATCCAATTCATTTTTCATATAGTATATACAAAAATTACAGGACATCTTCAGATTCTTAAGGTAACTTAATCATAATATTCAAAGAAATATATAAATATCAAATTGATGGTTGAGGCATTCTCCCTCAGAAGAGTCTCTTAAGTTAAACTAAACAAAAAACCCAAACTCGGTGAATTAAGTAAAGGCAAAACCTTTGCATCTGACACCATGGAGGGAAAAATTTGTAATCATATTTCACTTAATACAGTGATAAGCATGGTCGATAAATGTAAGCTTTCCCTAAATCATACTGGTATGCTATTTATATTTTTAAAAATGGGGAAATTATCCGTTTTCAATAATGGAATTCCAATTAACATTTTTTTCTTTGATTTATACATCTATAATTTTGTTATTCCTTAAAACCATGCATATATAAATGCTGCACATTATGAAAGTTAATGATAATATTCAAAGAATGGAATATAGAATTTGAAGGCAACATAAATAACAAAAGTAAGAAATACATACTGTGAGTTTTATTGTCGCAGCATCAGGCTCCATTCTTAAAAGATTTCCTGTTAAGATTTCTACAGGTGGCAATGTGGATTATGGAAGAACAGTATATTTCTAAGACTATTTTCTCTTTCCAACTATTTTTAATGTAATTAAAAATTGGGCTTTGTCAAGTGAATATAGAGGGAAGAAAAGCAAATGGGGGAAAATAAATAATTGTACAGTCATTGGCCAGGAGTGAAGACCTCCTTAAACTCTTTACTGCAGAAACACAAGCGATGACAATTTTTCCTGCATTATATTTTTACATTCATTATCAATTTTCTGTAAAAGTCATGAGGCCACTTTATCCAAAAAGTTGCAAAATATTGACATAAGGGTTTCGCTAGATAATTTCAGGTCAAACTAAGTTAATTTACTGTCTAAGCTTGGTAGTGGAGACATGTTTTAAGTGATCATAAATCTTTGACTTTTCATCTGTAAGCTACATTGTTAAATGCTCCAGTAAAAATATGCAAAACTCAGAGTGGGCAAGAAAACATTGTCATTACTTCTAATATTCTTTGTGATATTACTTCATTTATTGATCCATTCGGTCATTCATCATTCAGTAATAATTTATTGAGCACCTAACATGGATCTGTTCCTCTGCTAGGACCCTGGGACTCCAAAGATGATTAAGATGTGCCTCTTGTCCTTGGGCATTTTATGTTATATAGTGGAAGTTGAGCAGTAAAAAGATGTTGTTTATACAATGTGGTTAAAGACAATATTAGCACCTGGCAAGGGTGCTGAGCCAGTGTGTGCAGATATGCCTTAGTCAGTTTGAGTTTCTGTAACAGAATACCCTAGACATGATGGCTTGAACAAGAAACATTTATTTCTCACAGTTCTGGAGGCTGGAGTCTGAGATCAGCATGTCATCATGATTGAGTTCTTGGTTAGGGCCCTCCTTCTGGTTCACAGATGGCTGCCTGCCCTCTGAATCAACACATAGCAGAGAGAAAGCATTCTGTTCCCCACATTGCCTTATAAGGGATCTAATTCCATCACTGGGGCTCCACCATCATGACCTTATTTGAATTTAATTGCCTCCCACAGGCCCCATTTCCAAATACCATCACACTGGGAATTAGGATTTTAATATGAATTTTGGGGAGAGACATTCAGTCTGTAGCAGGGATATGTGGGAGTGGAGCAGTAGGGTGAGGGGAGTCAGCAGTGAAGCATAATGGAGGAGAGGTCTAAACACAGCTTACAAGGATGAGTAGGAAATATTGTCATGTAATGGACATTCAGAAGGGGAATACCATCTAGCAAGAGACTGCAAATGAGTACATATGTAGGTGGAACAAAAAGCAAAGTAGAGATTGAAGTCAGGGAAAGAACAAATGTTGGATGTAGGATATTTTATCCCTATTTCATAGGGAAAAACAGCAAGGGCCCAGGGCAGTTACTTACAAGTGCAGTTTCTTAACAGATAATTTGTAGAACTGGAATTTGAGCTTGTGAGTGAAACGGTGAGTTTAGTTGTGGAATCTATCTCTCAGACAGCAGTGGGCAGCCATAATATAATGGGATATCAAATGTCTAGTTAAAATTATATGTCTGAGAAATGTAGATTTCATTCCTGTATTTGCTTATTCATTTATATTCCGGGCATGCAAATTGTTCTAGAGGTTCCATCAGCAGACACAGAACAAAGATCCAAATCCTTGTGCTCGCGCAATTTGTTTTACAGTGATGATAGGAATAAGTGGGGTAGACTATGTTAAACAGATGTTCATTTAAAATATTAAAAATGTGAATGATTGTCAGTGCTACTGAGAAACTAAAGCAGATGACAGGGATAGTGGCATGGCAGTTTTGAGTAGGTGGCCTGTAAAAACCTTAATGAGATGACATTTGTAAAAAGCATTTAAAGAAGTGAGTCATGTGACTATCTAAGGAAAAGTGTGGTGGAAGGAAATGACAGCATGTGAAAAGGCCCTGAACCTGGAAAATGCCTGGCACATTTGAGAAAAGGAAGAAGAGCAGTGAGGCTAGAGCAGAATGAGGAAGAGATTAGCAGGAGATGAAGAGCAGGCCTGATCATACAGGGCCTTGTTGGCTATTGCGAATGCTTTGGCTTTTACTCTGACTGAGGTGGGAAACCATTATAGAATTTTCAGCAGAGGTATAATATGATCTCTCATATTTTTGCTGGATCATTCTGTCTGCTATGTTAGAATAGATTGAATGAGAAAAGGACGGAAGTAGAAAAATCAGTGAGGCGGCCATTGTGATAGAGACGGTGGTGGTTGAACAAGGTAGTACAGGTAGACGAAGGAAGACGTGTTTAAATTCAAGATGGATTTTAAGAAGAACCAACAAGTATTTGCTAATGAATTAGATGTGGCATGTGAAAGAGGTGTGACAATGACTCCAAGGTTTTTGGCATGGAGCAAATGGAAAGCTAAAGTTGCCATTCGCTGAGATGGAGTTGAGGGATTTAAGAAGATAGGAAACTTGGTTTTACCATCATGTATTCTCATAAGTGGGACCGAAGCTATGAGGGCTCAAAAGTATAAGAATGATATAATGGACTTTGGGGACTCAGGGAGGAGGCTGTGTGGGTGTGAGGGATATAAGACTACACATTGGGTATAATGTACACTGCTTGGTGACAGGTGCACCAAAATCTCAGAAATCACCACTAAAAAAACTAACCTATGTAACGAAAAACATCTGTTTCCAAAAAAACTATTGAAATTAAAAAAAAAAAATAACAGAAAAGAAACTTGGTGTTAAAAATGTGAGACCGAGATTGATACTGGACTGTGTGGGGTCCAATATCTGTAATAGTTGGCATATGAGCCGAGAGTTTTGATAACAGTGTTTAGGTAATATTTAATCATTGTTATAGAACGAGATCCCCAAGAGTAGAGTAGATATGAAAGAGACAAAGTCCCCTGAGTGAGCCCCTCAGACACTTCATAGTTAAGAAATCTGGGAGGTTAAGAAGAACCTGGAAAGGAGGCTGAGAAGAAATAACTAAAGCAGTGGGAGGAAACCCAGGAGGGTATTCCCTCCCCAAAGCAGAGGGAAGTATTCCAAGAAAGAGGAAGTGGGTCCTTTGTCAAATACTGATAGCTAAAGAAATATGAGAAATTATCATTGACCTGTGGATTTATCAAGTGAGGTCCTTCAGGAGTCATTAGTAGATGAGTGATGCCGGAAGCCAGTGTGAAAATTAGGCTGAAAATTAGATAATTTCCAATGATTGGTAGAAGTAAAAATCAGTTTATAGGGAATTGAGTGAAAAGGTGGTGAGAAATTAGCAGATGTAGACTATTCTTTCTAGAAGCTTGATTAGAAGGCAAATAAAAATACAAGGCAGAAATCCTTGAGATTAGTAGGACACAGGTGTGTCAAGAAAATACACTTCTTTTTTCAAAACCAAGAAGGCTAGACTTGAATATTCTTCTGGGCTGATAGGAAGAAGCTAGGAGATAAAGGAAATTTGAAGCATTAGAGGAGAGAGTGATGGACAAAGGTTCCTGAGTGATTTTAGAGCTCTTTTAGTTCTTTGCCAGTGAATTGTCACATTAGTAAATTCTTCGGTATTCTGATACTGACAGTTGTTAGGGTGTCGCGGTCCATGTGCTCATCAATAAATGTGATGGAAGGGTGTATGTATATGTGTATATACACATTTGAATAAATACCTCATCCAGTATATATGTGTGCATACATAATGTATTTATATTTACAGCTAGTGCTCGACTTACGACCATGGTCGGGACCGCAGACCGGTCGTAACACGATTTGGTCGTAAGTTGAGTAAGCTATATGTACAGTTGAAATGGTGCACACAGAGATGGTAGTGCTGCCAGAAGCTGGTCCGCACTGTCGTATGCCCAGCTGGGTAACGTTTGCACTGCCAGACGCGGAGCAGTCGTGGCTAGCGATTGTAGTCGTAAAGTCGATTGGTCGTAATTTGCATAGGTGGTAAGTCGATCAATACCTGTATAAAAACTATTATAGCATAGTTGTGAAAAAGAAATTTTTATATACACATATTACTCTTAAGTGAAGAGTATAAGAAAATTTACATTGTTTTTCCTGGGAAAGGGATCTCCTAACCATATCCATAAAAGAGTATCTGGCTAAGCCTGGGACCCACTAAAACGCTATGGTTCTCAAATGACAGCTAATCTAAATTGTTTATAATCTAGTTTATATGCTTAGTAAAGTACAATACAGACAGCAGTAGCTTCCTATTATGGACGTCTTCAGAGACAGCAAACGTACCTCTAATAACATTGTAGTAAATTTAGGTTTTTATGATAAATAGATTACAGTTTATCACATAAAATAAAGACTGGAATATACTGGGCTTTATTTAGCTAAAATAATTAAAACAGAATTAAATGTCTCATCCTTTTTCATATGGACAGAAAGCTGATCACAAGCAACTGGTGTGAAGCATAGTGGGGATAATCTGAGTTTTATTTCTGAATATCTCACATGCTTCAAACACCCTTTGTTTACCAAATCAAAAAAAGAATCCTGCCCCCCCACCCTCCCCACAAAAACCTTTAACTTCTTAGATGAAAGTCTATTTTTCTTTGGATCTTACCTACCAATGCCCCAAAGTACTGCAATAAAATGAAAATAAAACAAATAACATTGTCAGAAATAATCACATAGCAGGCCAGCCCTCCCACTTCCATTCAACTCCTCCACAAAGAAGCCACAGTGCTTCACTGAACAGCCCTTAAATCTTTATTGTATTTTGCCTCTGGGGCTTGCTCATCACTGCAGGTCTAAAAGTGTCTGTTATGGTCAGAAATAACTTTAAAAAAATATGGCACCACTGAGCCAATGAGTAGTTCAAATGGCTTCAAAATTGTAAACTTGTAAAATGCAAGGTAGAGTAAGCACTTCAGCTTTTGGAATAAACTGACTGCTTCACTGTGTCATTCTTGGCACTCTTGTTTTATGAAGATCAGAAATACTGAGCTGAAGCAAGAGTACCTATAAAACCCCTGAAGGTACTTGAGAATTTTCTTTCCTTCCTAGCCACAAAGATGAATAGCCGACTGGACTCCGTAGCTGGAAGCTGTTCTTAGAATCTGCAGTTGCTCCCATTACAGGGTGCTTTCTACAAGCCTGGGCGGAGAATGGTCTGATAAAAAAAATACCTTCAACTGAGATTTAGAAACCTGCGTTTTTAGACCTAACCCCACATGCATGAGGCTTTCTGATAGAATTAAGACAATTCATTGAGTTTTGCTTCTCACTTTCCTCCTAGCAATTATGAAAAGATTACTCATGATTTAAAATTTTCATATTACTGATGTTGGGCCATTTGGTTATTATTCTGTCATTAGATTAGTATCTAAGTGATGTAAACTTTGCTTTAAGAATGAGGTTGCTGAGAATGGAAGTAGAGGGTTTTGTCTGCAGGTGAAATTTTTATTAAAATAATTTACACACATTTCAAGAGCAATGTACCTCTTCAAGTTCGTTGGTCTTAATAGTTGGAAGTTGTGATCAATCCAAATAAGGAAAAATGAATACTGAGAGCTTAGCATAATAAAGCAAAGGTGACCTTTTAAAATTATTTAAATTAATTTTTTATTATGACAGTTTTGGCATTGATGATGTTCATTAGCATTTAAAGTAACTTTGGCTTCTTATGTTTGAACAAAACTAAGTATTATATATAAAATACATATATGTATAAATGTTTTATATATGCATATGTACACATAGATGTATTACATACAGAGAAAGCAAGTGGGAGCACAGGTCTTGGGGCAGCATTACTTTGAATATTTTGCCTTCAGCCGACAAGATCAAAACCTATTAGGAAGTATGTATTTGTTGCCAAGGAAAATTTCCGGTAAACCTAGAAGTTCAACACACTTCTAAATATATATGACTAAAATTAAGCTGCCATATATTTGGCATTTATGCAGGAAGATATGATACAATGCTGGGAGACTGCATATGTATTGGCAGGCAACTGTGTTATTATCCAACCCAGAAATCATGAAATCTATGCCCCCAGGGTTTAATGGCCAGACTATGACACCATGTTTACACAATCAGATCCCAAAGTACAGCTTCTGCTACATTAGGCCAGTTTAATCTAGCCCTATAACTAGTCATACTCTTCTTTTAGAACCGAAAATGTGGCCCTTACACAATAAAAGTTCCATTAACAGTGATTTATTCAATGTATACTATGTGTCAGGCATTGTGTTAGGTTTAGAAAATACTATTCCATTTGATGGCTACCATTCCATGAAATGAACAAAATTATCACCTCTCCCATAGATGAGAAAAGTAAATTCAAATTTAAATACAAAGTAATGTAAACATCTTATTCAAAATCTCAAGTTTTATGCAACCAGGATTCAAAGCCAGAGTTGCCTACTTCCAAAACATATTCTTTTTAAAAAACATTTTAAACAAGATGGGTTTCAGATGAAAAATAACAGAGTATAGAAATTTTTTACATCCTTTCCAGCTTCTCTTAAAGTCATTATTTTGCATAAACATAGAGCAATTATTAAAACAAAAGTAACCTTCATGCCATACTTTTTATTGATGTATAGGCCTTATTTAAATTTCACACTAATATCTTTTTTCTAGATTATTATCTAATTCAGAATTTTACATTTCGATAAGTGTCATATCTCCTTAATCTCCTCTAGTATATGACACTCCCTCAGTCTTTTTGTCTTTTAATACCTTGATTTTTTTAAAAAGTGGTACTGATGATTTGCTTTGTGAAATGTCCTTAAAATTTTACCCATTTTCTTAACTGTAAAGTTCAGTTTGGGTTTGTCTGGTATTGTCTCCTGATTCAACTAAAGTTATACATTTTTGGCAAGAATATTTCATTAGTGATGTGTCCTTCTTAATTCATCTGTCAATGAGTAAATGATATTGATATGCATTGCAAAGTAGAAATTTATTTTCCTTTATTATCTTTGTCTTTTAATTGTGTGATAATATGGATAAACTGTAATACAGCATTGAAGATCTGAGAAAGATTAAACAGTTCAAAATATGTCATATTATATCATTTAGTAGAAATCACATTGGCTACTGAGTAGCCATGATTTATTAGAATATGCTTAAATCCTTAACTGAATGAGCACTCTGTGTGTGTGTGTGTGTGTGTGTGTGTGCAGAAAAATGCTAGTAAATGTTTAATCAGCTCTCTGGGAAAGAAAAAGCTCTTATTTGAATTGCTGGCCCATTTTGTGGTGTAAATACTCCCACCATGGCCTATTTCAAGCTACGAACATTGTCAGCAAACTTGGAGCTAGGAGGAAAGAAACGCAAAATGAAGTCTCGGGAGCTGTACAAGCCAGCCCCCAGCATGCCACTGAAATAATATATATTTATATACAGCATTTTCTGGACTCTAGGATGCAATTTATAGAACAAAGGGAAACAAATGTAAAGACAAGACAAACATTTTATAATACCCAAGAGTAGAATTACCTTAAAAGACAAATACAGAAATTCCTAGAGTGTCATAATTAAAAATAAAGGTGAAATTTAAAATGAAAAATTTTCTTTGCCTTGAGTCTTTAGAGAGTGAAGTTATTTGATTCAACCTTAAAACATGTAATTTTAAGCTTCCTAATTGCAGATGTTACTAAAAATAACTTTAAAAACATGGTATGAGACAGTGCTGGAACAAGAGGCAAACCATCTTGTGTCTTATCTCAATTAATATGGGTAGCACATTTCCTTAACTCCTCATTGACTAGGACACCATTAGATTGCAAACCAGTGTAACAGTACATTTTTGCCTTCCTTACTGTTCATGTTACTAATGACATCACAGCTGATCATTGTAGTAACTGTTAGCAGAAGACTCATAAATGCCAATTTTAATGGAAAACTTTGTTTCTGAACATATTCCACAGTGTACATTCAGCCTAAAATACTTTTTCAGAATTTAAATGTCTATATGCTACTCTGTAAGGGAAAACACTCCCATATTGGAGGGCTGCTTTCAGGTATTTGATTTACTAATCAAATATACAGTATATTTTAAAAACAACTGGCAGGTAGTATTATCTCGTACTCTTCCTATACAAATTACAATATTCATATAAAGAAATCAATTCTACATAAGAGTACTGTTTTTTAAAAAAGTGATTATCCCAATGTTTATTTATAAGTTACAATATTTTATGCACATAGTAGTGGGCAGAACGACCTCCCAAGGATGTCCAGGTTCTAAACTCTAAGATCTACATGGCAAAAGGGACTTTGTGGATATCGTTAGTTAAGGATCTTGAGGAAGGAGGATTATCCTGGATTATGCATGGGCCCATTGTAATGACAAGGGTCCTTTAAATATATAAATATTTATAAATGACAGTCAGGGGGTTTAAGAGTCAGATAAAAGGATGTGATGGTGGAAGAAAATGTTGGAGGGATTGGCCATGAACCCAAGAATGTAGGTGGCCTCTAGGAGCTAGCCTAGGTGGGGCAGGGATTCTTCCTCAGAGCTTTTAAAGAAACACAGCTATTCCAACACCTTGATTTTAGCTCCTTCCTAAGACCCATTGCAGACTTTGACCTCCTAAGCTGCAAGGAAATACATTTATGCTGTTTCAAGCCATGTCTATGGTAATTAGGTACAGCCTCAGCGGGAAAACAATACCCCATAAACACTACTCTTTCATTGGGGTTAAATTTATTCCTCTTATGATTCATTTTACCTTCCATCTTTCTCATCTTTCTCACTCCCCACTGAACATCTAAGATCATTCAGAAACAGAAAGCATAATGTATTTATGGCCTTGGTGTTGAAAGTGGAGCTGAAGATTACTGCACGTATCTAAAATAAAAATTTCATCCTTAAGTATAGTAAAGTGTATTTTCAAAATATTTGCAACCATTATTTTAATGAGGAAGAAGCCCTTACTTAGAATACTTGAAGTCTTTTCACACAATGAAAAACTCTTTATGGCCGGGCACAGTGGTTTATGCCTGTAATCCCAGCACTTTGGGAGGCCGATGTGGGTAGATCACAAGGTCAAGAGATCGAGACCATCTGGGCTAACATGTTGAAACCCTGTCTCTACTAAAAATACAAAAATTAGCTGGGTGTGGTGGTGTGTGGAGCCCCAGCTACTCGGGAGGCTGAGGCAGGAGAATTGCTTGAACCCGGGAGGCGGAGGTTGCAGTGAGCCGAGATTGTGCCACTGCACTCCAGCCTGGCACCTGGTGACAGAGTGAGATTCTGTTTAAAAAAAAAAATGAGAAAAACTCTTTATGTCAAAATGTGCAAGCATTTAAAATGTTTCTGGGCCAGGCATGGAATCTCACACTTGGAATCCCAGCACTCTGAGAGGCTGAGACAGGAGGACCACTTGAGGCTGGGAATTTAATACCAGCCTAGGCAGCACAATGTAACCCCATCTCTTAAAAAAAAAAAATTAAGAGGCAAAACCAAAAAAATTTAACGTGGTGTGGTGATGTGTGCTTGTGGTCCCAGCTACTCAGGAGGCTGAGTTGGGAGGATCACTTGAGCCTGGGCGGCTGAGGCTGTAGTGAGCTGTGATTGTACCTCTGCACTCCAGCCTACGCATCAGAGGAAGATCTTGTCTCAAGTTTGAAAAAATAAGTTTCTGCTCTGAAAAAAATTATCTTACTACTTTGTGGTTTATTCACATGGATGCACCCGGAAGGTAATGCCATGTGGAAAAGAAGGTGCTTTGGTGTGCTGTTCCATTGGAAATGTCTTGGCTGACACTATCTCTTTGAAACAGTAAAAATCAATGGAAACAATTACATCCCTAAAGTCCTATAAGATTTTGAAGTGACTTTTGGATTAAAGTTTAAATTATCTCATGATGTTGAATGTATTTTTTCCGGTTTTGAATTCTCAGAAATTGAAAACCAGAAAGTAAAATTAATCAGAATATTCCTTTTTCTCTTTGCACCAGATAAAATAGAATATGATAGAATATATTAAATTTTGTTTCTGTTTAAAGGATTACAGCTTAATTATCACTGTAGGGGTAGTACATGTCTGATTTAATATTGAGGTAAGCATGGTAGAGACAACCATGAGCTAGGAATCAGATCTGCATTCAAGGCCCTGACCTTGAAAACCATTTAATATTCCCCAGTTTTATTCCATTTCTAACATTGCTTGCCCTAGCTTCCTTGAAGAAACTGAGATATAATTTTAAAAATACATTGTAGACTGCAAATTACTATTTGAATGAAAGATATAACTAAGGAAGGATTCTGAAAATCCTGTAGAACACAGAATTATGATACATGAAAATAAAATGTCCCCAAAAGAGATTCTTTCATTTTCTCATCTAGAATTATACAAGCACATGTGTGTGTATCCCAGGCTGCTCATCACTGGCTAACAAATCTCAGAAGACATACAGATTTCCACAATCACTATAGGTATTGAATTTTAGATAAATTACTTAAGCCTGTTATTAATATTTCAAAGTTAAGGAGTAATAGAGATTTGTTTATTTCATTGTTGACATCTAGAAATAAAATAAGCAAAATTATTGTAAGCCTCTGAAGACTTTGTTATGCCTAGAGTTAAGGTTTAGGTTGATCTCTTTAATACTGCAACAACCTCACACACCATTAATCACTTAGAAGTGGCCCCAGGCCATGGTAAATGGATGGCCCAATAAATCAGACACAATGTTTGCTATTTCCAAATTATTGTCAATAAGCAGAGTGAGGAGGTGACAATTCAATAACTAATGCTTATAAACTGGACTGTTTGTTTTTTTAATTTTAATTAAGAACATAAGGAGGAAGGTGAACCAGCCTAACAGGTAATTATAGACACATGTACAAAGACAGCAACAATTATGGTAAAAGATACATGTATTAAAACATCCCACAATTATTATGTATGTATTTCTCTATAGCGATATTGCCTCTGGTTCTCTTAACTGTGTATATAATAAAAAGTGGCATCCAAAGTCTTTTTCATGATTATGGGTGAGAAAATATTGAGGTGGGGGGGTGTATGGAGATCGTGAAGATGATTAAGCAAAATGGACTGCCATGGGGCAATGCACATGTGAAAATAGAAATGTTAATGAAATATAGGGAAAATCTGTGGAAAATAGTGGGATCGAGACAGGAAAGGAAAGAGGTTGAGAGGAAAGGAGAAGGGGGGCTATGGTCAATGCAACCTAGTTGGGCAGTGAAAGAGAATCTAGAGCCAAGGCCCTTACAAAATAACCAGATGGAGAAAATACAGGAGTACTATGCTTTGGCACCAACCAATACACCCAGATGCAGAATGAACTGGAGAAAATTGCAATACAGTTTATCAGCAAGAAGGATGGTCTACATTCTTAGAAGCCTGGTCTTCTAGTGGTGTAGGTTCTACTGGAAAAGCTGGGCAAAGATGGGAAAACACAATAAAATGAAAAATGAACATTAGCATTGCCCACTAAAACTTTCAGATACTAAAATAAAAAGGAAGGCTTCTCACAAAATAGAGTTAAGGAATCTTGGGTAGGCTTGGGTAAGAATGGGCTGAGGAAGAGAGAGAAAAGGAAAACACACAACAGAAGATAGAGACTGTGCCAAATTTTGATATTCTTAAACTTCTATCAGGACGGTAAGGTAAGATGGAAATTGTGCACCTATTGAGAACAAAATTTATGAATTCAAACTTCAATTTTGATATTGGAGTGATTGGTATGGCTAGTTGAAAAAGCCCTTAGAAAAACTGAAGTCCTTTCACACAACAAAAAATTCTTTGTCAAAATGTGCAAGCATTTAAAATGTTTCTGGGCCAAGCATGGAAGTTCACACTTGGAATCCCAGCACTTTGGGATTAAGGTGTAATAAGAGATTTGTTTATTTCAAATTTGTTTCAAAAGCCTTGTTTTTTGGATTTAAAAAAACCACAAGCCATATTTAAATCCTAGCCCAATCACATATGAGCTAAGTAAGGTCTTTTACAACCTGAGTTGCTGAAAGGCCAAGATTTTTATTGGTTTATTCATCTGTAAAAATGAGGATATTAATAGTTCCTGCCTCGGTGGTGGTGTGAGATGTAAAAGAGAAGATTCATGTAAAAGTCATTGTACTTACACAGGTGGTAATGTTAGCTACACCACTATTAATATTAACTACAAAGATTTAAGAAAATTCCCAAATCTCTGTACGTATCACTTACCTAATCTATGACGTGGGAGTAATGATCATACATTTATGGTCTGGAGGGTAAGCTTGAACGAGATCATGTATGCAAAATACTGGCACATAATAGGCTTACAGTAAGTAGTAGCTGTTAATAAAAACGCAGTGGTTTCAAATAATCCAAGTTCCAATTTGTCCAGATGACAAAAATACATTTAGAGGGCTTGATATATATATGTGTGTGTGTGTGTGTGTGTGTGTGTGTGTGTGTGTGTGTGTGATATATATATATATATATATATATATATATATATATATGTATATTTTAGTTTTTCTACTTAGTACATTTTACTTCAAGGGAAAGGGATCCCACGTGGATTTATAGTAATACTTACACTCTTCTTAGGAAAAGCCGGAGGATAAATAGCTTCTGAAAGTCATTAGACTATCAAAATTCTGTTTATGTATCAAATTAGCTTGAAACCTGCCTCCAATTTTCCAAATTTCATGCACTGCTTCTTTACCATTATCATGTCTTCTGCTAGTAAAAAGACATAAGTAGTTACCTCTGGGAAACACAGAGGTTATTTTTTTTTTTCCTTTTTGATACACTATGATTTGTTCTCTGAAAGAGAAGATGGTGAGACAAATTACAGTAAGGTTTTTTTCAAAAAGCATTGCATGATTTCCATGAGTTTTTGTTTCATTTATATCACCAGCATTCTTTTTTTTTTTTAATTTTTTTTTTGAGACGGAGTTTCGCTCGTTACCCAGGCTGGAGTGCAGTGGCGCAATCTCGGCTCACCTCAACCTCCGCCTCCTGGGTTCCGGCAATTCTCCTGCCTCAGCCTCCTGAGTAGCTGGGATTACAGACACGTGCCACCATGCCCAGTTGATTTTTTGTATTTTTAGTACAGACGGAGTTTTACCATGTTAACCATGATGGTCTCGATCTCTTGACCTCGTGATCCACCCGCCTCGGCCTCCGAAAGTGCTGGGATTACAGGCGTGAGCCACCGCGCCTGGCCTTCACCATCATTTTTTATATGCTAGACAAGTTCTAGCACCATGCTGGGTGCATAGAAACTACGATGTAGTTACTCATTTGGGTCCTTAGAAACATAAGACTAAGCTTTCCTCATAATATTTTCTATTTAACCATAATCAAAGACCCATATCAACCATGTTTCTATAAACAGATTTATAGTAGATGCTTAACTGGAAGCAGTATTATTATAATTGATTTCCAGATTAAGCGTGCACGCACACATACACACACACTTAAAATGGTTATAATTGGAGCACAATACAACCCAGTCTTCTTTATTGGGGATCCACATTGCTGTCATTATAAGTGTTGCTTTTCAGCACCACGTCCCATACCAAACAGAACTCATTTTGAAATGCCAATTTTTTTGTGAAAAATTCTACCCATTCGTCCAAATGGTATTTGGACAAGAGAAGTTTTTCTCTTTGGGTTCATTTTTGGGTTGTTAGCCTAATCTAAAATAGAGCTTCTTTAAAAGTCTGCCCGAATGTTTAGTTAAAACGGAGAAGGAACAGCTGAGTGTTGAGTGGTAGTGTTACATTGAGTGAAGACACGACTGTAAATAACTCTGCAATTTGGAAATGAATGATGCTTTTGACAGAGACAATTATGTCTCTATTGACAACATTGATGTCAAACGCCAAGTGAAAATATGAGATTGACTATCAGCAGTTTCCACCAGTTAAAGTAGCTTCACTGAGATAAAGGAGCAATAACAAATGCATTCCTCTCCTTTACTCACACTCTTTTCATTCTCTCAGAGCTGACTTAGTCCAGCTCTGCTTTGGGGGAAAGGATCTAGTGTTCACACTTCATCAAAGGAAGATCAAATACTCTTAGCTGTTTCTTTTTAAGTTAATCATTTCCAGAGTATTATTAGTCACTTTTCCCACCTCAAAGAAGGAAAGCCAAAATACTCAAGAAGTCAAGTCCTGAACTTCTGAGTTAGACCTGACATATCTGAAATAAGGTCTTTGCAATGAAAACCCCACACGGAGATCTTACCAGCCTTCAAAGTCATTGTTCATGTAATTGCTAAATACTGGCATATATTTCTGGGTGGAGAATATTCTGTGTGGCAAGTTTTCCAGTTTGAGAAAATGTCCTATGCTGGAAAGCCTCGATAGAGAAATAATTTCTTCCATATCGATCTCTCCATTTCAGTCAATTGTTGTATTACTGAGGCTCTTTGACTAGTATTTTTATTGTATAGAAATTATGTTCACTTTAATATGTACTGAAAGCACTTGCATTCCTTAATATTCATATTTAAATATGTAAAATAATGTAAACATTTATTAAAATCAGGGTACATCATAAAAATTAGATCATATTCATATTCTGGAGTAAGACAAATAATATGCTGTGTGTAAAAACTGGATTTGTGGAGGAATTCCTGAGGGCATAGAATGTAAAGAAAACATTCAGCTTCTGATTCTCGGGACTTGCAATGGGACATCTCTCGGCGTAGATCAGTGTTACATACGCCCTTGTGCTAATCTTGCCTTTTCTGTTGCTGTATGGCAGTGATGGATCCTCTATGGGACGCATTCTGCTTATTGTAATGTGACTTTTCTATTTGGGGTGGAGAAATTGATAGGTGACATTTTTTTGTTTTGAAAAACAGTGTGAGCTTTGTATAAAAGAGTATATGATTTTCACATGCAAAGAAAGCATCCAGTATATGATACTAGAATTAAACTCTTTCAAGTAACTACCCCTCTGTGAAGTGTGTTTTTGAAGACTTAAACTTTAGTAAGGAACTTGTAAGTTCACTGTTAGAATAACTTCCATGAAGACACATTATAAAGTAAAAAATAGAATTCAGTAAAAGGAAGAAACCCAATAAAGAAAAATTTTTGTTAAAAGAAGGTAATTTATTAACTATATGACAACATAGTAGTTACTTTATTTCATTGGCAAAGCTACTTTATTTTGGCTGGGCATGGTCATTTACACCTGTAATCCCTGCACTTTGGGAGGCTGACAAGGGTGTATCACCTGATGTCAGGAGTTCAAAACCAGTCTGGCCAACTTGATGAAACCCCATCTCTACTAAAAATACAAAAAAAAAAAAATAGCTGGATGTGGTGGCGGGCACCTGTAATCCCAGCTACTCAGGAGGTTGAGGCAGGAAAATCACTTGAACCCGGGAGGTGGCAGTTGCAGTGAGCTGAGATTTCACCACTATACTCCAGTGTGGGTGACAAGAGCAAAACGCTGTCTCAAAAAAACAAAACAAAACAAAACAAAAGCTACGTTTTGAAAAAGAATGCCTTAAACTATAATAATTTACCTTTGCAAATGTATTCTATAGATATGAATGTTTATTTTTTAATCACAACATTTTAATCTCTTTCCATTATGAGACTGATGGGGTACAGAAGATAATTCTTCGCATAAGAGATTAAAGGCTAACTTCTTATAGACCTACTGTGTTTATTTTTATTTCTAAAGTTGTATGAGTTACTGATAAAATAACAAATATTTTTGCCATAGACCTGTCTGGTCATGCAGAAGCATGAAGATTTTTTCTTACTGTTGACTTTATTACCTTACTTTAGCTCCCTGGGCCTCAGCCTCATTCTCTGCAAGATTATAGAACTAAACTAGCAAATGGCCAGGGTCCTTCTGGCTCTAAAATTTTATAAATCTATCATCCTTAATCAGAATAATTTGATACATATTTCTATATACTTTTTTCTGAGATAATTTTTTTCATTAAGCATTAGATCTATTTAATTTACTGTTTTGAAAAAGCTAGTAAAGCCTCCTTTTTTTCCCAAAGCATTTAAAAATATTGTCTCTGGAATTTATTTTTCCATTAAATTTAGATGACTTAGTTCATTTTCATAAAGTTCTAGAATATGTTATGTATGTCTCCTGTGTTGGCATTTTCCATGAACATCTTCATTGCCCTTAGTAGGTCAGAGTAATAAGAGGTTTTATGTTTATTCAGATTTATAAAATGAGTGTATTAAAAGGCCTTGACCTGTATTTCTCTCTCCTCTCTTCTCCATTGTTTAAAGAATACTAGAGGACATCCATAATGTGACTCAGCACTGTTCTAGGAGTTATATGCATTACAAAATGGAGGATATATTTTTTGTCCTCATGGAGCCTACTATATAGAGGGGAAGATATGTATTAACAAATGAATGTACAAATATATTAGCACATTAATAATGGAAAGATGATACTAAACAGTGTCCTTTTATATGGAAATGATTTATATAACAGAACTGAGAAACGTCTATTTTAGAAGGTGGCCTTAAGTGAATTTTTGTTGAAGGAGTAGGAGTTGGCCAGGAGGAGGCTCAGGGGGGGTGTATTGTATTCACAGGGGCAGGAGGTACAAAGACCTTGAACTCGTTGTCTGTGGTTGGTACTCTAAAAGTGACTAGAGTGTGATAACATGAGATGAGTTAGGAGTGGTTCTTACAGAAATCTTGCATTTTAAGGGCAGGGTGACCATATCATTTATTGTCAAAAATGGGACACTTTGGAGAACTAAAGTGGACATTGCTAATAATTAAGCTGCAGAAATAGGTGTAAACCAGTACTTGCCCCAAGAAAACCAGTACAAATTGTTACCTACTTAAACCATATATGCAGATAATTAAATCCTCTCATTGGGACAGTCATAACATTTGACTAATATTTTTGAAATATTGCACCAAGTACTGTGTGCGGAGTGGATTAGAAGAGAACAACAATGGAAGCAGACTCTTGCCAGGGTCTAGATGAGAAATAAGATGAAAAAAACAAAAAGGGAATATTTGAAATTGAATTTAGACATAGAATTGCTAGACCTTGGTGATGGATTGGATGGAGGTAGGAAGAAGAGATGACTGTCAAAATGATTCCCAGGTTTCTATTTGTAGAACTGACTGAATGGACATGCCATTTATTAATATTTGGAAAATTAAGCAGATTTGGGGCAGGGTTGGTGAAAGACCAAGATAGTTTGGGGATCTTAAATGAGATGCCTGAGAAACTTCCAAATGGGGATGTCATGGAGAAAGCTAAGTTATACTTTGAATAGCGATCTATGTGGTTGATAAAAGTTTAAAAGTTGGATATATTTATATGCCATTTAAAGCATGAAAATGTCTGAAATTACTGAGAAGGAATATTAAAGCATTTTCTTTTATAAAGTTGGCCCAGGTCTGAGTCTTAAGGAGCACAAAAATTAACTGATGGGTTAAAAAAGGAAGAAACAGCAAAGTCTTTTGGGCTGTTATGGGGAAGAATCCTATATTCTTCTCCGAAGGCCACAGAGGAATTAATCTCTTTATTCCTCTTGCCTAACATGTTGACCTTCATAACGAACTTTTATTGCTTCATCCTCCTTGCCTGTGTCACTCTCTGAAGTTCCTAACACTGGACCCCTTGAATCACCTCTTACATCAACTACTTGCACACGAATCTTCATCTCAGACTCTACCCTGGGCCTGAGAAAGAAGAATCAAGGGAGTATAAATATGACCAGGAGAGCGTGTTACTGCAGAAGTAAACAGGTTATGTCCAGAAGGAAGGAGTTAGAAAAAAGTTTTGAATGCTGCTGTGAGAGGTTAAGACAACTGGTTTGATGATATAGAAATTATCGGTGATACCCATTAGAATAGTGGGTGTATAAGCAAAATTCCCCTGGGAAGTGATGAAGTTGAGGTTGCTGTGAACAGAAATTACACATCAATTAGAGGAGGATGTGGAGTCAAAGTTTTGTTCTGATTTTCATTTTTTTTAAATGTGTGAGATATTAGAGTGTATATGAATTCTGATGGTAATGATCCACTAAAGGGAAGATCAGGTTATTTGCTGGGGAAAAAAAAGGAGGTAGATAACTGGAGGTACAGGAAGAAAGCAGTATATAGTCACTGTGGTGGTGAGTGAGAGATTACTTTGGTCTCTTTGTGTTAAATCCTCGTTTGAGGCTGGTGACCATTAATTACCTATGATCTCAGTCTTCCCCGTTGTGAAATTTTTGTGCAGCAGATCTGTTTCACTGATGCTGGCTCAGAGACAACACATTGTTGGATGCATCATTGGAGTTTGCAAGGTGGATGTGATGGAAGAAGAAAGAGCCTTGGGAATTGAGGGCATTTACAAAAGAGTCATTATAAATAGGGGCTGTGGAACATGATCTATTGAAGGAGGGAAGTGAATTCCTGAGGGACTTGGTAGATATAAATGGAGTGATAAGGATAACAGATTGCACTCCTCTGTGAGGTCAAAGGATTGTTACAGTGAGAGTGCCCCAGAATGATGCAAGGGTGATAAGAAAGTAGGATCTTTGAAAGGGTGAATTTGCTTGTGGTGTCATT
This sequence comes from Cebus imitator, assembly GCF_001604975.1. Classification (NCBI taxonomy): domain Eukaryota; kingdom Metazoa; phylum Chordata; class Mammalia; order Primates; family Cebidae; genus Cebus; species Cebus imitator. The sequence continues at coordinate 1,633,934 of NW_016107434.1, read as the reverse complement.
TTTGGTGGTGAACTCTGTTGGTGTTTCAGTTCTTTAAATTTATACAAATCCAGTTCTATGCTGTGATAGGGCTGTGGAAGGATACATGCATTTTTGTGCCTCTACTTTTTTCCTGTTTGTCAATGGTATCGTTTTAAATAGGCTTGAATTGCCACGTTACTTAATTTTGGAAGGCATTGTGAATTCAAAGTAGCTTTCTATGATTCTGGGAGCCCTACCTGCCCGCTTCTGCATTACCATGGGACTTCAGCGACATACTAAGTCGAAGAAATCCTAATAATGAAAAAAAAGTTTACTACCTAACAGGAATTTATGATGTCAATTTTAGTGATACATAAACAGGCATCTTAGATTCTCTATATACCAAAGTATTGATAGATATGTAACTATTTCCTGTGGGATTTTTCTTCCCTTCTGAGCCTTTGTGCACACCTGTGACTGATGTAACTTTCTTCTATTGTCTCATATTCTTCCTTCAAACAGTATTCAAACATTATCTTTTATGTGATACCCAACTTCACCATGTCTGATCTTCTTTTCAGTCTTGTCAGTTCATCCATACTGTGTCCAAATAAAATTTTATGCTTTATTTTTTGTTATACTCTAATTGTTTATATGCCTGTCTCTTCAATGTGATTTTTTAAAGCCACAGAACATGTTTATTCATCGTTGTATTCTTAATGCCAGCTTAATTGCTGGCATATTTTAGGTGTTAAGCAAATATTTGTTTAAAAACTTAAGATATGAACTAATGAATTCTATTTACCTTTTAATAAATCATGCAGCCATCAGTAGCAACCATCATGCTATTAAATGGCATAAGAAATTATAAGCCTGTTTACTGAATCTTAGGTTATTGGCTATCAGAAAAAATGTGCCGCCAAACACATTTTCATAATGAAGTAGATCTATAATCTGACTATTATAACTCCTGAACTGTTGTGGACAGCATGAAGCTTAGGAGGTGGAGAGAAAGGGAAGGCAATGTAGTACTTCCCAATTTATGAGAAGACCTAAGAGCAGAAATTAAAATGCAGAATGGCAATCAGATTAAAAGGGTTGATGAAATCCTAAAAACATCCCTCAGGCCACAGGAGAGCCCGTAGGAGCAATCTTGGGGGAACTGCAGGCCACTGAGGGGAAGAGTAAAGCCAGGCCTCCCACCGCTAAATAATAAGAGATAAAATGAAACCTACTTATCTGATTTTAGAACTTTATCTGGACATGGAAACCTTCCAATTATTTATTTATACATAGTGATATCAAGCTCTATCTACTGCCCCTCCAAAGAGAACTCTTACATAATCAAATAAAATGTTAAGATTTTCTATCCAAGGTGTTCAGAGGAAGGAAGAAAAACACACAAAGGGTTTTGAAGTACTCTTTTTCTAATAACAATTTAAGTGGAACAACAGAGTTATTAGCTCTTTTATTTAATATAGAAAAGGCACACTTTTATTTCACGTATTTATATACATTAAATCAATATATTTTTGGTTTTATTCAAGCCTATGTATAAACACTTCTTTTCATCCTTTATGTTGTAGAAAATAAGACATTTGCTAAATGACAAAATTCCTCAAATAAGTCAATTTTCACTCAAAGGCAGGGTTTAAATGTTTATATGTTCTTATTCATAATTTACAATAAAAACTCATTTTAAATCATTTTAACCACTTAGGTTTAGCATACATTGTAGATACTTGCATAAGATGTTTTCATTAATGCCAGTATTACAGTAATACCAGCTTTATTTTGACTTTAAAAATGTTTTTCCTTTGTAACATAGTAGCTTAAACTATTAAATCTCTTAACAGACTCAGGAGAATGATGGGGAAAGTAATGGATATTTTTCCACATAGGGAAACTGAGGGAGCCAGTTTGAGTTATCACAGGCCCTTGCCAAAGCTTGCAAAGTAAGTAACTAAATTTGCTTTTATAAGACATGAAGGCAAGTTAATGATATAAACTATTGAGAACATATACAAAATTAATGATACAGATTTGGTTCCCTAGTGCCCAAAGAAGTCCATTTTTATTTATATGTTTTTGTGTTTTAGAAAATACTAGGTTTGGATATAAAGGAATGGGGCACCTGTGTGGTTTCATAATATTAAAGCATGCATTAGATTTAAATAGGGAACAAGACAGGAAATAAAAAAGAAAGACAACAGGATATGAGAAGTTGTGCGTTAGTGGGAAGAAAAAAGAGTAGAAGGGAAAAAGCTGTACAGGGTTGGGATTTCTAGGGTTCTAACCATCACATCCACAACCAGCAGAGCCCCTGTTCACATGGCCCCATTTTAGATGGGAGGCAAATAGAATGTCTCCTACTGAAAATCAAATAAGCACATTCAAAATCTGTTTATCATGCTTGTCACCAAAGAATGACAATATCTAGCTATATAGACAGAACACAGGAGTTGCGTGAAGTGGCAGCTGGCATGAACAATAGCCAAATATTTCAGGCTGAGAGGCGGAAAGTAAACCTCAGATTTTGGTCTGAAGTTTGGTCCATTGGAGGAGAAAGGAAAATAAAAGCAAAACCAAATACCTTGAATAGTCTCTCCTGATGCCTATATTTCCAAAGAGAATGGTTCATTCTATTCTAGAGAATTAAATGGTTGACTTCCTAATTTCAAGTTGTTGCTCAAATTCCTGTCCTTCTGTAACTGCCATGCCATTAGATGATACTGTTTTCTTTGCTTCATCATTGCTTCTTTCTACTGGTCACCAAGGCACTGACCTTCATTCACTGAAGAATGAAGCCCTCCCTGAATATATTCATATTAATCATCCTGAATGTTTCTGACATTCTTATGGCTATCACATCCAGCACCCTCCTTAACTTCTTCTACTCTGATGATCTCCAGCTTCCTTCCTCTTCAGTCACTCAGTTTATGGATAGACATGATGTTCAACCAGTATATACTGCCTGTGCAAATAGTAAAATATGTTTGTGCTGGTTACTAAACACTTAAACCTGGATGCTCCTGCCCTCTGCATGCACCTTCACTCCCTGGGAACCCCTTCAGCATCCCCCATACTCCAGCAACTGTAGAGTTGACTCCTGGTCCTTTGTAAAGGGAGTACCAAGGCCTGGTTTCAGTGCTGGGGCAGCAGTGTTTGAACCATCTATGACAGCCATTAAATGTTTTGAATGTCAGCCTGTCCATTGACACACAATGTTTTATCAACATATGTGAGACCACTTCACCTTGGAAATTATATGCCCCTAATTTATACTTGAATCCCTTAATTCTGTCTTACTACTTTTTTTTTTTTTTTTCTTCATCATTGGGCTCCATACTCCCTGGATCCCTGAGTTTTCTATCAGCTTTTCTCTGCCTTCACTTTCTTCTCTTCTAAATCTTGGTTTATTATTTTGACTTCATTCTCTCTGACAGCACCATCCCTTCTTTTATTGCCTAGTCCTTCTACCACATCTGCTCTATAAAATGTAACTAAATTAAACCCATAATCCAACTCTGATCTTAGAACCATTCAAGCTTTGGAGGAAGCTAGAGAAAGTCAAATAAGCATACAGACTGTTTCATGCATCATTGCTGCCTGGTGGCTTTTACAAGTTGTTGGCCAACTCCCTTGTCCCTTATTACTTATTCCAAATTCTTAACGCTCTCCTCCAGTACTTGCCTCACCTCCCAGTATATCCCCTTCACCTTCACCAGAGATTTTACTCCAATTTTAGAGAGGAACTTGATACTCCCTGGCAGGAATACACTCAGTTTTATGTTCTGCCACTGCAGGCTAGTGAAATGTGGACCAGTCTTTGATGTATTTCCCTTCAGAGCCAAAGAAGTAGTTTTCCTTCATTGACAGGCCAGGACCAATTCATGATTTTCTTTTCTTTTTTTGAGATCATGCTGGAGTGCAGTCACACGATCTCAGCTCACTGCCACCTCCACCTCCCAGGTTCAAGCAATTCTCTTGTCTCAGCCTCCCAGGCAGTATTTGTCATATTGGTGAGGCTGGTTTCAGACTCCTGACCTCAAGTGATCTACTCACCTCAGCCTCAGTCTCCCAAAGTGTGGGGATTACAGGTGTGAGCCACCGGCCCAGCCCATGGTATTATTTTCTATTACATCCTTTTCCATCTCCTGTTAGATTGTCCTGATCAATGATTTTGCCTTTTTGTCTTTCGCGTCTCCACTGGGTCATTTCTCCAAGCTTGAATATGTGCTTATGGCTCTTTCTTATTAAAAAAGAAAACCAGGCTGGGCTCAGTGGCTCACGCCTGTAATCCCCACACTTTGGGAGACTGGTGAAACCCTATCTCTACTAAACATGGTGAAACCCTATCTCTACTAAAAACACAAAAATTAGCTGGGTGTGGTGGCAGGCGCCTTAATCTCAGCTACTTGGGAGGCTGAGGCAAGAGAATTGTTTGAACCCAGGAGGCAGAGTTTGCAATGAGCTGAGATAGTGCCACTACACTCCAGCCTGACAGAGCAAAACTCCGTTTTGGGGGAAAAAAATCTTTCTCTACCTGCTGACTCTTCTTGCTACCATGTAGTTTCTGATATTACAGATTTATTTTACTTATTCCCCCAGTTCCCATTTATTATTTTACCTCCTGAGAAGAGTCTTCTTCCAAAATAATTGAAACCACACTGGTTAACGTCACCAAAGTCTTTCCATTTGTCAAACACAATGGCCATTTTTTGGCTTTCATTTTACCTCACCTTTCTAAAGCATATGACATTGTTAACAGCTTTCTCCTTCTTAAGCTATTCTACACACTTGACCTATGGTATTTCTGCTTGTCTTTTTGACCACTCCTCAGCTTCATTGAGTTCATCTATCAATTGGAGTATTTGCATTTCCCTTTATTCTATCAGTCTTGGTTTCTTCAGATGTTTCTTCTCTCTGGATGACCTTATTTGTAATTTTAACATTCATCTATGTGATATTTTCATTTGTCTTTGTAATATCTCCAGCTAGCTAATGATGATGATGATAAAATTAATAGTAATCATGAATATCATTAGCATTTTTAAAGCACCTGCTTTCAAGCACCATACTGAGTTTTTAACTTCTCTACTCACCAGCATTCCTGATTCCCCTCTTATTTTATATTTGGGGAAGCAAGTTGCCTATGTCACACAGAAATTAAGTGGCAGAATTAGGCTTTAAACTCAGCTTACCTGATCCAAAGGCCACGCTTTAAGCCAGGTTACTAAACCTTACATGTGCAAAATTTAATTCCTATCCCCCAAATTACTCATTTTCCTATATAATCTGTTTTAACAAATATATAATTATCTACAGCAAAACTCAAACAAAAAACTTGAAGTCCTCTTAGATTCTTCCCTTCTCCAAGCAGTAAGCCACCAAGTCCTGCTTGTTATTGTTATCTCTTCCCTTTTATTCTTGTCTCTTGGCTATTTTCTTAGGTCAGTGGCCCTACAATTTCTCTCCTTTCCCATTGAAAAAGCTTCTCAGTTTGATTATGCACCTCCTTCTCATCTTGGTACCTTCCAATGTATCCTCCAGCAGCTATTTATCTTCTTACACCATATATCTGATTATATACCTCCTCTGATAAAGCCCTAATGACTGACCCCATATCCTGCAGCAGTCTTTCTCAAAGTGAGTTTTGTATAGCACCTACCATCAAAATCACCTAGAAAGCATGTTAGCAGATGCTCAGGAACCACACCAGAAATTCTTAATTAGAATTAGGGGTAGTAGGACCTAGACTCTGTATTGTTAATAAATTCCCTATGTGATTCTTTTTCACGCTAAAATTTGAGAGCTTCTGGTCTCCAGATTAAGTGCAAATACTTCAGAATTGCTGATAAGCACCATCTGACTGGCTCTGGCTTATCTCCCTCCTTCCCCCTATTTTTCTACTACCCCAGCTACACTCTGCTCTCTAATAACACCAAATTTGTGCAGATGTCCCTAAAACTAAGCTTTCTTAAGTGTTGGAGACTTTGCATGTGTTCTGTCTTTTACCTGGATGCCCTCACTCTGTATCATCTGGCAAGTTGCTGTGTGTTTATGTGAATGTGTGCGTTGCAAACCTCCAGTCCTCAATAAACTGAAAATTTCTTCTAGGATGGTGCTAGCTACATAGTCATGGAATATCACCACTAAAAAAATACTTTTCCTAGTTCAGGGTATGTGCAAAACCAAATGATGGCTGAGAAAAATGTGATTAACGAGAACGTAGCATATATTTAGTGTGGAGGTCCTAAAATCCTTTCAGTAATTTCTCTGTGGCTCATGACTGATTTTTTTGGTTGATACTTCATATAAGCTTTTCAGTGGCCAATTTAACATTTGCTGGCATCTCTGCCAATGAGCACACAATGGAAATGGCATTCCAAAAAGTGATTTTGGTCACTTACTGAAAGCTCTAATCAAATAAATGTTAGAGTAATTTAATTGAAGTCTCTATGTGGTCTGTTTAATGCCGGGAAGAGGGAGATACAGGTAGTTGTGTTAGATGTTGAACTAAGCATTACCATTCACAACAATTTTGTTTGTAAATGTATAATTATCCTCCCTTTACAGATGAGAGAACTGTACTCACAGATATCCAAGAGACTTGAGAAAGTCACCCAGCCCTGGTGGGTGGCAAATCTGAATTTTGAATGTAGGTGTCTTTATATCCTTTCATCTATTAGACCTGTGTTGTCTGATTTGGGAGTACATATGCATGGAGATTTTTACCTTTATAAGCAAAAGTCACTTCAGACATTTCTTTTTCTGTGTAGAGTAGAAACATGGTATTTTTCCAATAAAAGACAATGTTACCCACTGCATAAATTAGTTTGTTTCTCTCACTATCCGAGTTTTAGAAAACAATGTTAAGGAAAACATGTGTTTAAATCTTCCTAGTGATCCCTTAGCTCTTCAGTAGCACAAAGAGTAATACATTGCCTACTACTTACTGGGGGAGTTATTTAATGCTAGTATCTATTTATCAGATGGGTTACCTGACCAATGGTTGATATAAGGGGAAAACAAAATCTGGGGGTTAAAAGCAAGGATTTCCCTATACCCTTGCTCCCCACTCTTTTCCAGCACTCACTCTTTTCCCTTGCCCCACTTCCAGGAAACTGGGACAGCTGGTTATCCATCTCATTTCACTAACAGTTGCATGCTGACTCTGTCACCAAGCTGTGCATTTGCTAGAACAGTCACTTTTCTTCATAAGACTGATGAAAAGAAAGCAGAAGTAATATGCATTGTTTGTCATAAGGTTCATCATGCTCTCTCTCTCTCTCTCTCTCTCTCTCTCTGTGTGTGTGTGTGTGTGTGTGTGTGTGTGTGTGTGTGTATGTATGTGTGTGTGCTTGCTAAGTTGGGGGAAACTATTAGGAGAGAGCCAGATTTCTTTAATGAGCCTAGAGGTAATGCAAAATTCATGTGCTTTCACCTGCAGCTGGGTGAAGCCTGGTGCAGCACAAACAGAAAGGGGGTGGCGGGAATGGTCTGTTATTTATGATTTTGTTGAAGCAGGTACCCTGGCTGTTACTGGGCATCCTGACCCACTTGTTCATTTTTTAGGAAGAATAGATACTTTCAGTGGGAGAGACTCAAGCATCAGATTTGTTCCTTGGAGCATTAATAAAAGGGCTCAGTTAGCTTCATCTCATTATTTTACTATGAGTATTGACTTTGGCCTAGAGTCATGTATAGATAAAATGGTGCAAGGGCTTGTCCTAAGTGATTACTCAGAATTACAAATCATTTCACGTGTAACTGAATACTGCAGTCTAGCTGGCACCCTGCCCCTTGCTTCTCCCCCTCCCCTTTCTCTAATAGGAGCGCAAATCCAGCTTTGTCTGAAGAGGCAATTAATCTTATCCACTGAAAGCTGAATTTTAATTCAGCAGCATGTGGAGGACATATTTGCCTATCACACAGAATTAGTTTAACAGAGAATTTAGAAAAAAAATATTAGAGGTCTTGGCATTCTTGGATGGGGAAAATATCTCATAGATACATTCCTTTATTAGCCATCTACATAGTTGCATATAAGCTTCTTTTTGTAAAAATAACTATTAAACTGGATTCATTTTGTAAGTGGCTGATTACATTTTGTTTTATGTTGAAAACACAGATATGTGTGTTTTGGAGAAAAATGAACATAAGGTAGGAAAGATAAATTTTAGTTTTCTAGTGATTCTAAAAGGCTATTATTTTTAAGGGCACAGTTTAGAGATGATCAGAAAAATAAAGGGACACATAAGAATCCTAGACAGACCACATATGTCCAAATCAAATCACAGAGAAGGGTATAAGTGTTCAGGTATCAAAGTTGACAGATCTACCAGCTCTGCGTTGCAGACTCTCATGTGAAATCTCTTAGGCATATACTGTTTCCTTAGTGTTTCTGCTATGCTATATTTTAACAATTTTCCCCTGAGCAAGACCCCAGCATTTTGTCTGAGGTTTGTTTCACATGTAGACAAAGGGTTAAAGAAAAAATAAAACTTCCTGAAACAGTTTTTTAGTTCAAGAGATTTGGACAAGAATTTGATTTAATGCATGTCCATGCTTAGTTAGATACCAAATTCCCATAAGGTCAGAAAATACATTTCCTCCTGTTTCATACTTGTATTTAACACAGCACTCCTCAAAGGCTACATTATAGTACAGACAGATATCAAACCATGTAACTGTGTCCTTTCCAGTGACAGAGAGAATTTAATAAAAAACAAGAGTGCCAATGATCTTACATGCCAAGTAATTATTAGTGCAGCATAAATCTTAAGAGTTGCTCTAAGAGGGTTAAAAGGTGTTATTAGCATTTCTGTGGCTCCTTTTCCAGTCATGATTGTCTAATACTCCTGGAATTAACCCTCAAACATGATTGCTTCCTTTGCTGCTTCCAGGAATGCATGACTGAATACTTAACAATGAGATGAGGACTCAGAGAACCACGGAATGTTTTTCAAAATTTGTCCCAATGTTCTGAGAGTCTTTTTACTGTTGATGGGTGTGGAATGGGAGTGGGAGTGTGGAGGGAATCTATCAGATTAAGTGTGGCTAATGGTCAGCAAATGCCATGGCATAACCGTTTAAGCACAGGGCTATAAAGTCACAAAGCTTTATTGCCTTGTCAAACCAGTTGCAGTGCTAAATCTGGCAATTATTATTAAAGGAAACAATTTGAAAATTCAAGGTTTTCACATTATTATAAAAAAAATCACTGTGTGTAGTGTCGGTGCCCTAAAGATAGATTTTTGGAGTCTCTGTGTAAACGTCACATTAACTGTATTATATTTGCAATTTAAATTGCACAGAATTGGAATTTGGATATGTGAAAGCCCAGAAACACATATTTGCAAATAAGCACTTGCAAATATCCCAAGATAGGAGTGAGGCATTGAAATGTATGGCAGTGTTCATCCATTACTTAATTTTTGTAAGCTCCACCACTATAGGAGGTGCCTATATACATTTTGAGAGAAAATGTCTTCCTTTGTGATTCATTTGCCTATTTTATACTAAGATTTTCAGTGCTGTTGTCATTTGACTTGGAAAAAAAATCAAAGGCAAGGGGAAACAAATGAAAAGGCAGAGCTTTCAATGTTGTTGTTGTTATTGCTTCTTAAGCATGAGGAAATGATCTATCTCCATTCTTCTTCGCAGACATCATATTAAACACACACCATGTAGTGGAGTTGCTGGATGATATTCAACTAGCCCCTCTGTCTCAGCTATTCAAGATCATCAGTGTTGCCCTTTCTAGTACAAAGTTGAAGAAGCCCTCCATCAGAACCCGAGTTTGAATGGAGGGCTTGTTTGTCCTGTAACATAAGAATCCAGTTCTCCTTCAAAAGATGTGAGAGTCTGCTCAGAATTCTTGATGAGACCCCAAATAAATAAATTTTCATGTAGAATTATTCTTTCCAAGCCTCTAGTATTTCATTTGAATTGTTCTGATCATTCCCAAAGCCTATTGGTGGTCTGTTTGTCAAGGCAAGATTAACTGAGGTTTTTATGAATGCAAAATAAGGTCACTACAATCATGCCTATGCTCCAAGCACAATCTTATGAGGCAGATCCTATTATATACATTTAAAACTGAGAAACAGAGACCCTATTTTATACGTTATATAATGTGTTCAATCAAGATAGAAGAGATAAGATTTGAACAAGGATCTTTTGACTTCAGAGCCTGTGCTTTAAACTACTTTGCTTTTTTGCCTTTTTATATGCTACAAAGAAAAATTATTTCAATGGTTTAAGAGATTAAAGTGATCAAAATGGAGAGCATAAAGAGAACTAAAGTCAGAACTTTGTTTCCATGTCTTAAAATAAAAATCACTAGATCCCATCTTTGTTACAGTAGATGCAACAAAGTAGCCTTCCAGTCAAACAGTCCTAGGAGTGCATTTTAAGGGCCTAAGATTGGTATCAGCCTTTTTCAGAATCAAACCAGATTCCTGGGTGTACAGGTGTGGAGGAGGAAGTGCTTGTTAAATTTGTTTTGAGAAATGTTATGATGTTTTGGATTGCCATTCATTAGAAGACTACAAGTATCCCAAACAGGATGTGTTTTTTTTATTTTTATTTTTTGTGTCACATAAGAAGTTTGAAGGTCAGTATCTCAGGATTGAATAATATAGCATTTCAACTGCATCACCTAAGGTCTAAATTCTATTCCTTCTGCTGTTTTTAGCACTACAACTATTATTGTTGTTAGTCTTGAAAAGGCCACTCAGCTCCAGGTATCACATCTCCATATGTCAACACTGAGACAGAAACTACACTGCTTTTATCCTGTGTATTTTTACTAAATAAAGAAATCTTTCCTAGAAGTGTCTCTAGAATATTTCTCCTCATATATTATATATTGTCATCTCAAACTTTGTCACATGTTTATCTTGAGACCAACCACTGGTAAAGGAAAATGGGATATTTATCTATGATTAGACACATTAATGATGATTTACCAGAGTCTGATTGGATTGGTAGGCCCCATAACAAAACTACATCTCTGTCTCTGCTATCATGGTATTTACAGGGATGAGCTCCACTTAGTGCTCTGCACACCATCCCAGTGCTGCAGAAGCAGGAAGAAGAAAAGCCCGTGGGAGGCAGGAGCAGACCCCCTTTCCTTTTCCAGTGTCCCTCCAGCACCCTCTACTAACGAAGATTAACCTCATATCCACTGGCAAGGAAGAAATGTTCCAGGATCACAAGCAGGCAATGAAGAGTAGCTTTGGAGACAAAAGGCAATAAATTGATAATTGGTGCAGTTGGCTTGCCTGTCAAATCATAACTCTTTAGTAAGAACCTTCTGAGATGCTGACAACATGAGCATCCAAGAAGGCGCTCTGTGAAAAGAAAACCTAACATACAAAAATTTAGCCAGAGGATTTATTTTAGATGTTATGTTGTGGGTACTGAGAGTAATAGCAACTTTTGAACTTGAAGAAATAGATTACAAGCCACTATGTTATTTAGATACATTTAGATACTTTTTACTTAGAAAAAGAATGTTGGATGAGAAAATGAGGCAAGGGTGGAGGCATTATTTTCTCTTGAAAAAGACTGGAGAAAGAAAAAGATGGAATATCATCACATTCTGGGTATTTCCTTTGAGGGTCTATATCTTAAGGAGTATCCCACTCTTATTCCCCTGTAGTGCCTCTGTGGAGATAGGAAGAGTAGGCAATAAGCTAGGGTTTACCATGTATTCCTTCATTCATCTACTTAGCAAATATTTATCAGATGCTCTCATATGCCATGTGCTGTGTTGGGTGTAGAAATGAGAGTGAGGAAAGAATAGCAGTAAACAAGTCATGAAAGTGAATAAGATTCTACATAAACTTGTAGGTCTTTGTCCTGTACAAATCAGGCAGGCTCTGCCAAGATCAGTGAACCACTAATATATGTATATGACTTTTTTAGGAGATCCAACTAGAAATAGATGGAAGGGATTCATGTTGTCTGTTAACATTCCAGTGTCCATAATTGAGTGTCCTTAGGGAGGAGCTGCCTAGGGGAAAAAGGCCCCCATCATTTTTCCTACCCTTTCTTAGAAGATCTTAAATCCATAAAAGGATTGCAGAGATAGTTCCCTTTTTAGTTATCCATGACTGTTATCAGTCATACGGAAACTCAATCATGCAAGGAAGGCAAATCTTGCCAGGTTATCTAAGCAGAACCGTATTTCTATCTGAAGGAAGACTTAACATTAAAAATACTACTATATAATAAACTTCTGACTTCTGCTGAGGATGAATAAAGCTACTGTTTATCCCATCAATTCTCTGAACCATTTTAAAATATATAACACCCAAATGTATATATTCGAATGAGTTTTGAAAAAAAAAATATTTTCATAGGCCCTGAAGATTTCAGAGAAGTTCCCAGGTTTTATGAGTAATATCTGTATTGTTGGAATAAATAGAATGCCTCTTTACAGGATCATTTTTAATACTCCTCTGTGTAATTACTTAAAAAGTGGCTGACTTAATTTACGCTTTAGAATGAAATCTCAAATAAAAGAATTCATTTCCCTCTGTATAAGTACCTGCTTAATGATCCAGTAGACAATTGTTAGAATAAAACCTGGATGCCCAGAAATTTGAGGAAATAAAATCTGGAGAAATGCAAAATCTACCCTGCTGCCATTTGCAGTTTCCAAAATCAAAAGGAGAGTACAGAGAGAATGGGAGGAAAATGGGGAGAAGAGTAAAAGAGACGAAGATGAAGAAGCAAAAGCAGAAAAAATGAAAAATAACATACATTATTTGGAAATTTCAATGAGTCACTATAAAAGTTAAAAAGATAACTACAGAAGAAAAGTCTAGATATCAATATGAAGAGATAATATACTAGGCACCCTTGAGAACTGGAACTGCTGACAATAGGATTTAAAATGACATCTACTCATTGGGAAATTGCATTGCTTCTATTTAATTCATAAAATATATGCCTTTGGGGATTCTGGTTAACATAGTTTTGTTGATGATTATGTTGTTTTAACACCCCGCAGTGAAAGCAATCTGGCACTACAGGACAGGTCCTAAGGGAAATTTACCAAAAGAAAGCAAGCTGTCTACTCTCTACTCATTTCTACCTGGTGGCTCTCTTGGTCTGTTTGGGCTGCTATAACAAAATGCCATGAACAGCATGGCTTATAAACAACATAAATTCATGTCTTACAGTTCTGGAGGCTGAAAAGTCTAAGATCCAGGCATCAGCAGAGTAAAGGGGTAGTGAGAGTCCACATTCTGGTTCATAAATGGTGCATCTGGCTGTATTCTCACATGGTAGAAGAGACCAGGGGTCTGTCTCTGGCCTCTTTTATGAAGGCACTAGTCCAATTCATGAGGGCTCCATTCTCATGGCCTAATTGCCTGCAAAGGCCCCACCTACTACCATCACCCTGAGCATAGAATTCTAACATATAAAATTTAGCTGGGGGCGGGATGTTAGTGGGGTACAAAAATTCAGACAATTACAGTGGCCCTAATGAGAACATGAGTGGAAACACCTCAAGAGCTTATAGTGTGCTAATATCTGTTGAAATATACTGAACATTGAACTAAATTATGCTTAATATTTTTAATTTTAAATATCATTTTTGGAGCTATGGTTACTAGGTTAGTTATACTGGATGCAAAGATAAGATACAAAACCTACTTACAGGGATCTTATATTCTGGGATGCCAAATAAACATTTAGATTTCCATAAGAGGGGAAAATATCAAAAGCTGTGTTTCTATGATTATTAGAGAATCACTGGGTCTTGGACATTATTCTTTTAATTTAAAATTTTAACTATGGCTTATAAATTACCAGTATGTGATTTACTAATATGACTTACTAACTCAAGGCCATAGAATTTCTTGAGTTTTTTTTGGCATTGGTTATGAAATAGCCTGACCTAAGATTGGGATAATAATAAGTTGGGGGTAGATGTAGCCCCACCTGGATATGGGGAATAGTAATAATGCAAAAGGGATATTATTTTAGCAATCCAATTTCATATTTTTTTAGCCTTATCCATCAGGTACTAGTATTGAATTAGGGGTGTTAGTCATGCTAGCTCAGTGAATCATGAAGATATTGGTGATAGGTATCGTGAAGGATTCTTGGGTGAAAATGTGCACCTAGATGATCAGAGTTAGACCATGTAGTTAAGGATCCTATTGTCCAAGAGGTTATCACTTTTTTTGTTGTTTGTTTGTAGGTTCAGGTTATGAACTCATGAGAGCTTTGATTCCTAGAAGCAGAGGGGAAAAACAAGCAACTCTCAAAAATTATTAAAAGTTATTGAAGGTGGCTTGTTTATAGCTCATTGAGATGGAAAATGCATATTCACAAGTTGTTTGTAAATGGATTTTTAAACACATGTTAGAAGATCTGACATAAATAGCACATCCCTATTGCAGCTATTCAGGGTTTTTGAATAGTGGCACTTTAATGTTAGTTTGGAATATCAAATACAAATGATATAGATATAGGGCATTAATTTTGTACCCTGAAAGTTGTATAAATCTAGTGATGACAGAAATTATTAGTTACATTTAGAAGGGGGAAATCTACGTAAACAAATTTCAAATAACACATAGGAAAACAAAAAAGTGTTATCAACAAAAGTTCAAAGAAAATAGTAAAATACGAAGCACCTCCAAATCATCTGTTTTATTTTTTTTCTTTCTTCATTTCCTTAGAATAAGGTCCAATGTAATTTAAATCCTGAGTACATTTCCTCCTGTTTTCATAGATTATAGAGTAATATAGTATGTTTAGCAAATGTAGCTGATTTTGGTTAATTTTATAGTTCTGCGCTTTAAGAAGACTGTATTTTGTGGTAATTTCTGGACTTTAAGAATATTGATTGAAGATGAGTCCTTATGAGGAAATCAATGTTTCTTTCATTTATATCTGTGGGATTCAAACACAGCATATACTTGCAGATGGTCTATAGTAATTATTAGTGCATATTAAGTCACAGTAAAAACAAAACAAAGCTCAATCCAAATAAAGAATTGTCTACTTGATAAAGGAAATGTAAGCTTTTATGTAAGTGGCTGTTCTTCACCTATGTAGATAAGTCCAAATCTGTCCTGTAACACAGGCACTAGACAATGTAAAGCATGTTTCTTTTCTTTTGTATTTGACACTTTGAGTTAATTAGCCCCACCTGGCTTAATTAGAGCTAAATGAAAGGGAATTCTGAAGATTTTCTGTTTCATGTTTGAAGTAAACATCCCTGCCTTTTAAAAATGTTATGTTTTTCTCTTAAAAACTCACTAATATCGTAACTACAACTAATAAAAGCATAATGTATATTATTAGGTCTGAACTCTTGGCCATGGGTATCTGTGCATTTTAGAGATGGTCTCTGCACAAGTGTCATAAATGACCATTTTATAGATACATAATGTTCTTAATCCATAATTCTTTATTGCTGATGGTTATTGCATTAGATGATGACCCTTAGCTATTAAGAGTCAGTTTTTAATATCACAACCATTTAGAAAGGTTAATGGACTAGGTTTTGCGACTTAACCTTTGGATGCTGCAGGTTGAGAGGTTATATTTGTGCACTACACTGCCAGAAAATATCTACTTATTTTCATTTATCTGTGTACTTTGAGTAGTGTGGTTTTGTACAGTAACTGTTGTTTACAAAGCAAAGGGGAAGAAACAGTGTGTGACACATAACAAATTTCGAGAACAGTTAGATCTTTTAAAATATACATTTCATATTTGGCTTCTATTATTTTTCATTTAGACATAAGAATTGAAATGTGAACAGATGTAACCTAAATCAGTTGAGGAATATTTATTATGGCTGCTTTAAAAAAATAGACCAAAATTATAATTCATAGTTTTCTTGGCTTGTTCGGAAAGTTCACATGCATCATAATGAGACACTGGTCATTTAGGAAAGTCACAAATCCCTTACAGATGATACCTGTCTGCACTCCAGAATTTTCCAAGGAATAAAAATAGAGTCTATCTGGTTTCAGTTAATTCCATTTCAGAAATCTAATTAAGGTTCCATGGTGGCTATTTGTCATTTATTTGGCCACCCATTATCCATTATTCTTTGTAATATCACCTTATTCTCTTTTATTCCATTTATTCATTGTGAATAGCTTTTGAGGAGAAAAATTCCAGGCACTTCCCTTTCGTATGGAAGCTAGAAGCTGAGTGTTTAAATGTAATGAACCCCAGTGAATCACGCCTTGTGTATCCATGCTTTTGTGGCTTCCCTGCACATCCACTCTGGGCTTGACTGTATGACTTGTTTTGGCTGACGGGATATAAGCAAATCTGATGTGAGCAGAGACTGGAAAAGAATTTGCACATTGGTTGTGCCCTCTCTTGTTTGCTGCATTTAGAACCCAGCTACCATGTGAAAATGCCTAGGCTATGATGAGTGATGAGAGACCCATAATCCAGTGGCTTGCCTGCATATCTAATCATCAGACATGGGAATTAGGCCATCCAGCCCTAGTCAGTCCTCTACTGATCTACTAGTTTCCATTTCCTGTTATCTAACCTCTCATTAACTCTCCCAGCTTCTTGACAGTTTTTCAAGAAATAGCCTTTTACTAATTTAGATAGAATTGGTCTCTAATGTAAGCAAGAATCCTAAATAATATAGATTCCTAAATTGAAAATGCAAAGGAATCACTTAAGAATGACAAAAACCACCATGAACATGTTTACACAGATAGAAGTCAAATCATGAGTGGATTATATGAACATTGTGTTAGTTTGGTTATCAAATATTCTTTGCCATAGAGTGATGGATGGAACCTGTTATGAGCCAGAGATGATATAGATTTAGCCACCACTGGGTAGAAATCTGAGTTTCCATCTCAGATTTACCCTAAAGGTGTGAATTACCCTAAAAGATCATCATCTTATATGTGTTTCATGGAGCTCTACCTAAAAGTTGCACAAAGAACAGTGTCCTCATTTAAAGACTTCATGTACTGCGTAACATTCTCCTGTTACTTCTGTGTTCTCTTGTACTTTTTTTGTGTTCATTTTATCCTCTCGCCTTGTCTCTACCTTCTGTGCTCCACAGGGTCATGAGATTCTGCTCCTGAAAATTGCACCATCCCAAATGCCTCACAATGATGTCTTTAAAGTTTCTGAATGCTGTTGTTCTCCTCACATCTCTGAGCTTATCATCTGCTTTGTGCTACGGAACATTTCCCCTAAAAGCCATACCCTTCACTTTGTTCCTAATGGATTAAACGTTGGTCCTGGTTAAGGTTCTGTTTATTCTCCTCCCAGCAAGGGCTTGTTTTCAGGCAAAATATTAGCAAGAATATCCCTCACTTCAAAATAGTTCCTGGTAGCTTAGATTTAAAGAATCACCCAGATGAAACAAAAAGTCAGATTTTGAGGTTATCAAAGTACCCAACCCCAGAGTCACAGTGCTTTTGTTAGTATTAACTCATCACTGATACACTGTGTGAATTATCCAGAAAGATATCATGCTTTTTATTTCAGCCATAGGTCTTTTCACGGGCTGTACTGCACAATAATTACTGGTACATGTTTCTGTTTTTACCACTTTAAATTCAGAGGCCATATCTCGTCATTGCACTGCTTCAGTTGTTTAGTTATAATCAGGTGTTGCTGGGCTGACAACCTGTGGCATGTGTGGGTCTATGCATTTCATAGTGAGAAGATCTTGGCTCTCAAAGACATCTATTGCCACAAAGAGGTAATCATGACACGGGAGATGTTCAATTAATGTTCATTGACTTGAAGTTAAATAAAGTAATTCTCGAAGACTGGGAAATTGCTCTTCATTCCAGAACAAAGAAACCTATACTTTCTGATAGCATAAAACCACTTCTGTAGTAAAAGAAAAAGATACTCCCTTTTGATAAACAGATAGACTTTCAGTCACAAAAGATGAGGGGCCTTGAGACAGCATAGAAGACGCATATGAAATCTAAAATCCAAGAGGAAAAAAGGGCCTTGGAGGTTAAGTAACATTTCCCTTTTTTCCCCAGCAACACTCCACCAAAGCTATCACAATCTATTCTAAGACTGTAAATTTGGTATGTTGTACATTAGAAGGTACAGTCAACTGACAATACTAGGAAATACATTTTTACAACTTAACAGTTTCTGTCAACATTTAAAAAATGTTTTCAGTATCCATTTCCTGGGAGACTCATAAAGTTGGCTTTCCCTAGTGTTCTTGGTTTCTGCTGTTTGTTCGTTCTTTAACTATTTTTTCTTCCTTTTCAAGGAAGGCTGTTGGCCATTTTCTCACCCTCTTTGGCTTTGGCTGTGATGTTAGCTGATTCAATATAATTAGGTGAGATATTTATAGGCCCTCAAAGGCTAACAAAATAATAAATGTGGCAGTTCAAATAATGGCAATCATAGCAGGTCAAGCAAAAAAAAATCTTTTGGACTTGGATTGACAAACTGACATTATCAGAGTTTGTAAATGCATCACATTTTCTTTCTTTCTCTCTTTCTGTCTCTCTCTTTCCCCTTCGTTGTCTTTCTCTCTTACTCTGCTTTTTTTCCTCTCCTTTCTCTTTCTCTCTCTCTCCTTTCTCTTTCCCTCTCTCCTTTCTCTCTCTCCTTTCTTTCTTTCCTTTCTCTTTCATCCTTTCTTTCTTTTCTGTATTGCATAGGCATATTTGCATTCTGTCTCACCTGTTACTGACTTCTTAAATTTTCAATGCACAGATTCTGCTTACTAAGAAAAGAAATACTCACATATTACTGGAAAATGAATCCTTGTCTTTAAGATTATATTCATTCTAGACTCTCAAACATATATCCATTTCTGATTACTGTTTTATAAACCAAGTCATCACAAATTTTTTGAAATCCTTTTCTTCTGATTTGAAAAGTAATATTAGATGTTTATTGCAGAAAATTAGGAAACTACAGAAGACCCCAAATAGGACAAAAATTTTTCTCATCCATTATTTATTTTCCTAGCAATAACGCTGCTATCCTTTTGTTTTCTATCCTTCCAGTCTTGTTTTCTGACTAGATATATACAGGTATATGACATTTATACAGTTGAAACCATGCTTTTTTGACTAGATATGAAATACAAATTTCTTGATGTTGAAAATAAGGATTTACAAGAATTCAAGTAGTAAGGTTTCAAGATGAATCCCTTTTATAATTAAAATATGACAGAAATTCATTAAATTTTGATAGTGTGGCTCTAAGAACAAATACTCTTCAGGTATGAATAACTCTTACAAATTTGATGGGCGGGAACTAGTAAAAAATGTAACTATAGCATATATTAAAATAAGAAAGATTTCAGATGGCTCCATGAAGAATGTCCTACAACCAATTTTGATACTTGATTATTTTTCGGGTGGCTTTTGGGCTGTTCTTTTCTCAATCCTCTTCTAGCATTCTGTCCTTCATGAAACTCAGTTGTTAACACATAACTGGTCGAAGTAAGCAGAAAAATAGCTCACAGCATTTTTATTTCTTTTTCCTTTTTTAAAAGCACAGTTTTATTCATTTTTCCTGTCAACACTTGGATATGTGGCTTCTGAAAGATAACGAGGCATGGTCCGTGGCATGCCATAGACTCTCTTTTTCTTCCCCCACTCACTGCTAACTCTTTTGTTTGTACAATATTCTTTTATTCTGAGCAATATAACATTTTAGTTCTTGTAATAAATGCCTTCATGTGAAGCAGTTCAGCTAAGAGAATGTTATTAGACTGTGCTCCCAGGCAGCACACCTCCTCACGATCAATACAAAGCTGGGCCTCAGCTCATTCCCTCTTTGCTTAAATTCCCTGCAAATGTGCAAGAGAAGCAGCAGAGGGTGTCATCAATCACAGGCCACTGTGACATATGCTGAAACCTGACCAGGGCCGAGATGTTTTAATAAGGCATCCATTAAAACCCTCAAATAAATTGCAATTTGAAAACAGAACATAATACCAGCCAAGTTTTCCTCATCCATCTTGTGGCATGTCGTGTAATGTAATTGCGTTGTTAATTTATCCAAGAACTTTCTCAGTACAATGTTTCGTTGGCACTGCTTAATTTCCCTGTAGACTATTTGTGTGTGTGTGTGTGTGTGTGTGTGTGTGTGTGTGTGTGTGTGTTGCACATGTGCCTGTGTGAGGGGGGAAAGAGAGGGCAAGAATTTGTGTTTATTTCTGTGTGTTTGTGTGTTTGTTCCTTGGAGGAACTAGTCATGTTCTGCTTAGCATGGCATTAGCCAGAGAGCTAGTCAGAAATTTGAAATGTTTGACATTTTATCAATGGCCCCTGAGCATCCTAATGTTGCCTCACCAAGTCTGGCCTGCAGCAGGACCACCTTCTTTCCCTGCTCAACTTGCCATTGGTTTATGCCCCTCCAGAGTGGGATCACTCAGAGTGCCTGTGGATCCCATCAATAAATATTGACGAAAGTGTTTAGGGGTCACTTAAGATCACCACATAATGACACTCAAAACAGGTCAGTACTGATTTTGGTTCCCTAGTTCTTGCGTCATGTGTGAGAAGTTTTGACAAGGGTAAGAAAAGTAAGAAGCTATAAATCAATAGGAGAGAATGAAAAAGTATTTCTCTGGAATAATGTCAAAGTGATTAAATTGAAAAAATATATATATTTAAAAGCTTGGTGAGAAATGCAGGCAAGGGCTCATATAGATTTTTTTTTGTCTTCTAAGCATAAATCTAAAAATAACTAATGTAATTCTTCATGTGGGGCTGCCTCAGCAGATTCTTCACCTTTATTTATTCTTCTGGGTTTTCTTAATCAATCTGTTCTCTTGTTTTCCATAGAAGAAGCTATTGGAAGGCAGAGGGTAAGTCTACCCCACACACTCCATCTCTATCTAGGATGTCACAGTAACCATGTTGCCAATCAAATATTGGTTTAAACCTGTCAAGTGTATTTTCTAGGTCTACTCTTTCGAAGTGATAGGCTGTTGAACTAATGACAGGAGAGAAGACAGCATGACAAAAGAGAAAAATATACCATAAATCTATTTGTGTTGCTGCTATTTTATTAAGAGCAAAAACTGTTATTTGAGATCTAGCAAAGACAATTAAATGCAAAGTGTACTAGTCAATAAATTAACAGCCACTCTCTCAGTAGGTCCTTGTATCTAAAACATAAGTTGGCTGGACGAACTTGGTGACATTCTAATATGCCACCTGCATACAAACTATTCTTGTCTAAGGCTCCCACTTAACGCTATGCAAACTATTAGATGATCACAGAGTATGAAAGGTGCCAGGGAAAGCCAAATTAGTTTCTGCTTTCTGCTAATGGATGACCTTTGTGATTTGGATCAGGTGCTGAAATTCACTTAGTCGGAAAGGCAGGAGAGTGAGGGAAACTCCTAAAATAATTTTCTCTCCCTACAGAGAAAGACGCCTGGCTACCACCTGCCCAATAAATGTCAATTGGGTTACTTTTTAAGAAATAAAGAGCCTGATTCAGAAGTATTAGCAGCTGGATTGAGAGATGGAAGGGAGAAGGAGTGAATTCACTTAAGATTATAAAGCCAAAAAAGATAAAACTAAAACAAAACCATTGAAAATTAGATATGAGAATGGTTAGTGCTTTCCTAGGAGTTTTGTTAACACCTCTCTATTCTACATAGATTCTTGAATTTATTGAAATTTGAGCTGACTTATGCTTTGTAGAAATCATGTTTGATTTCTTATCATTGAAAATATTTTGAGGTTTAGTTGAAATTTGTTTGGAATTGGGAGTGTAATACCCCAAGCAACATTCAAAGGATCAGAACCAACAGGAACTGGAATATACAAAAACACTGTTTCTCTAGCTCCACGTGAGCCTGAGTTGCCAGCTTTCACATGTTTCTAATGTTAGCTCAAGCTTTCTGGCAGTCCCATTGTGAGCTCCATTTCACAGGCATTCTCAGCTATTTTGGCATTTTTTATGTTGGCCTTGCTTCTTTTTATTTCCTTGTCCAGAAATACAGTTATTTTAAAAACTGTATAATTATTATTGGATGTGTATGTTTTTTGGTTTCAGCTGAAGATGAATTCTTGCACTGGTGTTTAGCTACTATCCTTGAAATGCTTGGAAGGAATAGGACATTAAAAACAGAGGACATGGACCTTTAATTCCTCTTGTGTATTGCAAGGGCAAGAATGAAATGTCAGTTCCCAAGGTGATTATATAGTGAATGTTGGCAAGAATGAAATAATTGTGTCCTACCCAGGGTGTGAGAAATGTATACATGGGGAGATAAAATTGTAAACAGATAGACAATATAGGGTGAGCACATGTACAGCACAAAAGAATTCAATTGGGTGGATGACACAGGTCTTCGGCCTTTGTGGAAATCAATGAACTGCTGTTTCTGTGTCTTTTTCAAAGCACAGGGACGTTGAAAGGATAGAGGCTTGACTCTCTGATCCACTGAGGTTTGTTCAAGTTAACCCTAGGATATTTTTAAGAAAGTTGATTTGTTTTCCTTTTTGATTTCCTTTTTCTCTCAGCTTGCTTGAGCTGATTTACAGTTCCTGCATCTATTGCTGCCTTTAGCTATGTGCACCATTATTCTAACACCCTTTTTGTAATTAAATTCTGCTTGAATTGCTTATAGGCCTAACCTCCTTCCTTAACTTCAATCTGTGATCTCCTGTTTCTAAGTAAGTTAGTAAAATTGTATCAGGCACACCTTGAATAACCTTTCCTGGATGCTAAGATACCTGGGTCTTAATTCAGTTTGAGTTTCATCTTTGTACAAAATTCCCTGCAAACTTGCATGTGAATTCAAAGCGTGATCCATAAAAATCGTCTAGCAATATGATTCTCATTTCAGAAGCCTGGTGAGATGAAGCCATGTGTTATGTTATAAACACCCCAACAAAAGAACTGTGATCTTACCATGTTATTTTTTTTTTCCCCAATGTAGGTTTGTAAATGTTGTTGATTCTGCCTCACCATTTGGAGTCTCTTGCATGTGTTACTCTTCCAGATTCCCGGGTTTAAACTTCCCTAGAGCCTCATAAGTTCTGGATTTCTTAAAGAAATAGGCCACCCTCACCCTTACCCCTGACACTCTCCACACTCTTCTAAAAACAGTCCGCATACAAAGGTGCCAATAAACTAACTCAGCCACATACAATGATATTGTCAAGAAAATCTCAGGAGAAAACCATTTAAATTTCATGGCATAAATCTGAGCTCTTGGCCAACCTTCCCCTAACAAGTGGAGAGCACAAGTCTCATGCTAATTCTCCACCAAACCTCCAGTTTTATGAAAGCTACATTTTATCTGTTTGGTTATTTGCAGTCACTTGAGAGTTGGAAAAGGAATATTAGCACTACTCACATTTTATTGTGAAAGTCACAGTACTTGGTTGACCCCCTTTTCAGGCCCTATTGAATTTCCTATACAAAGGAAATGAAAATGTTTTATATTTAATACAGCAGCACATAACGAGAGACTTAGTTATTACACAGAGAGCTACAGTTTTCTGCTTTTGTTTCAGCTATTGCTGTAGAGCTGAAATTTCCAAGCATATTTTTTATGATTTGTTTATTGCTGGCTTTAGAGATGACAGTGAAAGGGAATGCCACCTTTATGTTATGTACTCTACAGAAAGAAGCTTTTTGTTTCTTCTTATTTATCCTACAAAAGCGTAGTCCAGTTTTTCACTGATGTCACAGTTTCTTGCAGACAGATAAATTTTAAAAATCCTAAGGAAAAAAGTAACATAGCAGAAATCATAGAGTAAACATACAGCTGTTTCCTGAATTTACTCTCAGGTCTTCTGATACTACAATTATCAAAGGGAGCTCTGGGTCTCTTAGCATATGCCAGCCACTGGGGCTAAGCACATTACCTTTATTATTTAATCATTACAACAATGACAGTTAAATAATATCTAGGTATTCTTGTTATTATTACCCTCTTTCTATAAATGAGAAAACTGAGGCTTAGAGACATTCTCTAATTTGCCCAAAGTTCCCTAGCTAATAAACAGGTGATCTAACTCAGAACCCAGTTCTGTCTGATTCTGAAACCTGCTTCCAACCTTTTTTTGACAATAATAGTTGTTATTCTTACCACAATATTCTGTGTTCATTATTTTTCAATGTACTTTTCTTGCTTCTTCTTTATCTTACAATTTAAATTTATTATCATTTTAAAAGTAGCATAACAAACACACATATACCCTCCAGCTAGATTCACTAATTTTGTTTTCCTTTCTGTCTGCACACACACACACACACACACACACAGACACAGTCGAGGGAGGGAGAGGAAAAAGGGGAGGAGCAGGAATAAGAAACCAGAAATGGCAAAGAACTGGAGAGAGGCTATGAGGGAGAAGAGAAAGACGTGTCAGAATCTGGCCTGTTAAATTTAGAATCACAACAACATAGTTACAATGGCTAGAATATATTGGGTGCTTAGCATGCTTTATGAAATAGCAAGGGTTTCAAATGTATTTTTTTCTGTTAATTTTTACAACAGTTTTCCAAAATAGGTAAATATTACCACCTCCCCATTTTATAAAAGAATCATTGAGTCTTATACAGGTTAAGTATCCTGTCAATAGTTGCCTAGATAATAAATTGCAGCTGTGCTCAAACCCAAGCTGAAGTGGGGAGGAAAGAAGTAGAGCTACTGATGTGAGTGGTCATCCTCTGCTCCTAGTGTGCTCCTTTCTTCCCACAAGTGCTTAGTCACCATGCCAGTGGTCAAGGATCTTATTTTTTCTCTATGTTCACTACCACTGCTTTCATTTAAGCCAACTCCATCTCTAAGGAGATGCCTGTAATATCTTTTCACAAATCTTCCTGCCACCAGCCTCTCCCTCCTCCAGTCTCTACAGAATGGTCTTTTTAAACATGCCACCTCCTTGTTTGAAATACTTGGATGACCGTCCATTACTTAGACCACTGCTTCTTAACCCTGCCTGCACATGAAAAATATCTGGAGAGCTTTCCAAAACACAGGTGGCCAAGCACCCCCTCAGAGATTCTGTTCCATTGTTCTGATGGAATAGAGTGGTCAGAAAAAATACAGGACATTCAATTAAATTTGAATTTCAAAGAAATGATGAATACTTTTTATTATAATTATGTCCCAAATATTGCACTGGGCATACTTGACTAAAATAATTGTTTATCTAAAATTCAAATTTGACCAGGGGTCTTATATTTGCATTTGCAAAATCTATGTGTTTGTGTGTGTTGCAGGGAGATGATCACAAGTTTTTTCTAAATCTCCCCAGGTAACTCATGCATACATTCAGAGTGGAAACCACTGATTGTAGAAAATATGATAAATGACATAGACTCTAAACTCCTTATTATGACATGAAAGGACCTTCAGAGTTTGGCCCTTTTCAATCTCACCTTCTCTTCCTCTTTACACCCTACACCACCCTGCTATGCATTTTATACTTTCTTATGTCCTTCTCTTTGCACATGCTATCTCCCAAGCCTGGGATCTCCTTTCTGGTCTGTTGGATGAACTGCCACTCATACTTTAAGACCCAGATACATTGGCTATCTGCTTTTTCTAGCAATTTATTAGGCCCTTTACATTAAATATTTCAAATTCTTGCTATTAAAGTTTAATCACATGCTAATTGGTTAATTCAAATGAATAACAACTAAGTTTGTTAGTTGTATTAAAATAGAAACTTTCCAACAAATGTCAAACACAAATTTTGAACAAATCAACACACATTACATTTTTAACTGTAGCATATACTAAAATCTTAATATAAAATACAGCATATACTAAAATTGTTTTTTATATTTTTGCCATAATTAAAAAAAATCTTTTTCTTACCCATGAACCAGCTGAACAAAAACAAGCAGAACAAAATAGTTAAGACAAACACTTGCCTCCATGGCTTTAATGTCTAAACAGATGTTTGTATTTTTACTGTCTCAGCTACAACTTTCTACACTACAGTTTTCCTCAATAATGCTTCAGATGCAACCTGTATTAATTTATGTGAAGCTCTGTTAAATCTATTTAAAAAGTTGTCATATTTGGTATTATGCTTTTAGATATAATTTCTTTATATCTAGGCCAGGCATGGTGGCTCATGCCTATAATCTGAACAACTTGGGAGACCGAGGTAGGAGGATCACGAGGCCAGGAGTTTGAATCCAGCCTGGGCAATATAGCAAGACTCTGTCTTTACCAAAAAAAAAAATAAATAAAAAATAATTTCTTCCTATCTAACAATGTTAACATGTCTTATTGTAAAAGCCCATTAATTTTCAGCCTATGGATGATAGCAGGTTATGATTTGGTTGGAGATTATGTTGAGGTTACTTTTTATTCTCAGTGTTTGTTTTAGTCTGTTTGAGCTGCTCTAACAAAATGCCATAGACTGAGTGACTTATAAACAACAGAAATTTCTTTCTTACAGTTCTACAGAAAGCCTAAGATCAAGGCACTAGTGTCAGGCATTCAAGCCAGAGCACTCCATCTTGAGTGAGAGCTAGGAAAATGAGGTTGGGACTTCCTAGGCTGCATTCCCAGAAAGGTATTCCTATAGCCTCTAGACGTTTAGGGTTAAAGGAACAGATTGATAAAGTGTACTAAACAGACCAAGACTTGGGAATGTCCTAATATCCTGATATCTTGTGAACAAAGGCATTCCTAATTTTGCTTTAAAGATAATATTGATTCTTGCAATCTATAGTAATTAAGAAAATTACTCCTTTATTATAAACCATTGTAGCAGAGCACATCTCTTCATGATCTGTAGATAAATAAGTATCGTGGCTAGGGGTGGGCACGTTCCTCATCTTACTTTTGGGATCATCCTGCTCTGTCTATGGAGTAGCTGTACTTTCACCACTTTACTTGCTTAATAAACTTGCTCTTGCTTTGCAGCTTGGACTCACCCTGAATTCTATCTTGCACAAGATCCAAGAACGTTCTCTTGGGGTCTGGATTGGGAACCCTTTCCTGTAACACTTGCAGAATCCATGTTTGGTGAGGGTTCAGTCTCTGCTTCATAAATGGCACCTTCTAGTTTAATTCTCACAGGATGGAAGGTAACAAGCTTCCTAGGGCCTCTTTTATAAGGACACTAATTCCATTCATGAGGGATACACCCTCATGACCTAATCACCTCCCAAATTCTCCACCTCTTAATATTGTTGTATTAGGGATTAGGTTTCAACATGGGAATATGAAGTGGTGTGGGTCACAAACAAACTATAACAGTGTTCATTTTTACCAATGACCTCTTTTGCAGTTGGAAACAGAATGAGAAAGAGAGAAATGTCTCTGCTATTCATAATACCTAGGTCAAAATCTGCAAGAGTTCCAGTTAAGGAATGAGAAAAATGTCTCCTAAGGTAGGAGGGAGGTCAGGTGGTCACAGTCATCCCAAATGTGTCATTCATGTTTGCATTTTCCATTTTGAAGGTAGATGGAATGCTCAGAGCAAGATGGTAACTTTTCCTAGTTGAGCTCTAAGCATTAGAAAAGGTGCTGATAAAATTACTGGTTTAGATCAATGTTTTGTGAACCAACCTATGACCTCATGACATTTTTTAATCACTTTTCAAAGCAACCCAAAGTTTACAATGTGCCCCAAAGTTTTGGCTTTATAGGTAAAAATTTGTATTCCATTTTGTTGTAGCAGGGGGAATAACTTCCTCCTTCATTAAGCTCCTCACCCTCCCACGCCCCACCCCATCCTGTTTCTCTTTATCATTTGGTAGCAGATGCATGGCCACTCTTAGGCAGTATCAGGTTTCTCCTGCTCTATGTTAAGTCTCTTCAAACTGCACCTGTTGGTTTAAACTCCTGCTTCACCACTAGGTTGTGACTTCCTTAAAGGCAGAAATTCTGACATTTACCTTATCCCAGTGCCAAGTACTGTGCTTGCCACAAACTAGGTTTTCAGTATGTTAATGTGTTCAAAATGATTTTTTGACATTTCGTGGAAAGGGTCTACTTTCATGCAGCCAACAAAGCTAGTTGTTATGAACTTGAATTAACAAATCAGCGAATGATTACACCTTAATCACTAGAATTTGAGATATGCAGTGTAAAGCGTTTAATAAATTGCTTAGCAAAAAGTGGATAGCAAACACATATAATTTTGAGTAGAAATAGAACAGTAGGCCTGAGGCTGGCTGTGGTAGCTCATGCCTGTAATCCTAGCACTCTGGGAGGCCGAGGCAGGCAGATTGCCTGAGCTCAGGAGTTCAAGACCAGCCTGGGCTACACAGTGAAACCCTGTCTCTGCTAAAACACAAAAAATTAGCTGGACATGGCAGCGCACACCTGTAGTCCCAGCTACTCAGGAGGCTGAAGCAGGCAAATTGCTTGAACCTGGGAGGCAGAGGTTGCAGTGAGTTGAGATGGCACCACTGAACTCCAGCCTGAGCAACGGAGCAAGACTCTATCTCCAGAAAAATAGTAGGCCTGCTTGCTAAACCCTGCAGGAGTAGAGAGGACCATACAATTCATTTTGCCTAGGGAAGTCAGATTTGTGTCTTAAAAGATGAGTGGCAGTTCATCCAACAGACCTGAAAGGAAATCCCAGGCTTGGGAGACAGCATGTGCAAAGACATGGAGGTAAGAAGGTATAAAGCTTTTAGGAGGGTTTGTATAGGGTGTAGAGAGAGAAGGTAAGATTGAAAAGGAGGAAGAGGCCAAACTCTGAAGATCCTTCTATGCTATAAGAAATTTAGATTTTATCTTATTTATAATTTTTCCTAGAAGAGGTTTCAACCTTGGATGCACATGTGACTTACTTGTCTTTGCTCAGTAAATGATTACACATGGATCTTTTTCTAGACTCAGATATTTTATTTTCATATGACTCATCTGCCTAACATCCTAATTTATTTAAAGATGAACCTGTTAGATAATGATGATAAATGTCATTTCCATTTGCATAGTACTTTATACCTTTCAGAACAAATAGTTTTCAAGGAAAAAATAAGTAATTTATTTTGATTCTCACAACTTTGTGAAAGAGATAGGGAAGGTATTATAATTACAAAGGAAAAATACATAGAAGTTATTACCTTCTGATTCTATATAGCAAGCAAGAGTACTAAAAAATAACCATCTCCTGTCTCATTTTTCACTCATACTACCTACTTAAGGAGGAATTATAATGCAAACAACATAAATAATACTTGATCATCTTAGCAGTAGGTCTAACAATTCCTTGAAGTGGGAAGCCCACATTTATTGGAACATTTCCATGAGGAGCTCCTTGAAATGAGCATGGGACCCTTAAAGAGAGTGCTAAAGACACAATAAGTAGCTTCTAAATAGGTTTGAAGAGTAGTAGTAGGGTTCGATTTTGTCATAGCTTTGGTTTGAATGAACAAAAGGTTTGCAGTTCAGGGACAGAACTTTGACCTTAACGAGTTTCTTTACTACAGGGGAGGGGCATTTGAGGTTGGAAATTATGTCTAGGAAAGGAACAAAAAGAGCCAACAGAACTAGGACACGTGGGAAGAAGAGACTTTTCCACCTCATGCCAAAAAGAGACTAAGAACAGAGCTATGCCTGAGGTTGATAGGTGTAGAATGTGTGATGCCAACTCTCTTGCGTCTCCCTAAATCACCTTCACTTTCATAAACTGCTCACTAATAATTGTGTGTGGACGCAAAACAATGAGAATGGAAAGATATCTGGTATTTGAGTAGCATGGCATAGTCTTACAGATTAAGACAATTTACATACAGTATAAAGCCTATGGATTTTGAAACCAGGCAAACATTCTAGCTGTGTAACAGAACACTTCTGTTTCCTAAAATAGGATAATACCTAACACATGGGATCCTTTCAAGGTTTAAAGTAGTAATAAAATATTTATAGAACCAAGACTGAAATTGGGACTCTGTAGAACACAATTGCTGTGTGTTGCTGTATGTTACCATACAATAAACTGTAGATTATTCATGCAATTAAGCTCATCTGCATTGATGAATTATAGAAGCTCACATATAGATAGATGTTAAGAGTCCCTTGGACCTAGAAGCTGCAGCACACACTATCTGTAAACAAAATGAAGCAGTCTGGGTTTAGTGAGCCCTTCTTATACCATTATCTCCTTCTACCTCCTTCAATCTTTATACTTGTCCCACTCTTGTATTTTCAGACAAGGATCAGAATCTTATTCATACTTATAAGGTACAAGTATAAGGTAGAAAGTTACAAGGATGCATGATTCAATGACTTTTCCCCCAGGGATTGAAAAAGCACTTTATGGGTGATCAAAGTAAAATAAGCCTTTAATAGTGGAATTTTAGGCATCAAAAGCTGGGGCAGTAGGGTTTAGAGGGAAGCTCCTCAAGCCCTTAAAATCATATCAAGTACGTAGCCCTTTTTCCTACCTAAGCATGAAATAGGCACTAGTTCCATTGCTAAGATCACATGCAAAGGCACTTAGAGTCCTGTAATCTAGCAGTCTTCACATGGGGTACATGTAGTTGGGCTGTATGCCAATCTAAGTTCTATGTGGCAGCAGTACTTGTAAGGGAATCAATTTACTCGTCTCCAACATCAACAACTTTTGTCTAGTAATAGGCCTGTGGCTGAGACATAAGGCTTATTCTCCTCTTCTGCCTCCTCTTTAATAATTGTTCTTCTCCTTCTGCTTTTCAAAAGAAACCTTTCCCACTCACTCATCTGGCCCTATGGTATAAAAAGCTCCAGCATGCCAAAAGAAGGAATAATGTTTAATTTTGTTATCTGTGACACCACTTGTAATACAAGCACCATACATTTTATGGTCATTCTCTTTCACCGTACATTTTATGGTCATTCTCTTTGTATTACCATAAAATGGTAATACATTTTAAGGTCACTCTCTTTTTTTAAGCTTATCTCTGTTAAGAAGGCAGAGTGGCATTCTTAAAAGAATCTTGCCTTTTTCCTCTGCTAAATATTGTCAAACAATGAATGGTTCCCACTGGAAAGCCCCTTGAAAGCAAAGCAAAGATAGAGCCTGCAGAAATATGAAAGGTAAGGTAGCCTGCTTTCTCCAAGGCGACAAATTTATGGCAAATCTCCATGCCTGATCTGTCTTTATAACTAGCTACCTACTTACTACTAACTTATCTACATAATGGATCTTAGAACTTAGAACTAGAATTCGTAAGTAAGATGCTGTCACAGGGGTATATAATAACATTTGCGAACAGAAAAATAAGATCAGACTTTTTAATATCAAAAATTTAGTTTGATTTGATTGATTGGTTAGACAGTTGGAACCGACATTACCATGTAGGTTAAATGGTGAATATTTTCCCAAAATGAAATGAACTAAATTTTCAGCTCCAAGTTTTGACAAAAATGTATTCGAAGTATGTGATAAGATGAAAGGATCTTATTTAAAAATATATTTACAAGTGTACAAAAACTAACAATATTTTTTATTTTTCCAACCTTCTTTTGAGTGAATCAGGGCTATATAAAATGCTTCAAAATGAATGAGTAGCAAGAACAATGAATGGTTATCTGATAGGTCTTGGTAAAGCTTACTTGGTATACTTCCCAGAAATCGAGACAATGAATGACTCTAATGACTAGTTGCAAAGACTTTGGCAAGACAGGTTGTGTATATTTCTTAGCTTTTGGTAAAACTGAAGGAATATCTATTCAAGTTGTTAGACGTGAAGCACTAAAAATAACTTTTGTTGATACATTAGGATGTGATATTTTGGCATATAAATCACAGGACTACCAAGAAATGAGATGGCATGCATAAGGAAACCTTAATTTCCACTTATCTATTTGTGTGAACAAAGTTTTTCAGTTGTAATGATCATAAATGAGAAAATAAATAGAATTGATATGGACTTATTTAATTCTGGCAATAAAATTCATCTACAAACACACAAATCAATTAAAAATGAAGCCAAATACATCCATGTCATTAAGAAATACATATCCAATGAAATAATGAAATTTATTATACATAATTTTTGTTATTGAGGTTAATAACTTATTTCTGCTGTTTCCACAATTTGTTTACCAATAAAATTAATAATGGTAACTAAATCCAGAATAATATTTTTACTGTAGAGCCCAATACTGAATAAAAATAAATAAGATTTTAATTTACACACATTGTTACTACAGAAAAGCAACATGGTAATCAATAAAAGACCTTTAAGCATAAAAAAGTATGTATTAAAGCAAAATTTAGTAGAGAAATTGGAATAAACATGTAATGTGAGAGTAAAAGGGAAAGCTGTAAAAGTCCCCCTTGTTAAAGACAATCTCTTCTATGTATTTTTCAAGTAGATTGTTATAGATTGAAATCCCAATAATGTTTAGGAAATCTGTTTTTCAAATGTCAATAATCACAGCAAGTCTGAAATTATATAATTTAAGTCACTAAGAAACATTTTAGCTATCTTAAAAGTAGATTTTCATAATTATTTCAAGGATTAGAAGAACAAAAAAGTTGAAAATTTCAATACTGTAATGAGAAATAAACAGTTGTGAAGCTTTGAGTCATCTTCGTCTGTCCATTAAGTAAGGTTTTCTAGCTTTGGTCAGGTCTGCACCTAAGTCTGCTTGTAAAAGTATCTGCCATGCACCTCCTGCTATGAGAATGTGCAATAAAATTGCACCTGGATAGCTATATACTAGCACATTCTAAAAGGCACTGAAGTTGGACTGAAACCAAAATGCTTCCTGATGCAATTATTTTACATTAAGATACAAGTATTGCTAACATAGAATCTCAATTCCCAAATGCTCATTGTTTAGGGGAAAAAAAAATACACATTGAGTTCTAATAAAAATGCTTCCCTCCCTAGTTCTTTTATCATTCTTTTCCAGCGGAATCCAATGTACATGATTAATATAAAATTTAGTGGGGATTTGGCCACAGTCCAAATATACACTAACCAGGGGGAACCAGGGACGTGATACTGTGCTGACTCCACAGAAATTCCCTTTGCTCCTGTTAAGAATAGTTGAATAAGGAGTTAAGGATGAGCAGCTAAATTTTTTCCAGATGTATTAGGAAATAGCATGTTCATGAATACAAATACACCTGGAAGTGGTCACCTATAAAGGTTTTAATGACTACATTTCTGTGCAGCCCTGACTAAAGGCAGATGAATGAACCAAATGACTATGATTGTTGGCATTCTTCAAAAGTCATAATAGCTAACAGTTTGAGGCTTACAATGTGCTTTCCAAATACAGTTCTGAATGCATTCCCCACATTAACTAAGGTAAGCCTCACAACAAACCCATGCATTAGACTAATATCATTCCCATTTTACAGATGGGGAATCCAAGGCACAGAGGAGTTGTGTAATCTTCCAAAAGTCACTCAGCAATGAAATGGCAGAACTGGGGGTTGAATTCAGTCAGTTTGGTTCTAGAGCCTTGAACTTAACCCCTGCATTACACATTAGCCTATGGGAACTTTGCTGCTGTAGACAAAGAAATTCATATTTCCTGAAGGTGGGTTTTTAAAAATATGGCAAGGGCAGATGGAGGAGGGAGCTTGGGATAGTTTGGCCCTCTGCCTAGAATTAAACATTCGCTAATTTTCTTTTGCTCTCTCCTGTTTCTAAGAAAATTGCTCTACACACTTATTTTATTATCATTATTTCTATCTGACATGCTGTGCAAGAACATCATGATTTAAAATATCTTAATAACAACCCAAAGAAAGGGACTTAAAAGTAATGTTCAGAGAGAAAACAGATGGCCACCAAGTGCAAATTCTGAATTCTTATATTTTTGTAAGGGGAGTAGATGTGGTTGGTAAAAGGTTATGCTAATAAGCAAAATGTTCATGTATTGTTATGAGCTTATTATTTAAAAATCATTTTGAGATTTTTAAAGTGTTAAAATAGTAACTAAAGTAGATACTGGCAAAATAAACTCCAATTCTTCATGAAGAAAATTATCTGATTTAAGCAGATCCTTGAGAATCAGTTAAAAACTCAAAGATTAAATGTCACCTACAGGATGGAACAACTTCTATTCATTTAAGGTAGATGGTATTAGCTTATATGTGAAGATACCAACACATTGTGTAAACCTAGACCCCACACTGGAGCTATTTTTAAATCCTTAACTTCCTGGGGAAAAGCTCAGTAAATAGGGCCAGGAAACTTGAATCCAGGATCCAAACACTTAAGGCTTTTCTTGGACACCTTTGAACTCTGTCTTGCAGTGTCCCCAAGTCTGTAACTGCTGCCTGGAGTCTCAACTTTATAGAAGGTCATGTCCTAGTTCTAGCGCCTCACTGTCCTTTTCTTCACCCTCTTCTGAATGACAACTGTTTCCTTCCATTTTGGCTGTGGAAATAGTGGTTTTAGATTTTTAAAAAAGATAAGCAATCTCTAAAATCCCCTACACAATTCTACCATCAGGATTTATTCCTATTCCTGGTCTGGCCTTGTTGGTGTTATCCTCCTAATCCAGCCATGGTGATGTATTGTACTGGCTGCTTGCCACACGCAAAAGCCTACCTTGGGATATCCTGCTGGAGGCAAAAGGCCAATCTGGCCTGTTTCTCAGTAGTTAGATTGACAAGCTGATACCCTAAGGACAATGATAATAGTCTATGTGTATATATTTAGAAACACACATACTCTACACGTGTGCTTATGTTGTGTGCATGTATATACATACACACATATGTCTATGTCAGGGACGCTGTCAGCTCCGTCTGTGTGTGTGTGTGTGTGCATACATACACATGTGCTCAGATTCCAGATGTGCTATAAACTTCCTCTTTCTACTCTAATATGAAATTCATATGCCTCCAGCTTGCTTTCTTGCCCTCCCTCAGTCTAAAAGATGTTGCCCATTCTTCAGCGTACTCTCAGCACTATTCTGCCCTTCTTTATTGCGTTGACGTGTTTTCACTTTGAGAATCCTTAAAGTACTAACATACCTTCTAACATGCAAGTGGCAAGCATAGTAATGTTAAACATTATGCCTTGTGTTTCTCGGTTACCTATTCACACATCATTTTACTTTTATAAGCAAGTAGAGGAAATACCAATCCAAATAGATATCAACATAAACCTTAAACTTCCAGACCTTGAGGTTTAGTATGGATTTGCCTCTACTCTATAAATCACTGTCCTAGATTCTACTAAATCTAGCTAAGCAAGCTATATCAATATTTTGTCTGACAACACAGACGCAGTTTGGAAACAAGTGAAGGAAAAAAAAGGTTACAAGTCCTGGAGATTCTTGGACGTTTCTCTAAATCTCCTATGCAATTAGAGAAAGCAAATTTGGATGGATTTTAACAGATTAAAAAGAGAATTGTAATGAAGCCAGGATTTCCTCTTGAAGAATTTTTATTCAAAAAGTGTCTGAGATAACTGTGCACTAAGACAGCAATGTGTGCTTTAAATAAAAAAAAAAAAAAAAAAAAAGTTAAAGCAAAGGTTAGGACCAGAAAATGGAATAACATCTAAAATAGATATTTTTTGATAAAGAAAAGATATTTATAGGTATAAATAGGTACTGTAAATATTTTAAATATCAAACTAAGTCAATTAAATAACTTTAAACATGTTATCTGTTCCAAGAAATCTGTGCAGTCCAACATGTAGGCTTTCCTCTTTATTGTCTTATTTTAGTGCTTTAAATTTCCCAACTGTTTCTATCTGAGACTGTAATCTGATAATGAGTCCTTTTGTTCTGGATCTTTTCATGTAGAAAACATGTACAACAGAATTTTGGCTTCACTAAGGCACCATGTTTGAATCTCATCCATGTACCATTTTTCATTTCAGTGACAAAATGATACATACAGGTTATTATGAATGAAGTTTCATTCAAACAGCATTTAAGGTCATTGTGCACAAAATATTTCTTAGTCTGAGATAGGCTCAAATAAGAAATTCTATTTTAGCAAGAAATCTGGAAGCAATTTGAGGACAATTAAAAATAAATTATAAATAAACCCGTATTTTTGAGTACAGTAGAACTGCAAAATACAGGAATGATCAAAAGAGTGAGATGGGGAAACTTGGAGAATGTGAGATTTTGATTTAGTTATTTCTATAGGCCTCTCATTTAATTTTATACAGTGAACTAAAATTCATACGTCAAATGCCAATTCAGATGTTGTCTTCTCTGAAATGCATTTCTGACTCTTCAGTACAGAAAATCATTCCCTCTTTGGTGCCATTTCTGTACTTGATGCAGTCATCCATGTTTGCACTAATCACGGTTAGTCGTCATTTTGCTGCTTACATGTAGTTTTACTGTTCTTAATTGTGAACACTTTGAGGGTAGAAACTATTTGTGAGTACAGAACCCTGTACTGTGTCTTACTCAAAATAAATGTTTTATGACTTGGTGAGTGATGAATGGCTGGTTGATAAGTAAAATATTAAACAGAATTCTTGACACTAAAAATAAGAATACTGTGTTATGACATTTCATATCAGCTCTTCCACTATGGCTTCACTTAATTCCCCTTTCCCATCAAATGGCATTAGAAATCATTCTGAATAACACTTCTTTAAAAAGTTTCTTTTTCCCTCCAAGTGGAATTAAGAATAAGGAAGGATTCTGAATGACATTTGTAATGTTTTTAAAAATATTTCACGTAAGGCACTATTAAATAATTGAAAGGATTTTATCCTCTTGAAAGTAAATCTCTACTATAAGATAGGGACCCACCTGGGAATGTTAATGGCCATGTGAGAACTCTTCAGGAGCTACTGAACAGAACTTTGGTAAGTTGTACAGGTGCTATGAAATCCAAACTATTATCAGTAATGTTTAGAATAGATCAAGTCTGGAATATATCAGGTTTTTCCTATTTCAAAGTAATAGTTTATTCATGGCGTCTACCATAGCCAAAAACTTGTAGCTGATCTCTAATCCAAATTGGCAAAAAAGGCACTAATTTGGGGTCTGATTTTTGAAGTGATATATAGAGCTTTAACAGGGATAGAGAACCTCATTTTAACCTGTTTTTTTATTTTTATTTTTTGCCTAAGAAACTAAAGGCTTTGAGAGTATTTACAATATCCGTGTATATATATTTGAAATATACTTTGTGAAATATTTATCCCCAATACCCTTGTGTATTTGGTACAATTTGGAAAAATATTGTGAGCATTTTACTTGTGGTATTCTGGAATTTTATTACTATTGCGATTGCCACTGATCAAAAAAAATTTCACCTTTATTTATCAAAGAACTTCATTTCTCCCAATAGGGAGTTGCCTGAAAAATTAACTAGAAACCAAGTCTTCCTTCCAACAAAACACTCCATTATAGGACATTTGATCTTCTGCTATGATTGGCCACCCTAAAGCTAAAAGAAATTAATCTGATGGAATATTTTAAAATCATTTCCAAATAAAAAAAAAAATTACAACAAAGTTGGGAATCAACTTTATTAGGTTCTCAACATTGCCTGCAGCTTAATCTTCTTCTTTCTTTATAACTACCTAAAGTTTCCACTACTGTCCTCAAGGCCATACTCCATAACCTCTCTTTGCAAAAAATATGCTAAAAGAAATCTGCCAAATTTACATACATCCTATTCCTTTCACCTCTTTTATCTTGATATAAGAAGATTGCATTCTCTTACTCAAGGCACAGATGGCTAACTACCCTGCACATTCCAAGCCTAGTTCTACTGTCCTCCTCAATTCCCTCAAAGACTTCTATCAGAGTCCAGATTGGATTTATCTTCAGCTTCAACCTCTTTACCATATTGATGTCTTCACATCTTTCAGACTTTAAAAATCCCCTCCCTACTGTGCAACCACCCCACCATCTTCACAGTTAACGTAGTTTAAAGAATAAGGGTCTATCACTGCTCCTACCTTACCACCTAATTTTTCCTGAAACACATTACACTATGATTTCTCGTACCAGTAGTCAAAAAAGCAAATAAACAAAACACTGCCTGACTGCCCTGATAAATTGTCCTCTCTGGTTGTGATTGAATTAGACAAAATTAATCACTCAGTTCTTCCTGAAAACTGTACTTCCATTGGCTTTCATAGCCATGTTGCCACTTTCCCCTAGCTCTTCTCCCACATTTCCAGCTACTTCATGTGTCGTATGAACTACTTCTCTGCTCACCTTTTCTATGCTGCTCAATCCATGTTCATTTATTCTTATTCTTCTCTTCTCATTCTACAAGTCATTATTTAATGAACACATGCATTTCAGTGGCTTATTGAACCAGTTGATTCCACAAATATATTTGCTGAGCATTCTCTATTTGTTAATGAATTCCATATATGCAACCTTATTCCTGACCTCTTTTCTGATCTCTAATCCATATTCATATCATAATCAGCGTATTTCATAACATCATAAAAAGGACCCACAGGCACCGCAAGTTGGTGGGCCCTTGATAAATGTATGCACAGAATAAAGAACTAATGATTGACTACTGAAAAATCAGTGAATTTCTCCTGAATCTGTCCAGAAATTGCAGGAACCAGTGCTTTTTCTGAAAACTCAGAATTAAAAGAGAACCCTTACATCTGAAAAATAGAAAGTCAAAGTATATACATAACTACTTAGCTGTGATTAAGCAAGCACTCAAATGAACACTTAATATGCATATTCCACAGCCTGTCAGTTCCCTATGCCATCTCTTGCCAGTTATGTGATCATGGATAAAGGTCTTCATCTATTTATTCAACAGTATTTGTTGAATATTTATTATAAACCTGTCATTTAATGCTGGGGGGACACATTATTGAACAAAATTGACAAAATTTCCATTATCATACTTAACTTCAGTTGCTTATTTGTAAAAAATAAGTAATATCTATCTCATAGAGATTTGTGAATATAAAATGAGAACTAGTATGTGAGGTTCACCTAATACAATGATGGTAATCGAGCAGTTCTCAGTAAATGGTATCTCGATTACTACAAGATTTCTCCCATGTGATTTAATAACTTTGACCTTGGACAACACAATGAATCCTAACCACACCAGGTTTTTAAGAGCTTCAGAATGGAATAATAAATATCAGGTTTTGGGGGACAGCTGGTTGAATGGACACACTGAAGTGTAATGGAGGGAGAAACACCACTGAATTTGGGTGGTTATTTAAGAACCTCAAGACTTCTTCTCTTTACTTTCTATTTCTAGCCTAGAATTTTAAGTAATAGTTATAATTATAGTAATGCCTTCTTATTCATATTTGATATGTCTTACCTTTTTTAAGATTGCCTCTAATACATGATATAACCTGCAAGGAATTAGTACTATCACTTATTATTACTATTTTATATGAGAGAAAATCAGGTTCAAAGAGGTTGATCAATAAATGAATCCCACATTTAATCCATGCAGGGCAGGACTTTAGTTTGGCTGCTCTGGCTCAGAGCCAGTGTTTTTCTATGACTCTCACACATCTTTATTTTGGTTTAAGGGCGCAATTCTGATACACTCTGTTGTTGATTGTTTTATGGCGTGTGTGTGCTAATGAGCTACAACAAAGGAGGCTAAGGTTCAGGCAGGCCAAATCCTGGTGTGCTCATTTACCTCTAGTCTAATCTGTTTCCAAGCCCTCCTGATTAGCCAGTCCTGGATTGTTCTACTTGCTTTAATGTTCTCTTACAGCCTTCTGAATATTGTTCCTTGGTGGCTCAGATCAACTAGGTCATGGAAGTTCTAGGAAAGAGCCCTTTGCCTTTTATCTTATGGCCAGTTTCAACTTTTTGATGATAGTAAACACCATCCAAGAGACTGATTCAAGATTATGATGTTAGTCTCTGTTCTGGGTGAGTGCTGGTGCAATAGCCTAGTCCCTAGCTCCAAGAAGGATTCTTAGAATTTCACTTCCTTGAAATTCTCCAGGGCACGTTTCTTCAGGACCCCTGCTTTCTGAATTCTTGGTTTCCCTGAACTTTGACTCCCCTAGGCCTTCACCTACGTCAACCTTGGAGTCCTGAACCTCCTCTCTCATTATCATCTACCAGCACACACAGCTTTACCCTTTCATTCCTAATCCATCACTCATTGCAAACATGGGTCATAAATCTGACAGCTAAAACATCTCAGAGTTTTAATTCTTTCATGATTTAGAAATTTTTGTTAAGGGGTTAATTTCTTTTGTTGGTGACTTGATAAATGGTGTATTTAAAAGGACAAACTAAATTAACACATTTATTTTTATAAGGTAAGTAATATTTTTATAAGGTAAGTAATAAATGAATAGTGGATATTCATTTTCAACATTTATGGTAACTAGAGTATAACTGCTAGCATTTCCCTATTAGAAATCTCGTAGACACTGTCTATGAAACCCAAGTTTATAAGACATTTATGTATAAAATGCTCCACTAGTAGTCCCTTTTGTGTAAATTTAATAGATTTGAAAATTTAAACCATTATTTTGATAAACATATTTTATATAGAACTTGCTATAATGTTTTAAAATGTAGCTGCTTTAGATAGTATCGGTAGAAAGACTATGAGAGAGGAGCTAAAGTCTAAGAGATATGAATGTGTGTTAAGCTATCTCCTGAGAAATTCCTGGGTTACAGAAATTTGATGAGAAATAGTTAAAATATATGTTTTAGTCACAGCAACTACTTATGTTTAAGAATTTTCATTACTGTTTATAGAAAATACATGTCCAACATTTGGAACATTTTGTGTTTTCAATGGAAATTTCATATCAATGACTTATTTTCTTCTATGTTTTTTGCATTTTTAAAATTTTTATTTATTTATTTTTGGAGAGGCATGGTCTCACTCTGTTGCCCAGGCTGCTCTCGAACTCTCGCAGTCTTCCCACCTTAGCCTCTGAAAGCGCTAGGATTACAGATGTTAGTCACCTTGCCCAGCCAATTTTTTGCATTTTTGAAATTTTCTGCAGAGCAGACAAAACACTGTGGGTGGATAGTAAAGCACAGTACCCAGTAATAAATGTTTCTTTGCTTAATAATTTGAGAGATTTTTCATTTTGGGGGATAAGGGGTAGGAGGCCAATAGCTATGATCTTATTTATGTAGCAAGACAAAACAGAATCTATTTAAACAGAGATTAGATGTTTGTTAAAAGCATCTCCATTGTTCAGCAGACTTTCATATAAAATTTTTCTGTCTTCATGTTTCAGCCATAGCTAGTTATCTGGAATTAGCATAAAGTCAGCCAAGACTTAGAGAAAAGGTCTAAGATTGTCTGTTGGGTGACAAAATGGGCAAATTAGGATGAGGCTTAAAAGAAGCAGAAGGATAAGAAAAGTACAGAAGGAGAGAACAGGATGAGTTATGGAAAAGTGAAAAGAAATAACCAGATGGTGTGGAGGTTGGCAGAATTCATTTGTTTTAAGTACAATGTATAGCCTGAACTTTCATTGGCTTTGGTGAGCTCCATATTGCCAATGCAATGTTTGCATGGATTTATGAAGTTTCTTTTTCTATTGCTTCTATAAATAAATATGAGATTAAATACCAATAATGTTGTAAACTTCAAATACAGGTAGACTGTAGATTTTTATAAGTAATGTAATTCACTGAAAGAATGCATATTACTAAGAAGCTTCAATCTTAAAAAGTAAACCATAAAGAACAAATAAAAAAGAACCTTTGTTAAAATCATTTATGTTCATATTTATAGAGGATTATGAGTTTTGCTTTCTTTTAGTTTCTAAATCATTACTAAGCCCCCCTTTACTTTAGAGCAGATATGACATCGTGCAACATTCTGTACAGTATCATATTTGAATTAAGTTCATAGGACTCAAATCTTAGCAGCTATGTCTTAAAAGGCCTATTCCTATAGCATAATGTGTGTATGTCTGTTCTACACACATGAAAGATATTAGCACATTTGGAGCACATTTTCATCTGGAAATTCAATAGGCTTCAAGAGGAATCTAGGTGTATAAGACAAAGACAGAATGGATAGAGGAAGGGAGAAAGAGAGTTGAGAAGTAAAAATGAACATTTTTTTTTCTGGGAATTTTCACGTGGAGGGTATAATATTATTTTCCTGCTGAGATCTTGTCTTGTCTTTTTACTTCATAAACTCTTCAGTCTGTTGTAGTTGAATTTTCTTTGGAAGGCCACCCAGAAGCTCTAACCTGGCTGGCAATAGAGAAAACAGCTGATTTAAAGATGGTCTCAGAGAACTCTAAAACAACGTGGTTTATACTACAGCATTAGGAATTTAGGTCATTTAAATGGTAGAGATTACCACCCACAGGCCTGGAGTGTAAATAAGCCATTAGATCTTCATTTGCCTTTCAGCTCACCTACACTCTTTATATTAGTATTAATGAGATGCCACTCCTAATGCAGAGAAATCTTTTTAATGGCTTGGTATGAGTTGATATGTTCCTTGATTTATTTTTCTGAACATGATGATAGAAGAAGCAGAATTGAGTAATCCTTTAAAGTACAGCCTCGGGCTAGACACCTGGGTTCAAATCCTGGCTTGACCACTTCTTAGCTGTGCTTGCACACACACACAAAAATTTGCCCGTGTATGCCTTAGTTTAACTTATGGAAATGGGCATCATCAAAATAGTACATATTTAACTAGGGTATTGTACACATAGGCTATTAAATTTAAAATACTTGGAACAGTAAAGGATACATAGAGAATGCTCAGTAAACACTGGCTATTATCATGTTATTGTGTTATCTGTTCTCTCTCCTGTTTACTTTCATGAACATACCATTCATGAGAGCTAGAAATGTAATCTGTGATCACAAAAGTTTGACACTCCTAGAAAGCACATTTCAGTGAGCACTTTCTCTTCACAATTGAGCTGAGCACCAGACAACCTGAGAATAAATATCTCAGGCTACTTTGCTTTACCCAAAGGTAATTGTATAGAAATTTTTGAAATTGGGTAGAATCTTTGAAAACAAACAATTGAGCACTTGATTAGGTCAGAATGTCCCAAGGAAGTAAGACATTTGCCTTACATATGGCTTCAGAGAAAGCTGGCAGCCATTTTGAAGCCAGGCCCAATTTTACCAGATGGCTCCAGGTCTCAGGGAAATTGGTGCCACAAGCACGTGGCTGGCTGGACTGGGAAGGCTCTTTACTGGCTCATGCCTGTAAGGCTGTAACCATTACTGCCGGCAGTCCACCAATTTTGGTTAAGAAAAGTTGATTTTAAATTTATCTGCTTTGGAATATCTAATACATTTTAGGTTTTTTTTTTATGACATAGCATGATCATTTTCCTTATGTGTCCTAGAATTTATTTTGTGGCATCTTGTCTATCATTGACTGAGAGCAATAATAAAATGATCTGTGTCATAATCTCCGAGAACAGAAGACTATTTCTAGAATGTTTTCTTTTGATACTGCAAAAGAAAGATGAAGAGATAGAAGCTAATATTTGTTGAGGGGTAATTATGTGCCATCTATCTCATTTAATCTTCATAATGACTCTATGAAAGAACTGAGGGTGAGAGAGATGAACTGACTGCCTAACTGGTCAAATAAGTCCAGTTCAGCAGGACATTAGTTTTCCGTTTTCATCTTACTTTTCCCATACCATCCAACCCATCACCAAGTCCTAAGTCCTGGGCCTTCAAAAATCACAAACCCAACCACCAGTCACCACCCCACCACTACTACACTGGTCTAAGCCTCTACCATCTCTTGCTTGGATTATTACAAGAGGCTCTTGGCTGCTCTCTCTGCTTCTAGTATTTACCTTGCACCGTCCCCCCAAGTCCAACCACACTACAGCCTATTCAGCACAGAGCACCAGAAGAATCTCCTCTCAGTCTAAACAAAGCACAAAGCCTTGGCAGTAACCTGAAAGAATCCTACATGACCCAACTCTGTAAGTCCTTGACCTCATTCCCTACAACTCTATCTCACAAATGGCTGCCCTAATTGTGTTAATTCTAACATATTCATTTTTATAAATAGATTTTTCACCCTATGGAAATGGAAGGCTAAGCTTTGAAAAAATGTCAAAGATAGAATTTCTGATATTAGAAGAAGACAACAGGAGGAAGTAAATGAGATCCTTTAGGAGCAGAAGAGAAGAGAAACAATTTCCCCCATACCTTAAAAGAAAGAGAACAGTATTATTTGAGCTTTATACTATAGCACGCTGTCACTCTTTTTATTAACTTAATATGTTGACTTATTATGAGAGTGGTATATATAAGAAAATTTTCAAACATCTCTTTTGCAGTAAAAAAGACCATCTTTATTTTTAATACTGTTTAAATTTGGAGGCCATACTTCAATATTGCACAACTACTTAGAGTACTTTCATCATAGACTATGTCACAGAAGAATCAAATAGAAAATCCATGGCTCTCCCAAAAAATATTTTCCTAAGAAAACAATGTGAATGACGTATAATATCATGACCTGTCTATAATGGCCAAGAGGATAATAGAAGAGGTTATAGGATTGAACAAATGAATTTATTAATTGATTATTGGTCTGGGTTTTCCCTCTAAGATGGTAAGTTACTTTGACCATCACTATCATTACCATTGTCATCATTTTCAATATCATCACTATTTATTGAATACTTGTTCATCACTGGGCACTGCACTGGATATTTAACAGATGTTTTAATCTTTAATCCTCACAATAATCCTATAATCTCATTTTATAGGTACAGAAACTAAGGCTCAGAGAGGACATGTTACACAGCTAGAAAGTGACAGAAATGTATCCAGATTTAATTGTCTCTAAAGTCTTGATACATCCCATGATTTCATAAGATAAAAAAAAACCATTTCATCTTATGTGTTCTCCAAGGC
Source organism: Cebus imitator (assembly GCF_001604975.1). NCBI lineage: Eukaryota > Metazoa > Chordata > Mammalia > Primates > Cebidae > Cebus > Cebus imitator. Next base: position 1,589,254 of record NW_016107434.1, on the reverse strand, counting down.
ACCCCAGTGCTAGCTGTATTATAGATGAGCGGCCTGCATCCTTTTTGGGCATCAGCGACCGGTTTCATGGAAGACAATTTTTCCATGAATTAGGGAGAGGGTCAATGGTTTTGGGATGAAACTGGTTCGCCTCAGACTCAGATCATCAGGCATTAGATTCTCATAAGGAGCATGCAGTCTAGATCCCTGGCATGTGCAGTTCATAATAGGGTTTGTGCTCTTATGAGAATCTAAATTCCGTGCTAATCTGACAGGAGGCAGAGCTTAGGCGATAATGCTGTCCCAGCTGTCACCTCCTGTTGTGCCGCCTGGTTCCTAACAGACTGCGGATCAGTACCAGTTTGAGGCCCAGGAGTTGGGGACCTCTGCTATAGATGTTTAAAAATACTGAGAATAAAACTTAGAGTTGGACAAAACTTTAGAGGTAATTTTTCTAATCTTCCAGGGAGAAATCTATGACTTACATTTTAGAATACAACTTTAAAAAGCATCTTCTTTCCTAGAAGCAAAGCCAGACAGAGAACTCAAACCCCTGAATCATAGGTTGTTCTACTCCCCCAAAGTCCTTTTGTGTTGACTGGTATGAATGTGGTGCTTAAAAATATCACATTCATACCAATGAATTTGTTTACATAGGATTACATATTGAGCTTGTAAATCATTTTCATTCAGTAGAATTCCAATTCAAATCCTTTTCTTTTACAGATTAACCAAGACAGTTGAAGCTTGGTCTGAATCAGAAAAAAAACAAAACAAAACAAAACAAAAAACCTCTAAAAAACTGTAAAAGTGTACCTTCATCTCATAAATCTACCCTTCTAATGTGTCAAACTGCTGGCAAATCTATTTATGTGTTGTATTTCTATTTGCATGTATATTATACATAGGCGTACCCATATAATCTGGCAATACTTCCTACATGATACAAGGATTATGTAAATCAGAATGGTGAATAAGCCCACTTAAATCCTTAGATAAAATTAACATTAAAGGAAAATTGTGGTGACATTCATAAGTTCGTGTTTGCTTTCCAAAAATAATCATCCTCCAGACTATAAAAAACACTGGCCCTAACCAAATGATTATATACCAGGTAAGGATGCCAAATGCAGTTCACACAAAGCAATTACAGTAAAAGCTGTGAGTTTTACTACTGCTTGGGGAATACTTTACACATTTACTTTTCCTCTATGAAAGAAACTTGTGCTGAGAAACCACTGCCTTCTCTATACAAATGGAAAATGTGGGCTACCTGAGGAAAGGGTAAAAATGCAGTTTAATTTCTATGTAAACCTTGGCAAATAATTTAAGAAGTCAAACTGATGTGAGGAAGAAGTAAAATAAAAGCCTTCTCATTCCTGAACTGACTCTCCTTAGCATTTTCTTCCTTGGGTATAATCTGATTCAGAGTAGAAACATACAGTACAGTTAGCATTCAACTTTAATTGCAATGAGGTGACAACATACTGGGTAATGAGTTGTTTATGAGTTGTAGATGTGTTTACAATGAGTTGACAATGTGTTGGATAAAGTGTTCTTCTAAAGTTGTAGATCTATTTACAGTGAGCGGTGGGGGATGTTCATTAGTTGTCGATTTGTTTGTTTACATTGTTTTCGATTTGCAATTGCTATGAAACAAATTGCACACTTATGAAGGATGATTGTTTGTGTGCCTTAATGATTTACTGTAGTAGCTTGTCTGAAAAAGTACTTAACTCTGCCTCATCTGTCAGTTTCTACTGCAAAAGCTCCTAGTCACAATAGTTTTATTAGCATAGCATGGACCATTTGTAAGAACATTATGCATCTAAGAAATCTCAGGACTTTGCTATTCAACCCATTGTATTTGAGCCAGCAGACCTGAACTGAATTCTTTCTGCTTGGTACACGTTTATATCTTTAAGTTATAACATGATTAATAGTCTTCAAACTCCCAGCTACAAAAAGAATTCAAGTCCTTTGTAACTAAAGATACTGTTACTTTTCCGCCACATCTTTGACCCACTAACTTCTCTGAAAAGGCCTTTTTTCAAAAATATCAGACTAATTTGAGGGTTATAATACAGTTTTACTAATTATATTTTTAACATATTGGAGGACAAAAGAATGGTATAGGCTCTATATTTTGAAACTTACAATAAGCCAGTTTGATCTGCATTAATATGTATTACTTCTATATGTTGGGTATTTAATAGCTTTTTTTTTGATAGAAGGGAAGAAAGAAGATAAACTAAACACCCACAGCTTCAGCATCTCACAATTCACTCTACGTCCCCTAATATATGTAACAGACCCACATGTATTCTCATAAGGGATACACTTATACACTGTGCCTCATTCATATTCCATTAATACATCATAAATAAAGCCACCTTGTAATAATTTGTAAGAATACATGACTCAGAATTCACAGGCCATGCCTAAAGAACCTGTAGTCTTCAAGGCATGAAGAATTAAATACTTAAATGTTTAAATTCCTGAAATCAAAAGTACAAAAAAGCCCCAAACCTAAGATAATTAAAAGGAACGAGACAAGCCAGTAAAAGCAAATATAACATGAGTTAAATAAATGATAACAAAGGCTATTACAAATTTCCAAAGCTTATAACATACAATATCTTATTTAATCAGTCCCAAAATGCTTGGGACCAGAAGTGTTTTAGATTTCATATTTTTTTTATTTGGAATATTTGCATTATATACATATCGGTCAAGCATTCCTAATTTGAAATCTGAAATGCTCCAAAATCCAAAATTTTTGAGCAATGACATGATACTCAAAGGAAATGCTCAATGGAGCACTTCAGATGTAGGATTTTTAGATTAGGGATGCCTAACCTGTATAAAGATGCCAAATGGTAGATTACTTTTATCCTCATTATGTGTGTAAAGCAGCTGACAATCTAGAAGCCAGTGTCTTTTTGTGGTTATGCAATTAGGAAGGACGGAACTGGAAAGTAAACCTATATGTTTTGATTTAAATCCGGCATTAATCTTACCAGTTTCTGT
>NW_016107434.1:1576161-1586220 GCF_001604975.1 Cebus imitator | reverse complement strand
TTTTTGAGACAGTCTTGCTCTGTCGCCAGGCGCCAGGCTGGAGTGCAGTGGCATGATCACCTCCGCCTCCCGGGTTCAAGCAATTCTCCTGCCTCAGCCTCCCAAGCAGCCCGAGCAGCTGGCACTGCAGACCACGTGCCACCACGCCCAGCTAATTTTTGTATTTTTTAGTAGAGACGGGGTTTCACCATGTTGGCCAGGATGGTCTCGATCTCTTGACCTCGTGATCCGCCTGCCTCAGCCTCCCAAAGTGATGGGATTACAGGCGTGAGCCACTGTGCCCGGCCTCTATTTTGTTTTTGTTATGACAGAAGTAAAATCCCAAAACACTAACACTTACACTAATGCACTAACACTTTTCCCTTTAGTTGACTGAAATCATAAAAGAGATCTATTGATTTTTTTTATCCTACTAGTATACTGTTATTTTCTTTAATATGCTTACCTCCATTTGAGATTTCTAATTTATGTAAAAATAAGGAAACTTGATTAAATCACACAAAATTAGTTTTCTCCTAAACTCTTGACTTTCACTTTTAGAAGCATCCTGAACAGAAAGACTTATATTATTAATAAGTCTTGTTTCCATGTTTGTCCCTGAAGAACATGTTTGGCCTCCAAACCTGACAAACCTGAAGTCAGCTTCATAGGCGTGTTTTTTGTTTTTGTTTGTTTGTTTGTTTTCAGGCCAAATGAAGAAAAGAAAGACATTTTAATTGTCTAAAAAATTTAATAAACTGAACAAGTATTTCTAAAGATATAACCCAATAGGTCCTAAATGCTGAATTGGGCTTTTGAAGATCAAATAGGGGCTTTCACTTACTAACATCAATGGTGCCAAAGAAAACAAGAAAGAGATTACATTTTCCTCTCTTGATGTGCCACTGTGAGCTTGAAAAAATAAATTCTTCGCGCTTTCCAACATGCTGACCCTAAAACAAATCTGTCATTGGAATCTAAAGGAAAGGCATTGGATGAAGTGCTGAGGTGTTGCTTCCTGAGAGTCATGTTAGCATATTCATGTTGGAAAGGATTTCATCTTGGAGGCTTCTGTTCATCTAACCAGATACTTTGCAAGTAAAAATGCATGAAATTTAAACCAGCTTTCACATGGCCATTTTTTATGGCAGACCATTTCAGCAGTGTAACAGGGGTAGACACCTATAAATGTATAATGTGATGGATTCAATTGTAATGCAGCCTGGATACATATGGAGGTAGTGTTGCCCTTCAGTGCAAATCCATTTTTATGTCAAAAGGAATCCATTGAAATTAATAGGGCATTATCCAAGCAATAAGTAACTCTATACACACAATGCAAATATATCCAGCGAGAAGACACATTTTCTCTAAATAATGTAAAAAATAACCATGCTAAGAAATTGTATGGTAAATTAATGTACTCACAAGTGGTAACGTTTCTTATATTTTTAAAAAGAAAACAGGTAGATAGATGACTAAGATCTTTAATCTTTATTGGAATAATATCAACTAGCAAAATGTATTACTTTTTAAAACCACAATTATTTTGGATGCAGGCATACAGGTTTTTTTTTTTTTTTTGGACAAAATTACCTGATGCACCAATGTCACTATACATATGTCAACTATATAATGCAGTTTAGTTTGCTATTAAATAAATTATTTCATTCATTCATTTGTGCATTCATTTAAAAAATATTTTGGGTTTCTACTCTGTGCTAAAAAACCAAGTCGAACAGAGAACAGAGTAATAATCACAGCAGACGTGATCGTTGTCTTCACTGTGTTAAAGAGTAAACTTTCCAGTCTCTGAATCTGTGATTTCTAAACTTAACTTTGCAGTATTATTTTTTTTAATATTGAATTACTTTTTATGGATCCCTTGACTATTTTCATATTTCACATTCTTGTGCCCAGTGCTTTTTAAAAAAATGATGATATGCTCTCATACTTTTTTCTTAAAGTAATTTTTATTATATCTAGCTTTTACTGTTGTATATGCTCAATTTTTCTTCTCTCATCCCCAAGAAGCATTTTCCGGCTATAAGAAAGATAAAATGTCTATTCCTCAGCAGGTACTCAATACATATTACTTTCACCACCCCACCTGTAATATAAAATACTAATCTCTTCACTCCTCATGTGCTTTACAGAATTCAATGAAGAACCACTCAAGGGGGTTGGGAACTAATTTCATAGTCACATGCAATCAGTGTTCTTTATCTTTGCTGTCAGTACTAAGTTGTGGTAGTCACTGGCCAGATAGATCTGGAATGACCAGATACAGAAGTCATTTAATTAGGGGAACCTGGCAAATGGTAACTATCTTATGGCAGATACTCAAGAAGAAAATGAGTGTAAACATGTAAGAGTGGGCAGGGCCAGTAGCTGCAGCTGAGTACTGAGTCTAGCTTTCAGTGGCACCGATATGGGCCCACAGAAAGCACAAGCCACAGCAGGAGATGCAAAGCAAATGAGGGAAAACAAAACACATGAGTTGGTACAAACTAATAAGTTGGCATAAGACCCAGGGCCTGAAGGAGCAGTCAAAGAAAAGTTTTCCCACTGTAGATTATAAGATACCCCGTGTTGCAGAGATAGCAAAGAATGGGGAAGGAAGGGCAGTCAAAGGTAGCACCCCCCAAAAAATAGATTCTGAGCAGTAGGACCATAGATTATGGCTGAGGCTCAATAAACACTTCTTCTTTTATAAATTATACAGGTTGCTAAGTGTTATCTTAGGATAGATAGATGTGCCTAACCACCTTTCTCAAAGCTGGGTAAGGGCTCTTCCATGAGATGTGTGAGGTGACTGCCACTTGAGCTTTGCATGTATGAGGATCTTACTGGCTTGAGCCTTGGCCTCTCCATCAACCTCCAAGGCAGGTGCATGGAAATGAGGAGACTTGATATGAACATATTCCAGCCTCATTAACGTTCTGCAATTTGTTTGACCTACAATCTATTTTCAGCTATTGTGATGAGGGGAGATTGTGTTCTGGAACCTTTATTGCAAAATTTGTGCAACCAAATGTCAGGTATTTATTTAGAATCAATAAAACTGATTATGTACCAGGTAAAGTATGAAATAGATACAGCCTTCTTTGAAAGGACAATTATGTCACCTACACTCCCGTGGTTGTGGCCACTGACTGAACAATGGGACCACTGGCTGGCTCAACCAATTAGGGCTCAGCAGTGCCGTGATTATGCTCTGCTCACATGTAGAGCCATACATTTGCTCCAGCTCTCTGGCCTCTCTATCGAGGCTGTAAAAGAAGTTTATGTGGCACTTTATAAGCTGCATAGGGCAATTGAAAGAATTATCTAATCACAATGAAATGATGATGTTATGCCCATCCCCAAAATGTCCATAAGCAGGACACAATGTGCAAGGGCAGATCATTTACAACAGGCTGAACAAGAAGTTGAGGATTGATCATTTTGGAAGACGGCAACTTTTTTTCGTCTTAAAGTGTTAGGAATAGAAGTGACTTTCCTATGAACAAGAATATGGCAAGTTTAATATGTGTGGAAGAAGCAAGGCGGGATCTAGCTCAAAGTTCCCCCAGATACGCATAGTAATTCTTCATGCCCTAGATTAGTAGTTTTCAAAGGTATGCTCAAAAATTACCTGGAGAGCCTGTAAAAATAAGGAGTACTTGGCTCCATATTCAATGGTTCTGAATCAGTGATGTATACTTTGACTTGAGTATCTGCATTTTTTAAGAAGCATGTCAGTTGCTGTTTTAAGATAGGTAGTTTGCAAATCCTGTGAGAAACACAATCCTGGAGTCTTGGTGGAGTAGACCCTTCTCCTCCACCCATGAACAATGTGGTGCACCCTCCTCACAGTGGTTTGAAAAAACTCTCCTAAAAGGCTCATTTATGAGTATTGTGATAGAAATCTCTAGACCTCTCTTAGGAACAAAGCCATACAGATCTTCCTAAGTGAGTCAACTGTTAAATTTCTTCCTGAAAATGCAGAATGAGGCTTCAAGTGATAGCAAAATGTATCATCTTCCCATTACAATAATAGAAACCTCAACGAGTAGAATAAAAAGGGCAAGTAGACTATCAGGGATTTTACTATAAGAGAAGAGATATCTAAAAGTAGAACAAGCTATTTATTTGAATTTTCCTATACCCTTTAAATATCAGCTTTCTCAATGTTACTTTTCAGAGACTATAACCTTTTGAAAAGTGAAAAGTCATCAAAATGCTATACATTATATTGAAGCAGTTTATCAAAATGTCACCCAGCAGTTGATGCCAATTGCTAACAAGACACTGTGTTTCCTTGTTTAATTGGCCGGCTTACCTAATTATGGCTGCCTTTAGAGATCTATTGATGGTATCTCTCAGAGGAATAGAAAGCACCATTTGAGGCAATTTTATGTAAATACATGAAAAGGAAGATGAAGTAAGGGGTTATTCCCCATAGAGAATTATTCTTAAATAATAAAATTTACCTGTTTGCATGGGTCCTTAATTTGTGGAAACACCTCCAAAACAAACCTGAATGATTGCCAGTTACCAAGGCTGTTGTACTGCCCAGAAGTTATCTTGCCATACAGCTCAGTAGAAAATAGGAAGTACCTTGGAAATTACTCATAAAATGTGAATACCACATGTCAGAGTTGGTGAGCTTTGGATGAAGTATAAAGGGTTTTCATTATTTAGGTCTGTGAAAGCAAAGGAAACAGAAATATATCCAATAATGTAAGGCAACGGAACCAGGAAATTTATAAGGCTTAATCTGTGGATTTAATTTAAAATATTGGGCCTTGTTCAAACTGCGACATTAAAAATATTATCCCTGGCTGTGGTAGTGATCACTCAAAGGTCAGGAAAAATAGGATGTCAAACATCCCAAGGTTTTTAGACAAAGGACATTTAATGAATCACTTTCCTTCCAGCTTTCCTTCTTTTCCCTCTCATGTGGACATGAAAGACAAAATCTTAACACATTCTATAATCAATGGAGAGGCTTCCCAGTGCCACTTATCTTAAATACTATATTAATCTTATTTATTACTCCTCGGCTGAAGCTATAGATAATTAAGTGGGCCTAGGCCCATTCATTTTAAGAATGCCAGTTTTGAAAATTTCCAGATCACACAGAATTAGAAAGGATAACACCAAAACTCACTGCCCTGGATGCTATCACCAAAGTATTGCTCAGCTTTGGGAGAGACAGATAATATCAGTGGGTAGAATAATCTTGGGTTCTGTCCACAGTATTTGTTAGGTTTGGAGAAAAAGCAGAACTATCTCAATCCAGAGTTCCTGGAGAGGAAGTCTGGACATGCTTAGCCTGGCTAGTCCCGGTGACTGTCAGGGCATCATAACCAGGGCTGTGGGTGCAGCTGTGCAGTGTACACTGTTCAGCTCCAGAGGCTAAGATGCATATGTGCTACCACATGAATGGTGCCCTATTAAGCAGAGCAATCCCAGAAACCCAGTTTATTTCACTTCTGAAATGTTTGTAGTGCTGAACGTAGAGAGAAAATTAAATGAGGCCAACAATGCCAGTTAAAATTGTTTAGGGTGTTAAATTAACTATTTTGTAATGAAAATAGCACCTGCCTGGGCATGTCCCAAGAGAACACAGGCATGACACTGAGACCTGAGACCACTGTATAGCCTAAAATGTATTCTCTCATCTGGAAGGCATCAGAGACTTTAAGAGCTCACACTGACTTCTGTCAAAAACTACCTGAAAATGGTAATTGGTACATTGGAGATCAGCATTTCACTTAAACTTCTCACTCCTTTCTTATTTTTCCACATGAGAATGGCTGCATTAAGGGTGCATTGTAAGGAAAAGAAACATGTATTTTTTCATTTATTTATGAAATAATTCATTAAACCTAAAGAGTTTTAGAGGTACTATTATAATGAGATAATCATATATGTAATTTTGGTTCTAAAAATGGTGACCTTATTCAACCTAGTTCTTTGAACTTGGCCTGGATGCAAATGACAATTCTGTCTAATTAAAGAATGCAGTAAGAGTCTGTATGGCATTGCTTCCTTTCTGAGGATGTTGAAAAGTTTATATGCATTTGATCATTTTCAAATATCTAAATTAATCATAAGAGCAGCTTAAGGAATAGCTATTAAGGAGAAAGTATAATATGAGATGATGAAGAATAACAATACAGTTAACCTAACTTGGCTACCCACTAGAATTCCAGCCTCCTGAGGACCCTTGAGGTGTGAATGAAATGAATGCTATGATCATATATATAATTTTGGCTCTAAAAATGACTTTATGCAACCTGGTTGTTTGAACTTAGCCTGGGTGCAAAATGAAAATTCTGGGTGTGGGGCCATGTTATGAACTGAATTGTGCCCACCTCCCAAATTAACATGTTAAAGCCCTAACCCCCAGTGTAACTGTATTTGAAAACTGGGCATTTAAGAAGGTAGTTAAGATTAAATAAGGCTATAAAAGTAGGGCCTCAATTCAATAGTGCTGTTGTCCATAGAAGAAGATAAACAGATACCCAGCATGTAGGCATCAGAGGAAAGGCCATCAGAGCACACAGTGAGAAGATGGCTCTCTGCAAACCAAGAAGAAGAGGGGCCTCAACAGAAACCAAACCTGCCAATACTTTGATCTTGGACTTCTAGCGCCAGAACTCTAAGGAAAGAAACTTCTGTTATATAAGCCACCAGTCTGTGATATTTGTAATGGCAACTTTAGCAGGCTAGGACAAGAGGGGTCCCATGGACAACTCCCATATGCTCACAAATGAACATGTTTTCCTTCTTTAGCCTATACATGGTTCCTTACTGTCGTAGCCCCAAGGTATGGCTGGTACGCATTTGTGTGGACATTTGAAAGCAGCTACTACTTGTGTCTTATTCTGTGGTGTCCCCACATTATCTGTTTGAATTTCAAACTTCAGAGGCTACTGTGATGACCTGGGCTGTTTGTTTGGCAGTCGCTCAGCTGGTATGGGAAAAAAGTCTTCTAACTTATGGGCTGTGCTTTGTACCAGCCTATAGTGGGTCTTCCTGGTGCTCTCAGTTTGTTTGAGATACTCTGAAGATAGCAGTTTTTATTAATTTATTTATTTTAGTCCACCTTCCCTTTGAAGTATGCTTCCAAAATCTGAATAAAACTGGAATTTTCCAACTTAAGATCCATCTTAGCTTAGTATTGCAACTAAGCAAAATACCAATCCAAAGCCAGGAAAAATATTGCATGTCTTTATTGAAATTTCCTGATAAAGAAATGAAAACAAAGGAGGAAAATTGCATCACAAAATGTACAACAAAACTTCCTAATAATTTATTTTATTCACTGGGTCCCAGAGTTCAATACAGTGTGGCAAGTGCCCTGTCCAGAAAGAATTAACACAGCAGACCTGAGACCGCTATCCTTATAAAGGCCTGCATGAACATTGACTGATGTTTGTAACCTTAGATTTCAAGAGAGCTCCCACCACTGTAATTGATAAGAATTGCTAACTATGCCTAAACTGTTCATGTAAACAATGAGGCTTACACTGAACACCTGCTTTGCTTCTGGGAGCCTAGAATTTTGTTATGTGCCAAGCAGAGGGTGCCTATGTGACAAGCTACCAATAAAACCCCTGGACACTGAGCATCTATTGAGCTTCCCTGGTAAATAACATTTTACACATATTATCACAATTTGTTGTTGGAGGACTTGAGTGCAATCTATGTGACTCCACTCAGAGAAAACTCCTGAAAGCCTGGTTTCCTCTAGACTTGGCCCCATGTGCCTTTATATTTTGCTGATTTTGCTTTGTGTCTATTAACTATAAAAAATCATAGCTCTCTACTGAAAATACAAAAATTAGCCAGGTATGGTGGTGAGTGCCTGTAATCCCAGCTACTTGGAAGTCTGAGTCAGGAGAATCGCTTGAACTCTGGAGGCGGAGGTTGCAGTGAGCCAAGATCACACCAATGCACTCCAGCCTGGTGACAGAGTGAGACTGTGTCTCAAAAAAAAAAAAACAAAAAAAAATGTAGCTGTGAGTACAACTGTTTGCTGAGTCCTGTGAATCCTCTTAGTAAATCACGGAACCTAGGTGTGGTCTTGGGGATCCCTGACATATGTTCTAATCACTCTTTTCTCATTTTCCTGTTAAAATTCTAGCTATGCCCTTCCAATTTTACAGGACTTAAAAAATATAAATCAATTATATGAAAATATAAATAGAAAATATGAATCAATTTATATTTGACATTAGCAAAAATGATGGGGTAGTAAACTCCAAAATATTTTCTTTCACAAAACAGTGAATTAAGCTAGCAAAAACTGTCAACATCAGTTTTTTAGGTCTCTGGAATCTAATCAAAAAGTTACCATAACCAGAGAAATGCTAAATAAATAAATGATAGTTTGATTTCAGTAAATTAGCTCTGTTTTATTTTACTAGGCTTTATACTGTCCTGTACTTCCTAGCTCAGCCTTGAAGATGGCAGATTGCATTGCTTCTGTAGGTTGCTGATACCAGAAAGTACAATATGGGGTAAATTCAAGGAGATCCATATTGTGCCACATTTTCAAAATCAAAAAAAAAAAAAATTATTGAAAGCAGAAAGAGAAAAAAGTTGTCATTTACAAAGATGCCACAATAAGATTAATAGCCAATTTCTCATCAGGAACTATGAAAGCTAGAAAGTTTTCATAGTTCCTGATGAGAAATTGGCTATTTAATATAGAAGACTATATTAAGTGACTCCTATTTAATATAGGAGACTATATTAAATGACTCCTATTTAATATAGGAGACTATATTAAAATGTAAACCAAGACTCCTATATATAGGAAAATTATCCTCCCAAAATGAAAGAGAAATTAAGACATTCCCAGGTAAACAAAAACTGAAGGAGTTCATTGCTATTAGTCGAGAAATACTAAAGGAAGCTCCTTAAACTGAAATGACACTAGATAGTGACCCAACATCATATGGAGAAGTAAATAACAGTAAAGATACAAATAGGTAAATATAAAAGCCATTATTATTATATTTTGGATTTGTAATATTTCTTGCTATTTCTATGTTATTTAAAAGATAAATTAATAAAACAATCATTATGAAGCTACATTAATGGGTTTATAGTGTGTAAAGGTGTAATCTGTTATGGTAACAACACGAGGCAGGAGTACAGATGTATTGGAGTAAAGTTTTTCTATACAGGCATACCTCAAATATATTGCAGGTTGGGTTCAGACCACTGCAATGAAGCAAATATAATAAAGTGAGTTGTGCAATTTTTTTGGTTTTCTGGTACAATTGTTTTAGTTTTCTGATGCATATGAAAGTTATGCTTATACTCGAATGTAGTCAATCACGTAAACAATAGCATTATATCTAAAAAACAACAAATATATTTAATTTTAAAATACTTTATAGTTCAAAAATGCTAGTAATCATCTGAGACTTCAGGTAGTTATAATTGTTTGCTGGTTGCGCATCTTGCCTCTCAATGTTGATGGCTGCTGATAATCACTAACCAGGATGGTGGTTGCTGAAGGTTGGGGTGCCTGTGGCAATTTCTTAAAATAAGACAATGATGTTGCTGCATCAATTGATTCTTCCTTTCTTGGAAGATTTCATGAGATGCTGTTTGATAGCATTTTACCCACAGTAGAACTATTTTCAAAATCAGAGCCAATCTTCTCAAACCCTGCCACTGTTATATCAACTAAATTTATGTAATGTCCTAAGTACTTCATTGTCATTTCAATAATGACAAAGAATTCACAGCATCTTCACCAGGAATAGATTCCATTGAAGACATTACTTTCTTTGTTCATCCATAAGAACCAATTCCTGATCCATTCAACTTTTATTATATGATTATGGCAGTTCTGTTAAATCCTTAGGCTCTATTTTAATTCTAGTCCTTCTGCTATTTCTTCACCTTCAATTACTTCCTCCTCTGAAGTCTTAAACTCCTCAAAGTCATCCATGAAGGTTGTAATAGACTTCTCCTAAACTCCTGTCAATGTTGCTATTTTGATCTCCCCCCCATGACTGACCTTTCTTTCTTTTCCTTCCTTCCTTTCCTTCCTTTGCTTCCTCCCTC
>NW_016107434.1:1527541-1576147 GCF_001604975.1 Cebus imitator | reverse complement strand
TTCCTTCCTTCCTTCCTTCTCTCTCTCTTTCTTTTTTTCTTTCTCTTTTTTGAGATGGAGTTTTGCTCTTGTTACCCAGGCTGGAGTGCAATGGTGTGATCTTGGCTCACTGAAACCTCTACCTCCCGGGTTCAAGCAATTCTTCTACCTCAGCCTCCCAAGTAGCTGGGATTACAGGTGCCTGCCACCACACCTGGCTAATTTTTGTATTTTTAGTAAAGACAGGGTTTCACCATGGTGGCTAGGCTGGTCTTGAACTCCTGGCCTCAGGTGATCTACCTGCCTCGGCCTCCCAAAGTGCTGGGATTATAGGTATAAGCCACCACACCCAGCCAATCATAACTTTCTTAATGGCATCTAGAATGGTGAATCATTTCCAGAAGGTTTTCAGTTTACTTTGCCCATTTCCATCAGAGAAATCACTATGAATGGCAACTACAGGCTTATTAAATGTATTTCTTAATAAGACTTTAAAGTAGAAATTACTTCTTTATCCTTGGACTGCAGAATGAACATTGTGTTCGCCAGCATGAAAACAACATTCATCTTCTTGTAAATCTTCAACAGAGCTCTTGGGTGACTAGGTTCATTGTCAATAATCTAAACTAATACTCTGTCACTGGGTAAGGGGGATAGTGGTAAAACTGTGAACGTGTATATTTTAATATTTTCCATAATATCAGCTATACATTTCTGATGTTCGGATTAGTTAATAATTTAAGGGGTAGAAAGAGGGATTTGTTAAAAGTTTTCACTTTCCTCTGACACCAAACCATCTTTAGAGCAAGTGTGTGTCCAAAAAGTCTGTCACCTCTTAAAGTGAGCTCCTTCCTTAGGTATACTCCCTTGAGGGTGAGGTAGATAGCCTTTGTCCCACTGGCATTAGGATCTCAGTGGTCTTAGTCCAAGGGACTATGATGGGGAGGATTAAAGTTGTCTTTTATTAGGAATCTTACTGTTTGTTCCATGAGGTTCCTGGAGTTACCAGGTAAGATTTCCAAAATTTGTATTAGGTACACAGAAACTTCTACCACATGCAAAACAGACATGTATATCAGAGAAAAAAAGTGTTGGGTTAGAGAGATGGGAAAGCAGAGAGAAAAGTTGGGCCTTTATATTTAAAAAGAAAAAATAAACTGCAACACACATTCTTTATAAAGAAATTATGCTGTTTTTAAATATAAATGGTCAAATCAGGAAAATACCAGGACACAGTGGAAAGCAAATAGGATATACAGGCTGGTGAGGCTGGGATAGAGACCAGGATTAGACACTTATAAGATGCATGACCTTGAGTAACTGATTAATTTGTACGATTCCTTATTTGTAAACATGAAAGACCACCAGCCTCTTCGGGGTGTGAAGATTAGAAATAACAGACATACATATCTAAACACAATGCCATGCAAAGAAAATACTGTCCTTAGGGCTGTACATTACATAAATCATACTTAAAAGTTGGAGGCATCATTAACCCATCTCCAAGTTAGTCTTTCAAAGAACTTGAGGAGTTAAGTAGGATACCCTGTTATGAATTCTTGTTGCCCTCAGAGAGAAAATAATACAGCTTGAGAAACACCTTATAAACATTTGCAAAAGTTACTGGTATTAAGAGAAATGTAAAACATATACCACATAACTTACCCAAAAGGTATGTTCAGAGAAATATATTACTTCTAGCTGAAGAATCAGGAAAGGCCTCTGGAAGAAGAGAACTCAGATGGGCCCCAGTTAGTGAGTCTTGTAGCTGAGGCAGGAATTTGAACAAATAATAGGTTGAAAAGCGAGAGGCCTGAGCAGTTGAGTTGAGTTAGAGCTGAAATTCATACTTGGAAGATAAAGAGGCAAAGAGGAAATGCATTTCAGTAAAAAGCTCTGGAAAGATTTGCCTGCTACATACACTAAGTGTTCAAGCTTTATCCAAAAAGCAGCATTGAGAAGTTAAGCCTCTGTAGTGGGAAGTTTATAGAAATGGTAGTGAAATGGACTAAGGCCAGGGCACACAGAATATCCTTTCATAAACTCAGGGTTCCGTACATCTGGCCCTTCTCCATCGTAAATCAAATTTCTCCAGGTCACAAGAATTTTTTTTTAATTCTGCAATTCTTGACTAAATGCATACTCAGATTAGAACTCAAAACATAAATGGGGTGATGAGTTAGGCAGCTCATCACCCTTTTTGGACATAGACATAGTCTCCTCCCTTTTTTCTATCTTTTTAATCTTTTTTTTATCATAGATTCTTTTTTCTATCAAGCAAATATTCATAATTGATTGTTCCTTATTTTTATTCATGAGTCACACTTGGCACCCATCTGAAACTCTTGCCATGTCCCTGTCACTCTTTCTGATATAGCCAAAGTGAAACACTGACTTTGTAAAAATCTGTAGTGAGCCTCTCCTTTCTGCTCTGCTTCCAAAAAGTGTGTCCAGGGTGGGAAAGCATTGCTCCTGGGGGGCTGAATGAAAATACCTGACCATATTAAAAAAAAAAACAACTAAATTGCTCCTCCTTGGTTCTCTTCTCTGTTGATTTCCTGCCCGTGCATTCTTCTTCACTTCTTCTGGCTGTCCTCATCATCACTAATCCAGCTTCTGTAATCCTTCCACAGGTTCTCTCTCAGTTCATAAATCAGCTCTCCTGTTTCCATGCCTATGGGGAAAAAGCAGGAGTACAAATAATCCAAAGGCCATTTGCTTTCAATTTTGGAATGCCACCTTTTGTTAAAAGTAGACTCACCACTTAATTTTATTTGTTTAATAGCATATCAACATTATTTAGCATTGCCTGAAAAACACTGGCTGGACAGTGGGACAGTGGAACAAGTAAATCATGTAGTCTGCTGTGAAGCAAGATGGACTGAGCTATAAATAAGCCACTAAGTAGATAAGCAGATTTTTAAAGGCAGATTGAAAAATTGAATACAAGGAAAACATGCTAATATGAATTCATTTGGAGTTTTATTTTTTATTTTTCAAACCAAGTTGTTAAAATTCCTTAGGCTTTCCCCTCTTTAAGAGGAACACAATAGACTCCTAGTTCTGAACCATGACACATAGGTCAGGACTGAGGAAGCTGCATCCACATGCCTCTTCCCAGCTGTTCGACAGGCTCTTTGACATGAACATTACCTCATTATCTCAAAATCACCTTGTCTTAAACTGAGCACACCTTTTCCCCTAGAAGCTACTGGCAATCTCAAAGTTCCAAGCATTATATCACTGATTTGTTTCGCTCTTTAGTAATCTGTGTTGAGGGGGTACCCCATTTGCCCAGGTAACTTGAGATTAGAGTCAGCAAATGTCACACAGTAAAATATAAATAATTGAACAATATAAATATATGAGATTATTCATTTGTAAATATATGGACAGACACCCAAATAAGAAAATATAAGTGGCACTATTGTATATGTAATTGATACAAAACAATTTATAACTTTGAAAATGTGATGGTCCACCTGTAAGAAGCCAAAGAAATGAAAGTCAAAGAATAAGAATTAAGGATTATTTTTCCATTGCACTGTACATAATCTTCATGAGCATCTCTGTTTTGTTTAGTGCTATATCCTTAGTACATGGAGCAGTGTTTGACATAGAGGAAATATTGATAAATTGTTTTCTGACTGATTAAATGAATATATGAATAATTCACTGTCTGGTGAGAGCACACCAGACCTGGTTGTCCAGCCATCAGGCCTGGACAAACAATACCTCTTAAAAGGGGGATTGAGAACCTAGAGATCTATAGTAACATTTACAAGGAGACCTAGTGGGTTCTGTAGTGAATTGGAGGGAGCATATATCATCTTGAGGAAACAACTGTTCTCCAGCTCAAGATAATTATTACTTTCTGTATTACTGATATACTATTATCGGATCTTCTGAATTATCAGATTA
Source organism: Cebus imitator (assembly GCF_001604975.1). Taxonomy (NCBI): domain Eukaryota; kingdom Metazoa; phylum Chordata; class Mammalia; order Primates; family Cebidae; genus Cebus; species Cebus imitator. Next base: position 1,572,247 of record NW_016107434.1, on the reverse strand, counting down.
GAGAATTGTTTTTATCAGGTCTAGACTGGCAATCAGAATGGAAATTTTTGGCAATAATCTTAAGGACAATATTCCCATAAGAGATATAAAAGTTATTCAATAGTGTTAAGAGTATACTGAGATAATCTGAAATAAAATTATACTCCAGTAATTATTTTCCAGAATAGAGACCAGATTTCATCCAATCCGTCATGAAACTCCCACTATTACATTAAAACCTAAACTGGCTTCTGGTTTCCAAGGCTTCTAAGGCTTAGACTTAGACATTTCCTTAGAAAGTTCTTAAATTACATAAGATCCCTACACCTATGACTATTTCTCACTTAGCCTGAGCCTCCGTGAGGCTCACTGTACTCACGTTCCAGTTTGTCAATGCACCCAAAGTAAGATACAATCAAAGATTGATTTGCATAAGCCAAACCTTTTAAAGAGTGATTTTTAAGTTACAATTAAAGCCATTTCTTTAACAACGAGGAAGATGAACACATACACGAGCACATTATACACACACACCCACACACAACTATTAACGAGAATGTCCTTTTTATCCCGTTTCAGGATCATATATCAAAGAAAGCTAAAAACAGTAAGTGATTACAGTGTGTATCAGTCAGGGTCCCAGGAAGAGGCAAATGGCACATACAAAATAGAAATCTAAACAGACTTATGACTCTGTTAGGATCAGGCTTTAGGGATGATGATGGAATAAAGAAGCACGCAAGAAATTTCAACGCAATAGCACAATGGCAGGTATTCCCAAAGCTCAGCCTGAAAGGTCATGGGGAGAAAACTGTGACGGGATCCTGATGAGGCCACCTGACAGTGGCTGTATTTGTAGGAAGAGGAAAGCAGCCTGACCTCTCCTCCTGCCCTCCAACCTTCTGTTGGGGCATGCCAACCTCTACCACATTGGCCAAGACCAAGTAAAAGCTTTAGTTAAGGGAGTGCTAACATATGCTAACATATAGTCTGAGGAGGGCAGCCTCCTAGGGCACAGAGCAAGGCAGAGAAGGGTGGAGACTAGATCTGGAAAGGCAAATGGAAACTAGCCCATAGAGTCAGAGCCCGAGGAAATCCTAAGTAATACTTTATCAATGCCATGGAAGAATGAAGAGAATGATTCCTTCGTCAGAAGGCTCCTATCCTCCTAAATTCAGAATCCCTCTCCCATTGACAGTGCTGACAAAAGTTCATATTCTCCAACTCATCTTTTTATTTATTGTTATTATTATTATTTGAGACAGGGTCTCACTCTGCCACCCAGACTAGACTGCAGTGGCATAATTATAGCATGTTGCAGCCTCAAACTCCTGGGCTCAAGGGATCCTCTATCTCCACCTCCTGCGTACACTAGGACTACAGGCACATGCTGCTACTGTGCCCAGCTATTATTATGTTTTTTTGTAGAGATGAGGTCTCAGTGTATTGTCCTGGCTTGAGGCCAGGTCTTGAACTCCTGGCATCAAACAATTCGCCCACCTTGGCCCCCTAAAGTGCTGAAATTTCAGGGATGAGACACTATGCCTAGCCCATCTCATCCTTTATGACTTGTTACAGGCCAACTCATTTCTGCTAACACCTCTCTTTAGACACATTTTAACCTAAGTGACTCCTGACTAGTTTCCAAAGTCCTTCCATTTCTGAGCTAAAGTTGAGAATGGACTCTCATTACCTAGATCAGGCTTGGGCATTCTTAAGGTTTCTCAGTAACATATCACACTTCTGAGGTGATTGTCTGCAGGTAGCTGTCATAAACATTTGAATTTTTTCTCATTTCACTCTCAGGTCTCCCTGTTCTTATGCGGTAAGGGGAGCCCCTTATAGCTTTTAATATTTTTTTGCTTTTATCTGTGGCATTTTCCAAAACCTCCCGTTCTCCCTTTAAAATAACAGGACATGGCATGATTTAGTCAACAATACTATTGATTGAATAAAGAAGAGATGAACTTTGTTCATAAAGCTTCATTCTGTGTTTGTGAGAGATAACTATGGGAGTTAACAGTCTGTTAGGATATTTCTGTTTGCAAAGTCACATAAAGCTGAATATCAGTTGAAGGAGTCCAAAGCAAGAGTGAAATGGGGTTAATTGATTTGGAATTGAGAATAGAAGGCACATATTTAGAAAAAAGAGAATTTCATCTGTAAAGGAAGCACACAAATTGAACTGGGAAACAAAACTTAACCTGAAAGAGAGTGAAGCAACAATTTGGCAAGGCCAAACTAAGTAATTTACATTTGATAGTACAAGCACAAAGAAATCCAAGGAGTAAGGCATTTAAGGAAGTTTTTCTAAAGTTAAAAGCTGTTTGATTATGTTTGGAAGTATAACGGTTGGGGCCTCGCTTATGGTAGCCAGTCTGGAGATGGAAAGAAGGTGTGGGTCTCTGTTATGTCTAGTGCACAGATGATGTTAAGGGTGAGATAAAAGAAAATGACTGCATGGTTTCACAGGGAAGCAAAGTTGCTAATGACTTGAAAAATAATGGGAAATTAAGAAAAGACATCAATTTGTAAAGTAGAAAAATTGCTAACAGTTTCTGACCTGTCTGTCCACCTTTAGGTTTCTGTAGGTAATCTAAGTGAACTTTTCAGTAGACAACTAAAGCTTTATAACCATAAGAGGATACTCAGGCTGAGAGAAGACAAAATAAAACTGGAAAAATGTTTCTTTTGAGTAGTTGGATTCCCTAAAGCAAAAAACAGAAGGAATTCCATAAATATGTTAGGAGTTACCCACTCTTATGGCAAAGAGTAATCAGAGAATAGCAGTAGAGAATTAAGGTCAGGAGCATAATATATCAAGGAAGTCAGGAGTCGAATACAATGTCAAATGCCCGGAAGAAAAAATCATTGGTTTCCAAACAACAGACTATAAATGTAATGTAAGTTCCATTTTTGAAGACTCTGTTCTGTTTCCTAAACTAAACACAACAATAAGATTTACTAAGTGTGTTGCATACACATAATGTGACTTAAAAGAATTAAGTCCACCCAATAATTACTTAGCTGATAAATCTGTTATCTGAATATTCAACATGGATTTTACATTTCAAAGTCTATAGCAGTAATCAGATTACCTTGGATTCTGCTAAGTTAATACTTTTGATTTTTCTAAATAAATTAAAAATTTTGATATGTTACAATTTGAGGACTATTTAATTATATGAGATATATAACTTGAATAATTTGTTCTGTGGTAATTATTTGGAATACCTCATGTTTCAGCTTTTGCTAAAGCAATTTTGACTACAATTTGTATATGTATGAAGGTGAGATGTGAGTTTCTCTGTGTGTATGTATGTGTGTGCTAGATCATAAAATGGAATATGTTAGGATTTCTTTTATTGGTAAAAAGGTCTTGAAAATAAATATTTGAGATTCTTTTCCCAGTCATTTTTCAAAGAATGTTTGTTTTGTATTAAAGGTTTTGAAGTGTATATTCCATAAATAGAAATACAGATGTAAATGGGTTCAAACTTCATTTGAGAACATCAAAGACCATATCAGGAAGCCAAGAAATGTCAGATTATTATTCAGCCTACTAAATAAACACCCATTGTAAAATACAGTACATTAACTGGAATTGTTGCTTCAAGGAAAGCAAGTATGGGAAAGTTAATGAGTATCACTATCTTCGGTATTGAAAATAGCCTAAACATAGGCTGGAATAAAACTTCTTTCTAGTCAGGTTGAATTAAGGGTAGATACGTGTACCTAAATATAAGTTATACAATTATGAGGGCAAGCCCAGTTACATGCTTCTGAATTTATTAGCTGGTAAATGTCAATCTTATATTCTCAAAAATTGATTTGGAAAAGCTAGGGCACAAGCTATTAAGGAAGGAGAGCATCACATGCAATATTATTTTCCCTGTATTTTCTACAGCTTAATGTATAGCTATAATTCGTTTTCTAAAGTCATGTATTCTGTTTGACAGATATTTCAGTTCTTTGTTACATATTTCTTAGCTTAATTTTTTTATTTTGTAAATCCAACATAAAACAAAAAATTAATTTGTGATCTGGAAGACTAAGAGGAACTTTTTTCATCTTGAAAATGCATATTTTAAATTTTCTAGAATAAAAGTTCATTTATAATTACCTGTACTTAGATTTTACTGCTATTTTCCATTTTTATTTGTCCTGTCCATAATGAAAGGATCAATTTTTATTTATAAAGCTATCTTTCTGTTAATAATGTATTTTGATATGGCTAGTTGGTAAAGCAATTTGGCAATATGTCATGGGACTTAACAGTGTTGATTCTCCTTGACTCTAGAATTCTAACAGAAGGAACTAATTCTTCAGGATTATTAGAAAATAATTTCAGTATGCAAAATTCTTTATATGCAGATGTTTATTACAGATGTACAGTTGTGAAAATCTCTAGAAATAGCATCAATTGCCAACAATAGGAGAATGTTTTGAAAAGCTCATATGTATGGACTTGATGGATTTGTATTAGTCATTAATTACTGTGAGTTTGAAGACTAGGTAATAGATTGGAAATGCTATTATTTTATAATGTTAAATTTTATAAAAATATAAACCAGCACCAAAACTAGTGTCTCTATAGATATTGCTTGAGTCAATGAATGAATCAGTGTATAAATGGATTGTGGTCATATCTGGTACACTATTTTTTCTAGGCCCTGCTTGTGTCTGTAGAATTAGAATAAAATAAGCACTAATTTGCTGCATGACAGTTGGGGACAACTACCAAAATAAAATTTGCAAAAAAATAGAGAAGGATAGTCAAATACATCACATTTCTTCAGCCTCTAATACAATTTTGGAACTAATTCTCACTGTTGACGTAGAATTTTAAAAACATTATGAAGCTTTAATAATCAAAAAGGCAATTAATAGCCGTAATAATACAATGATGAATTATTAATAAAGACACATTTAAAAATTTTTTCCAGGATATTTTCAAAATACATTATTAACATGTTTTTGCCTGTAAGACAGGCAAGTAGTAAAATAAGTATATGTATATATCACCTAGTGACCAACTAAGATAATATTTCAGTTGAAGTCATTTCAGCCTAACAACTGAACAACTAATTCTGTAAACACTAGGTTAGAGGGATCGTAGAGATCATAGGCATAAGGTATGATGTTCCCTTACAAACATTCTCCATCAATGAGTTTTGTGCTGTTGGTATAATTTCTTCAGTTATCTATGCCTGTTGAAAGCCCTGCAACTTGCTGGATGACACTTGTATTGGCCTTTTGTGAATAACACCTTGTCCAACTGATTCTCACTCTTCTGTGAGAAACAAGAACACATTTGGAAAACTGTCAAGTATCCTAGGGAATCAATGCCTGAATATTCTAGATCATATCAATATTATGTCTGAATGGAAATTGAAGTGATGCAGTTTCTACCACTAGTCATTTTTGCTTATTGGCATGTCAATATTCTACTCTCAGAGCAGCCTCAAGAAATGATTATGCATATGAATAACCTAGAGCTCCTATTTTTTGAATTATAATTAGAGTGACCATATTATTTGTCAACCAAACTAGAATAATTTTGAGTGAACAGAGAAACTACTAATAGTTACTTGGGGATGACAAACATAAAATGGAAATGTCCCAGACAAGGACATATGGTCATCTGAATTATAATGATCAATAAAAATATCTTTGTAGAAACTTGTTAGCTTGGTTATTTAGAAACTTTTTTGTTGTGGTGATTAAGCTGTAATGAAAATGGAACCTTAAAGTGCAATCATTTTCTAAGCATCTCTGTGATCTAATTACTTATTATTATTATTTGTTGAGGTTACTATTATGATTACATAAAATGCTCTATGACAGTCCCAAAGTACACTTATAAGCTCATCAAATTGTTCAAATAATGAGAATACAATCTCATAGAAATCAAATAAAATATCTTAGCTCTCATCTAGTCAAGTCTTTTTATTTTACAGGTAAGAAAACTAGTATCTAGGAAGGCAAAGTAACTTGACCAGTGCTATACAGTCAGTTAATTGCAGAGCCAGAGATAGGTTTTCCCAGTTAACCCCTATCAAATTGAACATACTACTTCAGTTGTTTAATATCTGCTTCTTTCCTTTTAATATGATATTTAAGACAACTGCTTAGAGGTAAAGTAGACTAGCTTGTAGCACACCAACCTTCTCATTGAGAACCACTAGAAAAGTCATACATTAAAAAGAAAAACCTGTTAAAAGCATCAGAGTGCTTCTGAAGCAATAAGGACAATAAGGAGAAAAGTTTACAGAAAGAGAAACTGTGAAAAAATGAGCTTACCTTCAGTAGCCGTTTTCCTTTGGGGGCACAGGGTAAAAATATGTTTGTTTATTCTAGGACACAAGGTAAAAGATGAGAAATCTAGATTTTGTGTGGATCGAGAGCCATTGATGGGGCACAGAGAAATAAGCAGTTGAAAGACTACACAGACAAAATTGGAAACTGGAGAGTTTAAGATCACAATGGGAGGAAAAAGATAAGAAATGGGCCTGATACACAACTGGTTTCCCCGCTCAAGATATTTGCTAAATTCTGAAGGTACAGGGGAGAGGAGCATATGAAACTAAACAGAACACTTTTAAAATTCAGACAGGGATTTTAGGGTTTTTGTTTTGTTTTGTTTTGTTTTTTCCTAATCTCACCTTCCTGAAGAGACAGGGTTGAGTACAGGAGCCCCTCAAAGTGGGTTCTGGTGAACATACTACATCTTAAAATGAAAAACATGTAGATCTATACCTTAAAAACAAGAGTGAAACTAAAGGTGGCCTGAGCTTTACTAAACCTGCAATTTTATGTTGGCTTAGTTCTATATTTGATTGGATTATGGCAAAAAGCCTCTACTCTATTTGCCTAGTACAAGAAAGGACTGTCTCTGAAAGAAGATACTATATCAGGTGGAGTCCCTTTGACTTTTTAGATATACAATGTCTAGCATTCAGTCAAAAATAATTAGTCATGCCAAAGGAGAGGGGCATACAACCACACCCAAAAAAAGGCAAAACAACCAGCTGATCCAGATATTTGTGTTAGCAAAGACTTTAAAATAAACTTTTAATAATATATTTTAAAAATAGAGAAAAAGATGGATGAAATAGATAGAAAATGGAGGATTTCACCAGAAAAATTAGAACAATGAAATAGAATTAAATGGAAATTCTAGGATTGAAAAATACAGCAGAAACTAAGTGCTAAATAGATGGATCTAACAGCAGATTCAACACAGCAGGAGTCAGCATTAGAGACTTGGGGTAGATGGATAAATAGGAAATATCCAAATTAAAGCACAAAGAGAAACAATGAAAAATAAAAGCACGAAAGACAAGTAGGACACAGTGGAAAATGCATAATATACTACCAATTAGAGCCCCAGAAAAATAAGAGAGACTAGGGTGTGAACAATATTTGAAGAAATAATACCTGAGACATTAAAAATTACATTTTGATAATTATTTTTATAACAATTGACATCAGTCTGTATCTATGTGTGAACAAAGCAATAGAGCACGCTGCAGGAGATTAACTCTAACCACAGACTGCTAAAAGATATGATCCCTTCCTAGGCCAGAGCTTCCTTCTTGAAGTCCCTTGCTTCTTGTGAGAACTCTTCACCAGGCCACTTCTGCTAGAGTGACCCATGGCAATCCAGGCTTACCACTACCTATCTCTGGACCCACATGTGTAAAGGTTGTATCCAGTGGTGTGATTTTAAAGGTCCAACAAATCTCCATTTCCTCTCAGGGTACTTTAAATGTTCACTATCAAACTAACTCACTTGTGAGTTAAGAAAAAACAAGAATAACAAGTTAATTTCTCCACATCAAAATATCTTAGTTAGCTAGTTACATTCTTTCTACTACTAGATCCACGCTCCCCCACTTCCTCACTCTGCTGTGTTTCCCAGTGTGTTCACAGATTGCAGCAGCAGGCTCCTAAGATGAAGATCATCCACAATATGGCATCAACCATAAGCAGCCTTACTTCACACAAACTCCAAATATCCTCCAGGATACGCCAAGTCCATGCCTTTATAGCCCTATTCTCTCTGTAGATAGTGCCTGCATTAGCCAAAACTGTCTGCCAAAATCCATTCTACTTAAAGAACTTATCTCCATTACAACCTTTCTCATGAAGTTTTTTCTTATTGCGTAAATGTACTTTTTCCCTTCTACATTCTTCTTGAGAAGAAATACGTCATAAAAATCATGACCTCTGGAATTATATATAACTCAGTTTGAACCATAGCTCTACCATTTACAAACTGTATGACTGTAATAAATGCTGTGACAACCAAGGCACAGGGTACCCAAGAAGAGTACCCAACATATCCTTAGGAGGAGACAGCATCAAGGATAGTGTGATATTGAAACTGATTATAATAGATCGAATTGGATTTGTCAAGGAAGGGAAGAAATGGAGTGGATATTCATCCATAAATGGATTCCTCTAGTAAATGTTTATAAGGTGATTGTTATGTAGAAAGTAAATAAATTCAGTGACCTAGAGAGAAATGTAAACATGTACATGAAACCATCCCACTTTCTTTTAACAAGACTTTATCTAATAAAAGAGGCAAACAGGTAATTTTCTGGGGTATTAGAAGGCATGAGATAACTACTGCACAATTGGCTCAGACAAAATAAAAACTCAAACACTGGAGGCCTCATCTCTGCCTGGGACTGTCACTTTTTAGCACAAGCATAGAATGGAGGCATCTGAGCTGGATATTGGAATAAGAATAACTGAATTATGTGGTATATTTAAAAGATTAGACTGTAGAGTATAAGATAAATAGGAGGGAAAGAAAAAAAAGAGGTAGTTATTGGAATAGCCATGGGTAACGGATTCGAAATTAAGATTCTTCGAATTCTTACAACCAGAACTTGGAAGTGACTTAAGAACAATGTAGAATGTAGGGTGTTAGAAAGAAACACTCTAATCAAGCTACAGAAAAAAGATAAGAATTAGATTCATGTGCTGATTTTTCTTCTACATCCCATCCCATTCATGAATCCAGTCTGTATCGTCCTCTGCCTTGCTCAGTGACCAGTTAGCTGATGCCTAAAACTGCTCTTGGACTTCTTCTGTCTGGGTTCAACCCATGGGAGACACTGGCAGGAGGAGAATGTTTTTGGGGTATTTCTTCTCTGCTTCCTCTCTGCTTTGTTTCCTTTAGAAATAGCCACCTTCTTCCCTGCCTCCTTCTCTCTCTCTCAGCTCCAGTGATCCCATTTTCTCACTTTCTCCTTTAGCCTCGAGGTGTTAGTGGTTTCTTCTGTTGCTGGTTTCTAAATTCTGCATTCTTCAATTGTTCCTTAAATCCTGCCCACATCTCCTTTCATAAAAGTCTCTTCCGTTTGAATGATCTGGAGAAAATTATGTTTTATTTTGTGAATCAGACTTATACAATAAAACAGTGACAGATAATCTAAAGAGTTCTAGCAAAGAAACCAAATTATCATCAAATAGATGCTTATTTATTCTTATGTATTCTCATTTTTGGGTATAAGGACTGGACTTGAGGCTGAAGGACACTTATATACCTTACACCTAAAATGAGAGTTGGACAAGATGACTGATGTCAAGAGCAGATCTGGACAAGAGCGTGGAGGGCCAGGTGGGAAGAGAAGGAGCGGCATTCAAGGGAAACTTTTCCCTATTTCAGATTTTCATTCAGTGCCAGCTTTGGCCCTGAGCTTGTGCTGCTGATTTTAGAAGAGACTGTGAGAGGGAAAAGCAGAAACACCCATGAGCCTGTGGTTGTCAGCCCTGGGCATCTGTGGCCGGAGTGATGGGCTCGTGGCCACCTGTTGCTCTGGGGTTGCGTTGCTTGTTTATGCACAAAGCTGAAGATCCTGACTATTTGATAATGCAGCACACATCCCAGCTCCCTTATACCAGTGTGATTTCTGGAACCCATCTTTCTTGCACTGACCTTTAGTCACTTAGCATCTGGTAGGAACTCAGCAGTTCTATAAGTTTTCCAAAGTGCCCTGTTTTAGCCTGGCTGTATAACCTAGTCATGGCTTTCCTAGTAATAGCAGCTTGAAGACCTGGGAGCAGTTTTTTGTCTTTATTGAACACTTATCTATGTTTCTCACTCTCTGGCTACTTTTTGCACTTGGGTAACCTATTCAGCAATTCAGACTATGATTAGCAAAGGCTCAGGATCCCGATTCCAGTCTTGCCACTGGGAGAGGCCACTTGTATTCCCAGACTACCTGGGAAGTATAGAAACTCCTGATGGAAACAGTACAGATTACTTCAAACACACTGGAAGAAGATTACAGCCCCTAGAATCTTCTGGGCAAAGGGTGACTTCCTGGTCAAGGACTCTCCAATACAAACGTAAAGCTCTGACTGCATCTCATGCCCCCAGGAGCCTGTGGAGCTGTCTCTGGGTTCAGAATGTAGCCCTAGGAGCAAAAGCTATCCTGAAGTGACTGGATGAAAAGCACTCATGTATCCTTCATTACCCTGTTCTGCATCAAACCGGGAATGGACAAGCCACCCTTGCTTCAAACTCTCTAGTGGCTCTATGGGTGTTGATTTCTTTATTCACGATCAGCAGGAATTTGATAAAATCTGAAAACCCCACATAATGTATGCCAAGCACATTCAGATTCATTTGCATATAAATCATCACAGATGATGCTTTATAAAAGATTTCTAAGATGCCTCTTAATAAGCATTTTCAAGCCTCTTTTATTTTTCTGTAAACATTCTCTTTAATCTCAAGTGCTGGAAGGTTTGAATTTGGTTTGAAATGTCAAGTCCAGGAATTTTGAGCAGATTCTGACAGGCCCAACCTCTCCTAGTCCTACTTCTCATCCATCAGCAATTGACTCAGAATCCCTCGGCCAGACGGATGAAGAGTCCCAGCTGTCAACTCACGTCTCCTACTGCTACTTTATACTCATTGGCTTTAAAAACAAGAGTGTTTTCATGTTTTAAATGCTCATTTACAAACCGTTTCTCATCTCCTGAGTCTCAGCAATGCTCCCTCTGAGGCCTCGATGCTCCCAGGGGAATTTTCCCTGGTTTAGGAAGAAATAGAAAGGAGCAAGTGGGAAGAACAACTCCCTTCTGATAAGCTGTCCCAGCTGACAAGCCCTTCCCCTCAGACCCATCCACTTAGATCAATGAACATTTCACAGGTTAAACCAGTTACCTTCATGAAAAGACAAGGCAGTTACATAGCCACACATACAAAGAGGTATACAACATTAAAAATGCTTCCCATAGATTCCAAGCAGAAAAAAAAATGTGCATTTCCTACCTAATGGGACCCCATAGAACTACCTTTCTCCTCTCACTCAATTGCTCTTTCAACCAGTCATTTTTTTCTTATTATGACCTTTTTGCTAAAACACATCCATTAGCCTTCTCTTAAGCTGTGTCCTCATTTGTTCTTTATATTTTTCTATAATCATATGTTCTATATTTATAAAAACAGATCAACAAATGTGCAATTGGGAAATCTGCTCTTTAGTGGTACGGATATTTTAGTGCCTGGTGTGAACATTCATCTGAATTCGAACTGTTTATATATATATCACTGTTATATTGACCTGTGGTACATCCTCTGCCAGGGCTTTCTACATGTTGTCCACAAATATATATTGGATGAATTATTAAAGTATATTTAAAACACTAGCAGATACATTATTTCTTTTCAGGTCTCTGAGCAGGCTAAAACACAAATAATTATATCAGTAAAATGATGATGATATAAGTAACACTTTATGGTACACAAAGTTCTTGCATATATGGGCTGTTTCCACATTCAACCTCATTTTTTTTTTGTCTTGAGATACTGGTTCAGTTTATTTGCAAGCTGTATTAGCCCCAGTGCTGAAGGTGTCCAGTCACCTTTTCTTTTCTATTTCAGTGATATAATTGTGAAAGTATTTCCTTCCAAACCTCTCCTGCCAAAATTTAAAAGAAAATTGAGTTCATTGATTTACTACTTTTTCTGGTATATGATATAATACATACTGAATGCCTCCTCTCTTTTCAACCGTAGTATTTTGTTTGGAGTGCAGATCAAAATGCTGTAATAAAGATATTCAAAAATAGAGTAGGGCAAAAACATGAAGAGAAACATTTTCCTCTTGGGTAACAATTCAGAGACGAGCAGTTCAAAGGTGGTAGCTCTACCTCCTCCATGGGATCTGTAGAGCCCAGACCCTGGTCTTCTCTGCCATCCCCCACATGTGGCTCCCATCTCTGGGCTGTGCCAGCTCTTGTCATTCCCCAGCCAGGAATAAGGGGCAATGAGAGAGAGTGGATTGTATATAAGTCAACCTACCACACAAGAATTTAGTAATCGAGTTACCTCTCACTAGAAGGGAGGCTGAGAATATAATGTCTAGCTGATTTACCACATGCCTTGCTGAGATGTAGGGGTAAATTCGTGGTGAGGTTCTATTGCTAAAGTAAAGGAGCAAAAGCACAATGGAAAAACAAATTAGCAGTGTCTACCACAACTTGACAAAACTGTATCTGTATCCTGGATGTATGGGTCCAGGTTGGGAAGGTGGGATGAGCAGAGGAGGTGACTGGAAAAGAAACTGCCCTGAGAAGAAGCCAAAAGGAAAACCTTAGTCTTACAGCCTTTCCTGTACAGTCAAAGGGAAGGAACAGTGTGAGGAAAACATGGAGTTGACCACTTTTCTATCTCAGCCTCTATGCATATGAATCTGAGTCTCCAGGAAAGAGAAAGGAGGCATTTTTCAACAACAAATACTTTTTCACCCAAAGGCTCTAGCATATGATGGAGAAAAAGCTATGCAGAGTAGTGAGTACAACCTTCTAGCATCTCCAGAAGAGACAGTGTTGTGGAAGCAGTTCCAATGGTAACACCTATCTGAATGGTACCAGGATGGTGTAAATAGTATTAGGTCCAGTATTGGGTTAGAGCTGGCATTAGCAGACATGAGGACACACAAGCAGACTGGAGGGCCAACTTCAGCAGATGAGAGGAGTGGGAGATAACTCAATGAAAAGCATTGGCAGAGACAAGACACTGTAAGCCCTGCCCCAATTTCCAGAGCCATAGTGTCAGAAGTTGGTTGTCTGGAAGGGGTCCTCAGGAGGGAAAGCTGACCTCAACTCTGAATGAGACTATAAAGTTAATGTGGTGTCACTGGAAAAGTCCATTTTTAAAAACAATACAAACAGCAAAACATGTTTCCCTTTCTGTTTCTCTTCCCTCCAAAAATGTTGACATGTGCCATAGTGTCTGCTTATGCCCAGACGTTAGTTTTATAGGTTCAGTAGTCTATGGTGATTAGGTACAGAAAAGTTGAAATAAAATAGCATTTACTGAAATGACTATTTACATTATGTAATGAACAAGTATAAAATAATCCAAAAGGCAAATCCTACAATACATTCATGAGCAGTTTTTTTTTCTAAATTAACAAATATAGAACTCAAAATTTTCCTCTTCTAAGATCATTACAAAACCCAAACAGTATAAAAGCTACTTCCCTCTTTGTATAAAAGGTCCATCCATTTTTGTCTCTCAATACACAGTAACCCTATCTTCAAAGTGACAAAAGAAGCATCTTTATGTAAATGCTTTGAACTGCATGTAGTGCAGACTTTACATAAGAGTCAAGCTTAAATTCATTCCATGTGTTCTGAAAGTATAATATCCTACCAGATGAGTTTGGGTGGATACAGAACGGTTCAGCACATTTGATTTTCCATTGACTCGATGTTTATGTTGGGTGTTCAATTGCTTTAAAGCATGACTAAAGAGTGTAAAATGTTACAGAAATTCATGGGTCCAGAAGAATTCTCTGCTCGGCTGAATCCCCTGTGCTACATCTATAGGTATTTTCTAGACCTATTATTTTTTTTTTTCCTAAACCTTTTGAGTATTTGGGAATTACAGTGTTTGAGGAAAGTGGTCATCACAAATAACAATTTTCTATTTAAAAACCTTTCAGCAAATAAGGATTTTTTTCTCTCTCATGAAGGTGCAGGATTCCTTAAAAATTTCAAGAACAAAGTGAAGAAGAAAGGGTAATTTTCTACAGGGCAATGAGATATCTCAGGGATATATTAGATGACTTTTATATTTTTATCTCTCGCTCTTCATGCCAAGGAAGATTTCTAAACGTTGACAGTACATGGGATGCGGAGGAGGGGAGGGACTAATGTTGTCAGTGTGGAATAGGTTCTTAGAAGTAATTGGCCTTACTTATGATTTAACTCTGAGCGAAAATGCAGCAGGAAGCTCAAATTTTTATTGCCATTATTTTTATTATTTTTATTTAGTATTAGCTTTTCCTTTAAAACGTCTGGCCTCCTTCACTTGCCCTGATTTTCTCTACAAGTAATTGAGTGCTGCTGATCATGTGGTCATCCCCGGATAAGACTCTCCCTTCTACCTCCCTCTTGACTGAGGTTCTCACATTATAATTCAAGATTTCTTTCTCTTTCCTTTTTTTTTTTTCTTGCTGGCAAAACCTGCTTTTCACTTGTATTAAAACTGTCAAAACTGCCCAAAGGGAAAAAGTATATGTTTTCCCCTTGGTACTGAAAAGAGTGAAGAAGCATATTTTGGCAGTTTCAGTGTAGGTGTGAAATTTTTCACAGCGCTCTACTAGGGAGGTACACAAGTCTGGCCCTGTTGAAGCATCTGATATTTCATGGATGGCATTTTCTTTAAAAGGTATAGCCTAGGGCTAAATTAAAAGATGGGGATTTAAACTAGAAATGATAGCATTCCGTTGAAACAATTGTCAATTATGTGAAAGATACTGTTGCATATTTAGAAAACAAATGGTGCCCCTTTAAATTTTCCCCATGGCAAGTTTTATTGTAAAATAAAGATCTGGAGTTATACATCAAAAATATATTTTGGCTTCCAGAACCCACAACATAACAATGCAAAATATATTAGACTCTGAGGTATTGATTTTACATGAAAGCTTATCAGTTGGTGAAATGCAGAAACCAATAAAGCGTCAACATGGCTGGGTAGGAGATCTGTTGATGCAATTTATTTTTACATTTAAACCAATTACTGGCTTTGCCACATTTAAAAGGCATGACATATATTCTTACAAGTTTTTTTTATTCAATTGAATTGATTACATTGATTTCATATTCCATATTCAACAATAGTCTTACATTAGGTTTGACAAATTTGATGACCCTCATGTAAGTACCAAAGTTGGTTAAATTCTTTGGACTTTTTCACCAACCCCCTCAAAGATTTGGCTGCACAAACATGAATATAAATATTTACTTCATTTTATACACAATTTATAGACTGGCCTGTTGCTGACTTTACCCCACATTTGTTTAATAACAGTGGAAACTTATTGAAATAAAATGTTTACTGTGCATGCCCCGATTTCATCACTTTTAGAATATCAGGTTAATAATATATCAGATTTACAGAAAAGAGAATTGTGATTTTTAAATCTAATAAGTTCCATATAACCAATCCTTTAAATTTAACCAGCAAAGATGTCTCACTACAATGAAGTTTTATTTTAGTGCATTTAGAATACTTAAGAACTCATGATGCATACAAGAAGTACTTATTTCTATTCCCAATAGAAGATATCTGGGATATGCTTTGGATTCACAATTTCTTTTCAGTCCTCGCTCATTTGGTGATGTTGATTTTCTTCTCAGATTTTATATGTGTCCATAACTTTAATTTTTATTCTAGAATCAGTTTTAGAGATAGGAGGAAACTTCTCTAACGGAGGAATCTCTCCTAATTTATCACTCCGTCTTTGCTTAAACATTGTTTATCTTTTTCAGAAAACACCATTATATTTTGTAAGCACACAAACTTTAAAGGTGAATTCTCATGATAAAATGAAATCCTTTTCCCCATGATTTCCACCTAAATTAATTGTCTCTGGGGCCATAGAAAATAAATCCACTCTCATGATTATAATTCAGATATTGAAGGATGTTTTTCATACTTTGGCTTTCATTTCTTCAGTTTTAAAGCCCTCAGTTCCCTTCAGTCCGTTGGCAGTAAGTTTGTAATCTTTTATGTAGGAGATTCATTTACTTTCCCCGTAAGTTTTTGAGTTTCATCCCAATGCTGATGTTTCTTAGTAATTTCTCTCTTACCAAATTTTCTGTTGTAATGTACAATTTACGTAAGATTTTTAACACATTTATTCTGATCAAGATAGAATTGTAGCACGGAAATTTGACATTTTGTATGAATCAAATTTGGGTACCCAGAGCACCAAGTTTCCAGAACACCGTGTATATATATTCTTTCATCATTGTGCATCTCAGCATTCACCCCATGTAACCATCAAACCAGCAGTCTAAGAAGCAGGCAGGGAATTTCTCAAATGCTCCAAATAGCTGCACATCACTACAGATTATGACTGCTTGGATTTAGGGAACATTTTTTTGGCTGGGGAAACATTCCAATGGGATAGATTAATCTATGTAAACCACATAGCTCAGCTGAAACTGCTGTTCAGCATTCTAAATTGCCAGCTCTGTCGCCTTTCTGCACAAAAATGCACATTTCTCCCTATAATAAAGATATTTTATAATAGCAATAAGGCAACTCCAGGGTGTGTGGTTATCACGAGATAATCATACCCTAGAGGGATTACAGACACTTGGCTGTGCCTCATAACACCCCATGTGTGTGTTTATCTCATGATAACCACACTCGCTTTTGTATCTTATTGCCTAATTATCCTCTTCTAATGCAAAATACTAATTTTTTGCCTGAAACAATATGTGCAAGGATGCATTGCTAACAATCACGGGAGGACATTGACAAACAATGCTGCTGTTACTGTAGATTCACTTCTGAGAAGAAAACGAATATACAAGAAAAAACTTGTAAGAGTGATATGTGATGATTCCAGTCCATCTTTGAATGAGCTGCTTCTTTAAAGAACTATATAGAGGTCTCTGTTTTACCCACTAATGCTATAAGATACATTATCCAGACATTTTTTCTCTTAAAAGATTTTTCAATTATAATTGAAAACTAAAGAATGAACAAAAATTTCAAGCCTGAAAAAGTTAAGACTCTAACTTCATTTGCTTCCAAAAAGTTACCAACAGAAATTGATTTTGATTTATTGTTATCTAATTTAAAAAGAGTATTTGTATGCTTCTTAGTCACTCCTCTACATATATTTCCCCTGTCAACCTTTCAAGTTGAAAAATATGAATTAAATTTTGTACCTTAAAGTAATGTGATTTAAACAAGTTCATCAATCTCAAATCATTTTACTAATTTTTATGGAGTGGAATTACTGCCTACATAATTATCTCAATTCTGCATAGTAATATTATTTTTATCTTATTTTATTATATAACAAAGCCAATAGTGGTTAAGTACAGATTTCTATGAATCTGATCTCAAAAATGAAGATTTTCAAGTTTATTTTCTAAAGTTGTATTTCTAGATCTTTGAGTATATTTAAGTCCCTGCAAAGATCATTAAGGACTCTCTTGTATTTCATTACTTCAATTAAATTATTTCAAGCAAAAATAAAATCTAGTTTTTAAAGACTTTTACAAAAAGTTGATGATACGTTATTGAAGATCTCTTATACATATCTAGTGAGACACCTGTACACCTGTGTACATACACATAATACATATATATACGTATGTGAGTCTCTCTATATGTAGTGTACATATTGTGTTTATATATAGAGAGCCTACATATGTACTCTTATTTTTCTATATTCTCATCAAAATGGCTTGTGAAAGATTATATATATATACATATAAGCCATTTTGATGGCTCAAGAAAACTATTCTTTTTTGTAAGTCCTAAATTATAAAGCTTAGAATTTTCCTGCAACCTGCACCCAAATACCACCTGTATTTTTCATAAATACGACATCAGTGCTTGTTTTCAAAGACCATGACTACTACTCTCAAGGCCACTCTATATTTTCTTAACCTTACAAACTTAGTTTCCTTTTCCTGGATTCTACTTCATAAATATCACTGGTTTAAATTTGCTTCAATTCTATAAACCTGGTCTCTCTGAACTGTCTGGTTACGCACTGCAAGATGAGCTGCTGTTCTAGCCCAGGAGTCCTGTTCCAAGTGTACATTCTTGAACTTTGATTTTTAGGGATGTATTATCCATCTGCATTTACTAACAGAGGCTGCACTAAATCTCAATCCATAAATGGCAGGTAGATACAGCAACAATTATTAGTGACTTGAGGGCAGCGTTAGGTTGTTATTAAGAACTAAACAGTAAAAAAAAAAAAAAATACTTTTAGAAGTTTGATACACCATTAGCAGGAAATATGCAATGTTTACTTAACTCTCACTTTTTCCCTGGCAGGTAACTCATGGGAAACACTATTTTCTTGTTTTTAGACACAATTATATTTTCTTAGAACTGAAAGATATCTTAGACATCGTCTATTCCAGTCACCTCTTTATATAGCCAAGAAAATTTGACAACACCATCTATTATATTTATCTGTCTTTATGTAAGAGCTGAAAAGGAAGATCTTTTAAATCGATATACATAATTATCTACACTAGAGATGGTGTAAGCCTGAAATTAAGCAAAGTTAGCTAAGGAAACTTTCCTAGATGAATGCTATATATTTTCAATCATTTCTTAGTATGCAGTTGGGGAACAAGACAGAGTAGAATAGCTTGAATAGGTGAAAATATTGTGCAGCATTTCAAACTTTTGCATGCCCTGTATTTTCATTTGACTTGAATAAATTTCTAAATGTAGTTGGAGAACCCTGTTAGAATTCACTAGATATCAAGGAGATATAATGAAGAGCCTCACTGCTAGAAAACATCTAGATCCTGGATACGCTAGCACAAATTTGCTTCATTGCTGAAATCACATGAAAGAAAGGGAAATTTTCCCAGAACTAATAAATACGTACATAAATAAAAAGGAACAGTGAGCTGAAAGCAAAGTAAGAGTTGCCAGATGTAAGTAAATAGGAAAGAAAATACTGCCCTTGGGGTAAATGTGAATGCTAGTCCTGGGATAGGAAAACTATGCCTTAGACAGCCATGCTTTTTTTTTTTTTTTTTTTTTTTGAGATGGAGTCTTGCTCTGTCTCCAAGGTGGAGTGCAGTGGTGTGATCTCGGCTCACTGCAATTTCAACCTACCTGGTTCAAGTGATTCTCCTGCCTCAGCCTCCTGAATAGCTGGGATTACAGGCAAGTGCCACCACACCCAGCTAATTTTTGTATTTTTAGTACGGACATGGTTTCACCATCTTGGCCAGGATGGTTTCTATCTCCTGACCTCATGATCTTCCCACGTCAGCCTCCCAAAGAGGCCCATGCTTTTTTTAATGGCAATCCAATTTGGGGATAAGTTAATAACAAAATTTTTAAAAAATACTTTGGAAACTAAAAAATACAGTTTAAAATAACACGGTATAGATAAGAAAACAATGAAATTTGGAGAAAAAACAACTTACAACTGAATAATTAAGATACTATAAAACAAAATTTGCTCAATGCTGTAAAAATGATACCTTTAAGGGATATTTACAGCCTCACACTATATTATAATTTTTTTAAAAAAAATTAACATAAGTATCAATAAGAAATTAGAAAAGGAAAAATGAGTACTTAAATATTACAGATAAACTAAAGCAATAGATATATTTCTAGAAAAATGTGACTTATTATAAATGACTTGAAAAGGCATTGAAAATATATATACAGTATTGTATATGTATTAAAGTATTTGAAAACTAGGACCAGATGGTATTAGCAGCCAAGTCTAAAACCTTTCAAAAAGCATACCATTTCAATCTTATCTAAATTCTGCCAGAGGACATAAAAATAGGGGCATTACAAGTCATACTATGAGACTAGTGTAACTCTGAAATCAAAACCAGTAAAGGGGTATGTGAGGTAAAAAAAATAAAATAAAATAAAATAAATAAATAAATAAATCACAAGTCCCTTTCATTCATGATGTTATATGCAAAAATTTTCAAAACACATTTAATGTTAGAAAAAGTAAAACAAATACCAACTTACTTTTACTATAGAAATATTCAAGGATGATTTAATGCCAGGAATCATAACTGCGATTCACCAAATCTGCAGATTAAAGGAGAAAACTTTTCTCAATAAATAAGAAAAGAATGTTTGATAAAACTTAATATCCACTAATGTATTTGTGTATGAAACAAATACACACAAAAACTCTTATAGCATACTAGGTCTTGAAGGGAATATTCTTTAACTGATAAAGACTATCTACTCAATATTGATATAAACCAATGGAACAGACTAGAGAATCCAGAAATAAGGTCACACACATACAACCAAGGCTGACAAAAAACAAGCAAGGGGAAAGGACTCCCTATTCAATAAATAGTGCTGAGATCACTGGCTAGCATATGCTGAAGATTGATACTAGACCCCTTCCTTACACCATATACAAAAACCAACTCAAGATGAATTAAAGACTTAAGTGCAAAACCCAAAACTATAAAAACTCTGGAAGACAACCTAGGCAATACCATTTTGAACATAGAAATGGGCAAATATTTCATGATGAAGACACCAAAGGCAGTTGCAACAAAAACAAAAACCGACAAATGGGATCTAATTAAACTAAAAAGCTTCTGCATAGGAAAAGAAAGGATCAACAGAATAAATGGCCTACAAAATGGGAGGAAATATTTGCAAACAATACATCTGACAAGGTCTAATAGTCAGCATTTGTAAGGAACTTAGACAAATTTATAAGAAAAAAAAAACATTAAAAAGTGGTCAAAGTTTCTGCTCATTTTCTGAAAAAGGAAAAGAAACTTTTCAAAAGAAGACAAACATGCAGCCAAAAAGCATATGAAAAAAATAAAACTTCAATATCCTTGATCATTAGAGAAAAATTCAGATCAAAGCCACAATGACATACCATCTCACACCTGTCAGAATAGCTATTATCAAAGTCAAAAAATAACAGATGCTGGTAAGGTTGCAAACAGAGGGAACATTTATATGCTGTTGGTGGGAGTGTAAATTAGTTCAACCATTTTGGAAAACAGTGTGGCAATTCCTAAAAGAGCTAAAAACAGAACTACCACTAGACCCAGAAATCCCATTACTGGTTATATATCCAAAGGAAAATAAATCATCCTACCATAAAGTCACATGCACACATATGTTCATTGCAATGCTATTCACAGCAGCAAAGACATTGACTAAACTTAAATGCACATCAATGGTAGACTGGATAAAGAAAATGTGGGGAATATATACCATGGAATACTATACAGCCATAAAAGAGAATGAGATTATGTCCTATGCTGGAACATGGATGGAACTGAGGGCCATTATCCTTAGCAAACTAATGCGGGAATAGAAAACCAAATACCACACATTCTCACTTATAAATGGGAGCTAAATGATAAGAACACATAGACACAAAGAGGGGAATCGCATACACTGGGGTCTAGTTGAGGGTAGAGGATGGGAGGAGGGAGAAGAGCAGAAAAATAACTAATGGGTACTAGGCTTAGTAGCTGGGTGATGAAATCTGTAAAACAAAGCCCTGTGACATGAATTTACCTATAGAACAAATCTGCATGTGTACTCCTGAACCTAAAATGTAAGTTGTTTTTTTTTTTTTAAGTATCTACCCAAACACCTACAGCAAACAACATTCTTAATGGTTAAACATTAGAATGATAACAGTTAATATCAGGAGGGGTGTACACTAAAACTAATTGTTGCCAATAGTCTTCTAAAGTTTCTAGCCCCTACAATAAAAGGAGCAAAAAATTTATATGGTTTGGAAAGGAAGAAACATAACCTGTATTTGTTGATAAAATATTTCTCAATATAGACAATCAGAAAGAATGGTACAGAGCAATATTTGGAAAATTAGATCAATAAATGAAGTTGCTAGACATATAAAATTATACAAAACCCATTATATTTGTAAACAACAGCAATAAATGATTGACAAAATAACAATGAACAATAACAACAAATAGATGATTCCTAAAAATCTAAGGAAAACATGCAAGACTTTTATGAAAAATTACACACAGAAAGACAAAGAAAATCTCAATAAGCAATACTATATGCATGGATTTAAAAAACCACCCCGAATCACTGAAAAGTTTCAATGCAATTTCAATAAAAATCCCAATGGGAATTATTAAAGGAACTTGACAAACAAACTCTGAAATATATAGAAAAGAGATAAGGCAAAAGAAAAATCAAGCTACTCCTAAAGAATAGTAAGATGGGAGCTTACTCTGCCAGATATCAAAACTCATCACGCAGCTGTGGTTTAAGATAGTATGGTATCCATGCAGGGAAAGACCAAGAGATCAGTAGAATAGAAAAGAAAAATGAGAAATAGTTATAGGCATCTCTGGAAATTTGATGTATGACAAAGGTGGTGTATAGTCTGTGGAAAAATGTCATGATACAGATTAAATGCTGCTGCAACAATTGTTAATTCATATAGAAAAATCATCTAGAACTTTACATTGTACAAGAAAATAAACTTAAATAGATTAGAATTAAATGTGTAAGTCAAAATTTTAAAACTTTTAGATTACAGTTTAGGAGACTATTTTTAAACTCAGAAATGGAAAAATTTTCTTTGGCAAGACATCTTTGTTGTCTCTTTTACCTCTTCGTATTTTAATAAACAATTTAAAATTATAAAATCATAATTGTACAATTTTAAATTTGTTTATTAAAATATGAAGAGGTAAAAGAGACAACAAACTTGAAGAATATGTAATCAGCAAGGATTAATAGCAGAAAATCAAAACAGCTTACTACAAATTTTTTAAAAACCTGGTAGAAAATTTATGTTTTAGATTGCTAAAGGCCATAACCCCTATCTGATCATGAGAAAAACCTTAGACAAATTACAATAGAGGAGCTTTGTACAAAATACATGACCAGTACACAAAACTGCCAAGGTCGGCCAGGCATGGTTATTCATGCCTATAATCCCAGCACTTTGGGAGGCAGAGGCAGGAGGATTGTTTGAGCAAAGGAGTTTGACACTAGCCTGGGCAACATAATGAAACCTTATCTCTACTAAAATACAGAAAAAAAAAAAAATTAGCTGGGTGTGGTGGCACATGCCTCTGATCCTAGCTACTTGGGAGGCTGAGATGGGAGGATGACTTGAGCCTACAAGGTTGAGGCTGGAGTGCAATATTGCAGTCACAGCTTACTGCTGCAAGACTGTCCAAAACAAACAAATAAAACCTGCCAAGGCCATCAAAAACAATTTGAAAAAATGTCACTGCCAAGAGGAGCCGAAGGAGACACGAGGATCATATGTAATATGGCAGCTTAGGTGGAATCCTCAAAAACCAAAAAAGAACATTAGACTAATGTCAAGGAAATCTAAACAAAATATAGACTTTGTTTAATAATAGTGTATCAAAATTAATTCAATTGTAACAAATGTATCACATTACAAAAAAAGTTGTTAAAGTAGGGCAAGCTGCAGAATATATGAAAATGTCTGCACTCTCACCTCAATTTTTCTGTAAATCCTAGCACTTTGGGAGGCTGAGGCAGGCAGGTTGCTTGAGCCCAGGAGTTTAAGACTACCTGGGCAACATGGTGAAAGCCCTGTTGCTACAAAAAGAAATGTCATAAAGAAATTATCCAGGTGTGATGGTACACGCCCGTAGTCCCAACTCTTTGGGAGGCGGAGGTGGGAGGATCATTTGCGCTTAGGAGGCCAAGGTTGCAGTGAGCCAAGGTCACACCACTGCACTCCAGCCTGGACAACAGTGAGATTCTGTCTCAAAATAAAAAATAGAGTATATTTTTAAAATGTGTATTTATGGGTATAAACATACACATATATAATATGTATGGTACATCTATATAATATGTATGTGTGTGTGTATATATATATTTTAATATAAGCAAAAGATGGAGCAGGAAAAAAATGTTGCAGCAAATACAAACCTGTGGTTTATAGTCTAGATCCTCAAAACATACACATATTCTAATATCTGTATTAAACATATTGAATAATAAAAGCATTTAAAACTGAAGAAGCCTTCATGCTTGGATGATTGGGAGAATTCATTAAAATTCACCAAAAAGAGTAAGTTCAGGGGAAAATAACATTTAAAGAGGAAATGAAGTTTTTCAGACCTGCTGAGGTTTAAGGTTCTGGCAGAATATGGATCAATCTGACCAACCAACAACAAATTGGCTAGGGTGGTGATGGGTGTGGGAGGAAACATTTGCCAGGCCTGGTGAACTGTGGAGGGGTTCCCGGAGCTGAACAGATGTTGGACCAGTCTTCATTCTGCCTCTTGGTTCAGAGCTTAACAATTGTGCCCCCGACTCCACAGTGCAATCCCCTGCCACTTTCTGCAGCATAAACTGACTTGCTTTTTATTGACTTTGCTTTCCCCCATCCCTAGTGGATAATAAGAGTTCAACTTTTATTTGGAAATAGGTTGCTAAGTAATGTACACCTTTCTCAACTGCTATCTTTATCTCTCCCACTGTCTTTGTCCTTGTGAGCTTGTGACAGTTTTTATTCTGTGGTTGATTTGGTGTGGGGTAAAGATAAATTCATATGTCCAATAGGCCATGATTTACTTGGAATGTCTACTTAAAAGTTACATTTAAACTTTCACCATCTCTTCTCAGCTGAGTTTCTTGGTTCTCTAGGTCCCTATCTGTGTGCTATAGAAAGTATTCTCTGGGTGTGAATTTTGGCTCCAGCACTTCCTAGCTGCATTGGGCAAGATAAGCAATGTAATCTCTCTTCACTGCCATTTTCCTATGTACAAAATGAGGCCTTTTATTGTGTACCCCACAAAAGTATTTGAGGAATGAATTAATGTAAGTAGAGGCTGGGAGTAGTGGCTCATGCTTCGGAAGCCAAGGTTGTCAGATCACTTGAGGTCGGAAGGAGTTGGAGACCAGCCTGGCCAACATGATGAAACCCCGTTTCTAGTAAAAATACAAAAATTAGCTGGGCATGTTGGTAAGAGCTTGTAATCCCAGCTACTTGGAAGGCTGAGGCTGGAGAATTGCTGGAACCCCGGGAGGCAGAGATTGCAGTGAGCCAAGATTGTGGCCACTGCACTCTAGCCTGGTGACAGAGCGAGACCCTGTCTCAAAATAATAATAATAATCATAATAATGTAAGTAGAATTCCTGGATTGTGCTGCACATGGATACCATGTTGCTCTCCTCTCGTGGTAGAATAGTAGTAATATAGTAGTCATGCTCACAGCAGTAACTGAATCCTTGATTGTAGCCCAGAAATATGCCTTTTCTGACTTTCCCAGGTTGCTTTCAGCTAGAGGATGAAGGTCCTTCCCTGAGGTTCATTATTGAAAGATTTCCATTTGAGTCGAAACATTGGACTGATTGATCATTGAGGTATTTGCCTCTTGAAATTCTGATTTCACCTTTTCCTTTTGTTTTTTCCTTCACTTGGAGAGGGTTAGCAGCAGTATCATTTAGTGTAACTGAGAAAAGCTTGATTCAAATGAAAGTGATTACCAGTCTATTCCCCAACCCCTCTTGGGGACTGCCATAGAACGTCCTACTGAATTTGGCACGGTGGCTTGGATGCCCAAGAGGTTGGTGATCTGATCTGTTCTCTAATAATCTAAACGTTATGTTGTTAACCCAGCTTACTGCTTTCGTTTTTTTTTCTTTTTTTTTGGAGGGAAAAGGAAGGGGGAGACCTTGGCCAAGAAGGTTGGGTTCAGCCTTCAATGAATATGAAACCTTAACAAGGAGGTCAGGCTTATACTGAGAATATAATGCTGGCCTTAAACCACTTAGAATTGCACAGTGCTCCCACCCCACCTACCTATAATGTGAATTGGTTTAACACCCTTTGTTGGTGTTATTTGACCATTCCCTTCAAATGCTAATGACCAGCTAGTTTAACACCCTTTATTGGTGTTATTCGGACAGTCCCTTCAAATGTGAATGAATAGCTTGCTTTGTTTCCATAGACATGAGAGCCAAATAACTTCAGGGCCTAGAAGCAAATTATTTCTCTGGTATAGACCCACCCTGAATGATGAATTGGGCTCTATGGTGGCTGTTTCACTGAAGACTGGGATTTCGCTACCCATTGCAAACCAGGCCAAAAAGGAGCTAAACCATTTTCTCCTCATTATCACCTCATTAAGCTCCCCAAGCCAGTGCAGGGCTGGGGTAAAGGCCTGCTACAGGTAGCTTAATGAGTTTCTTATTTATAGGCCCCAGTGCTGTTATGCAAAAGCTTGTTATTCCCAGGCCTGGAGTACGGCGTTTTCTAAAGGGAGTTGAGAAATGCAGTTATCGAGCATCTTAGTATGGGCCTCACACTGCTTTTGGCCACTTGATCGACAATAAATAAGTACATTTGTTAGATTTGTAGAATTTGATATTGTGCTGTGGCATTTACCCCAATTTTCTTGTTTTCTTCTAACAACACAGAACAGATGCTGCCCCAGATGTGATAGATGCAGATGTTTGCCAGCTTTAGGATAACTAAATTCATAGCTGTGCATGGCATTGTGTAGATTCCTCAGTGTGATTTTGAAGGGGGCAGAAATCGCCTCTCCCAAAAGTTATTTAAATATTTTTTCCTGCTTTATGTGTGACTTGGAGATCTCGTGTAATTGAGAAGTGAAAAGCAATCCCACTTTTAGTTCCCACATACAGATATTAAAAATTGCTATAATTCATGTGCACATATACAAGACTTACCAGTGCTCCATATTTTGAGTTTTCAAAAAATACAGTAATTTACCAAAAATTCAAGCTAAACATTACTGACTGTGCATCCAGCATTAAGTAGGGTACTAAAAGGACACAAAAAGTTAAACACACAAGTCACTGTCATAGATTCAAAGAATTGTATCATCTCTTGAAGTCCCGCAGTCAGAACATAGACATATATAGAGATATACATGTTTATTTAAGTGTGTGGATATGAATATATATGCATGTGATATGTATGTAGGCATATACATTTCTCCTTAAAGATTTAATATAAAGGAAGTATAAAATAATTTTAAAGCAGTAAATTTGATCAGTAGAGAACAGGTCAAATAATAGACACAATGCAATGTCTTTGTGAAATGAAAATATAAATAATTCCTGGTTTATAATGTCAGAACAAAAACCAAATAGACTAGATTAAAAATGGAGAGACTATAGCTTGACTCCTACTATAAACAGTTTAGTTAAGCAAATGCAAATAGTTCATATATTTGAATGCCTATGTTCAGTTATATGGAGTACACAGAAATGCATTTTATATTCTCCTCATCTTGTTTATAAACTAGAAATGAATGGTATAGTAGGTACATAAAACAATATAATTCTGTAATGGAAAATAGCTCCTTAAAGAAGTTAATAAAATGTTATAGAAGTGATTAGAGAATTTCTTTCAATTTAGAGAATAAAAGAAATTTAAATGGATGTGTTAGAATTTGAGTTCAGACTGAATAAGACAGGAAGGTATCAAAGAGTGATTACTTCAAATATGTCCATGTGAGGCAGACTTACCTATGACAATGTTATTGTCAGGAGCTTCAAAGATAGAGCCTTCCCTTGAGGTTGTATTTTCAGTACCGGATCATCCGTTTTCTCCTGAGTTTTATGTATTTAGGCGGCAAACTGGCCGCCAGACACAGAAAAGAAAGTGGTCCGATCTGCCCCTACTCTGCTATTTCTGGCACAAAAACATAGCAAAGGTGTAAGGTAGGAAATTGCAAGTTACATTAAGAAAATATGGGGTAATTTTTATGGGTAAAAACATAGATTATATGCATACAAATAGTACCAGATACAGAGAAAAAATATAGGTTAGAGAAAGAAGGAATAGGTGAAGATGCAAGAAAGGGTGGATCAATAAAGTCAGGTTAGAAATTTGGGGCTTTGTTGTCCAGGTAGCAGGAAGCATTTTTTTTCTTGTTTTTTTTCCCAAGCAGAAGGATGGATCAGATGGTTGGTGTAGAAATGGTGTGATGGATGGACTAGCAAAGTGATGGATTAGAAGTAGAGAGATTGGTTAAGAGTCTATTCCATAGTCCAAATTAAGGTGAAGAAAATGAATTTGCAGAAAAAATAGGAAGAAGGAAATGAATTCAAGTGATAGTTTAGCGTTAGAACATTAATTTAACAAGTTAGAGTTAGAATACTTTCATAGTGAGAGATTTGTAGAATCGAGGGCTGATTTCCAGCTGCATAACTAGGTGACCAGCAATACCATTGACAGAAATGTGAATATCTGTGGGAGCTTTTACTTTTCAATTTGGTAGTGGAGAGACAATGAAAGTTATTTTGGGAATGTTATTAAAGTTCAGATGACTTTTACAAGAATGTCCAGTAGGAATAGCAAATTTGGAACCGAAGATAATCATTGCCATAGAGTACCTAAATACTAAGATGTTGAAGATTTGCATTTCACTAATGATCAGTGATATTGAGCTTTTTTTCTGTATGTTTGTTGGCAGCATGTATTTCTTCTTTTGAGACTATTTATATCCTTTGCCCATTTTTTAATGGGATTGTTTTTTCTTGTGAATTTGTGTATGTTCCTTATAGATACTGGATATTAGACCTTTGTCAAATGGATAGATAGCAAAAATTTTCTCCCATTCTGTAGGTTGTCTGTTTACTCTGTTGATAGTTTCTTTGGCTGTACAAAAGCTCTTTAGTTTAATTAGATCCCTTTCACTCCAGTCAAAGCGACTATTACTAAAAAGTCAAAAAATAAGAGATGCTGGCAAGGTTGTAGAGAAAAAGGAATGCTTTTATACTTTTGGTGGGAGTGTAAATTAGTTTAACCATTGTGGAAGAGAGTGTGGCAATTCCTCGAACACCTAGAGACAGAAATATCATCCAACCCAGCAATCCCATTACTTGGTATACAACCAAAGGAATATAAATTATTCTATTATTAAGACACATGTACACTGTATGTTTATTGCAGTACTATTCACAGTAGCAAAGACATGGAACCAGCCCAAATGCCCATCAATGATAAACTGGATAAAGAAAATGTGGTACATATACACCATGGAATACTATGCAGCCATATAAAGGAATGAGATCATGTCCTTTGCAGAGACATGGATGAAGCTGGAAGCCATCATCCTCAGCAAACTAGCACAGAAATAGAAAACCAAATACTGTGTGTTCTCACATATAATTGGGAGCTGAATGATAAGAACACATGGACACAATAAGGGGAACAACACACACTGGAACCTGTTGGAGGGTGGAGGGAGATGGGAAAAGGAAGAATAGCTAATAGATGCTGGGTTTAATACCTGGGTATTGGGATGATCTGTGCAGCAAACCATCCTGGCACACATTTACCTATGTAACAGACTTGCACATCCTACACATGTACCCCTGGACTTAAAATAAAATTTGAAAAACCAAAGATGTGGAAAGAAAATCAAGACTTGAAAAATCCATTATGTCTATCTTTTGCAAGGAAGGAAGAAAAATCTGAGGAGAAAATAAAGCACAGTAAGGGATGTGAGTTGTAAGAGCAAAAGTAGGCTAGTTCAGTTTCATGAAGTTTGCATAAGAGAAATATCTGGCCAGGCATAGTGGTTCATGCCTGTAATTCCAGCACTTTGGGAGGCCTAGGTGGGTGGGTCACCTGATGTCAGGAGCTCCAGACCAGTCTGGCCAACATGGTGAAACCTTGTCTCTACTAAAAATACAAAATTTAGCCAGACATGGTGGTACATGCCTGTAGTCTCAGCTACTTGGGAGGCTGAGGCAGGAGAATCGCTTAAACCCGGGAGAACGTCGTTGCAGTGAGCCGAGATCACGTCACTGCACTCCAGCCAGGGTGATAGAGTGAGACTCCATCTCAAAAAAAAACCAAACAAACGAGAAATGTTTAAGAAGAAATGGATGGTAAACTGTGTCAGGCGTGCTAGAAAAGTCAAGTTCGATAAATGAGAAAGTGTTACTGGATTTGTTGAATATTAATGACAGCTGAATATTAATATATAAGAATTTCTAAACTAATGTCAGCAGAATTACCACTGTATTAACTGCAATGTACCTAATCTTCATGTTGGTTTGAGAGATATTGTCATACCATTTTACAGTTAAGAAAGAAACATTTTAACTCACATTAAGGTGAATATTTTCTAAAACATTGATGACTTCAAAATATTCTCAAGATTGAAAGCAACTTTGAAACCATTTTTCAATTTTCATTGAATAAATTAACATTTTGATTATCACATTACTTACATTTTAATTTGTGCACTATTGACATATTAAAATAACTATACAGAGATTATAAACATAACTAAAGTGATATCTTTAGCAGTATCTTATGTAAATGTCTGTATTCTCATTTGAACCTCGAAGTGTTAAACTTATGTACCTCTAGGGAATGACTACGAGCTCGAATCTTTCTAAATATATGATTTTCACACGTAACATCATCTTGACAACATCTGGACTTCACAGAAACCACAGGGTAACCAATAATATTTAAAGACCTAAAGCAACCACATTCCTATCAGGGTAAAATAACTTTCTAAGGAAATGTTAGATATTTTTTGTAACTACAACTAAAATATAAAAATACATAGGCTTATTTGTATACTTTTGGGGTAAGGTCAGGCAAACATTGTCTCTGAAGATTCAAAAACTTGTTTTTATGCTGCAGCAGGTCTCAGGGAGTATTTGATAGGCTGACAAAAGAGATAAGCTATTGGTAGCATGTATGCACAACTGAATATCAGTGGAAATTTAGAAAGGAGAACTGAATTATTTTTGCCTGTTCTTTAGAATCAGTATCCCAGTGCCCCTCAGTAAAAGTGGGTAAGTTTGAATGTTAGCCAGTAAACATATTAATATAAGACAGGAACAAGGAAGGTGAGGAGCTTGTATGATTGTTTTAAAAAGCAAAGAACACAGGGAGGGGAACACACGAGGGCCTTTTGGGCTTTGGGGGGCAAGGAAAGGGAAAGCATTAGGACAAATACGTAATGCATGTGGGGCTTAATACCTAGATGATAAGTTGATAGGTGCAGCAAACCACCATGGCACATGTATACCTATGTAACAAGCCTTCTGCACATCTATCCCAGAAAATAAAGTAAAATTTAAAAAATCTCCAATAAAAAAATGAAAGAATTTTAAAAACAAATCAGTGTAATTGTCAGAAATAATATTTTAGACCCCAATTTTAGGAATTTCCACAAAAAGTTTGAAATCATATGATGTAGGACATTCCTTCTGTAAGCAGCTTCTGATTTTGCTTTGCCTTGGCCTGTATTGACGTCACAAGCTCGCACCATAAGGAAAACACGTGTTGCGCATCTGTAGTTTGATATGAGCTTTAGCATTTCCCCACTGTGGCGGGAGAAAAGTCAGGGCAAAGGATTGATTTTATCAAATTTGTAGAAACCAAGACAGGGAGGATCCCATTTAAATGGAACTAGAACTTGGTGAAAAGAAGTTCACAACAGAAAAGTCTGGAAACAAGCAAACCTGAAACAGATGCAGGATAGTAGATGTCAAAGGTGCACTGTTCACTCCAGGGCCTGCTGCCACCCAGATGGCTGGCATACAGCAGGACTCCCCACACAACAGGATTTGGGGATTCAGACAGGAGTCTTGCTCTACCAATTATTATACTATCTTAGGTAAGCCACTTTCTTGCTAAGCCTTAGTTTCCTTAAATCCAAAGTCAGGGTAAAACACCCGACATAATTACCTTAGGGAATGGTTCTGAAACAAAAAAGTTAAAGATGTAGGAACACTCCTTAGATTCTGCCTTCTTTATAAATAAACTTTTTATCTGTATCTTTGCACACATTTAAAAGAATCACCGCACTACTGGGGTAGGTTTTGCTATGGGAAAAAACATGAATTGGAAGTCAGAAAACCTGGGTTTGAAACTTGATTCAAGTACTAACTTCTATAGGCCAATTGGTGTAATAGGCACTTGGGAGGCAGAGAGGGAAAATCACTGGAACTTCTTCATTTTTAAAATGAGAAATGTGGCTATGTAATGTCCACTAATATCCAGAATCACTCAATGTGAGAGTTTTATAAACTCCTGCCCTATGGAACTAGAGCTCAGCCGTGTGGTTTTCTTCGGACTCTGAATATGGGTGGAGGTGATATGTGTTCCTTCCACTGAGAAATATTAAGTTTCAATGTGTGGGCTACCTTTCTCTTACTTTTTCAGGCTTCTCATCCTTGTGGGAGGATGTATTAATCCCTGAAAAAACAAAAACCCCCCAAGAAACAGTATACATGTGGCTTGAACAAAGAATGAATTTTGTTGTTTTCTAAGCCCTGAGGTTATCTTTACTGATACAACCATGAAATTAATTATTTGATAAACCTAAACACTCAATTTAAAGGCCTAAACTTACTGAGTTTATATTCTTCCTACATTTTAATGTTGTATATAAAGTATCCTTTCTATTTTGAAATAATAATTATGCTGTTAGAGATAGTATTCCAAAAATGCTGGAATTATACAAATATAAGAGGTTTCATTATTACAATGAGACTACTGCCTTAGGAGAAAAGAATTATCTCTAATAACTGGTAAAATCATGTCTTCAAAAGATTTGCCAATCAAGTCTTATTCCCTAGCAATTCCATGTTGCTGTGTGAAAATACGGATCAAGTTTTCGGTTTCACATTGGAAGCCAAATTGTGATAGCTTTGATCATGAACTTTGAAATCCAGTAATACATCTCTGAATATCACACTGTATAATGGAGCAAGGATGAAGTATACTAGGCAACTGCCCTTAGTATATTAAGGTGTTTTATGGCCATATTACAATTTACTTTTTTCAAACATTTGCTCAAGCATTTAAAATGGTGTGAACACTGGTCTGTAATTTCTGTATAATTTAAAGTCTTCTGATCCAACACCAAATAGTCCAGGACTCAAGCCTGTTTGAAAAAGGTATTAGACTAGAAGATTCAATGTTTAGAAAAATAAAGTAAATTTCTAGAACTGGCATCTAGGAATGGTATAGAATGAGCAGTTTCATTTAATGAATGGATTGGATTGAAACAGAGGAACAGAGAGAGGAAGTGGAGAAAAGGTTAAAAATTGTTAAACTGGGTTCAAGTTGGCATTTGCTAATTTGGAATTATGAAGGCCTCCCTGAAGCCCTGATGTGCCTTTGCACCTTTGCACTGCTAATTCCTTCTGCTTTTTTGTTTTTGTTTTTTTGATGCCTTTCCAGTAAAGCTAACAAAAAACAAAACAAAATAAAACCATATCCAACATACTAAACAGCTGTCTCCAAGATCAGAAGGCATCAGAAAAGACCCTCAAGAGTTGTCTAATCCCAGAGGAAGATCTTGTTTAAGTGGAGAAGTGCTTGCAGCAGAAACCTTGGAAATTTCAGGGAGTGGAATTTTATTGTCAGGACTTTCAATGAAAGTGTAGCCACAGATCCTGGAGCATTAAATAAAAATTACCAACAAGCTGTCTTACCTGTGTGCACTCCACTGAAAGGAAGGGCAAACATGAGCAAGGAGCTCTTGTACATCAGTCAAAATTCTGACAGCTACCCTGTGAAGTTTGACGGGCTGCCATGTGCTAGACTACCTAAGATACTCTTAACTGAACCATAAAAAGACAAATAAATTAGTAATTTTATCCCTCCTGTCAATGTCCTTTTTCGTGAACTTCTCAAGCTGTTGGTTAACATTGTCTGGAATGATCTATCAATATATCCTTAGCTTTCTTAGAAAAGAGACAGAGAGACTTGATTTTGTTCCAAATTGTTTTTTGAATTGATTTAAGAAAATGATACAGATATTGCCAATTTCTGGGCCTCTCTTTTTCACACCCTGCTCTGCCTCCAATTATTAAATCAAACCAATAAGATTAACATAATCTTTCTTAGAATTGACTGTTCTTTTTAAATAGATCCCATGATAGACATGTGTAAAAATCAATAACAGGCTCCTCATTTGTCAAAGCTAATGACCAAACTCATTTTGAAGTTCAATAGTGGTTACTGGAGAGTGGCCACACATTATATATCTAATCCTGTATGTCTCGACACTTATTCTGCAGGACAGAGAAAAAGAAGGCTTTGTTGCTTGAGGCACAGTATAAAAGCTGGCGTCTCCATTTTATTTGTGCATATTCAGTTTTCCTCCAAACTATGACTGTTTGTTGATTGTCCAAGCTACTAATATGTTAAAGGAAATAAAAGGAGAAATAAATCTGGTAAATTTGTCACACCCCCACCACACCTTTTAACCAATTCAATTGTAAGCTCCTTCAGTTACATGCTTAACTCCTTGAGGTTGTGAAACATGTCTTATATATTTTTAATATCCCCAGAGACACTAACATAGTGACTGGGTCACAGGTTAGCATGAAATAAAGATTTGCTTGAATTACACAGAAGCATATTATCCAATATTTTGGACTATGGCATAGCAGTTATTTTAGACCAGACATTCATATCCAGTGTAAAGTGCAAAAGACGGAGCTTTCCTGCAGACTTCTCTTTGAAAGATGCTCTGCATCACAGGGTGGTTTAAGCAGTGTTTGCCTCTGAGGTGTTCCTGCTACATTCCACAAAGCCTTTTCCAGGCACTGGAAAAGTGTGAGAGCTGACAGGTTTTGAGATAACGTCCTCTTCCTTTTCAAATATCCTCTGATTATAGGTATAAGCCAGCAAAAGAGTATCTTAAAATCCAGAATAGATATTTGGATGAAATATTTGCGTGAGATGTAGCCCTGAACTAATAGAGATTACATTTAAAAATCATTAATAAAAACACTATCTTACATCTGCATAATGCTTTATGCTTTACAAAGGCTCTTCATATATACGATCTCATTTTCTCACCCCAAGTCAGAACACTTAATAAATATTTCTTTCATTTCCCTAAAAATTCCAGATTGTTGTTTACTGTTCTGTCTTCCTTCCTTCATCGGCGAGTTGCCTTTTTCTGGGCTGCAGGTCGTATATTGTATTGCATGCCCATTGAGCACGGCCATTTCTTGGAATCAATAGGTCAGATACGATTTGAAACTCCCTAGGTAATGGATTTTAAAAACTGCTTGAGGGTGGGGGAGAGAGAGAGGAGGAAAAGGAATCCACAGGAACAGTAACTGAAGTGGAGTGATATATTCCTGATGGGAGCTGGAGAACTCCTGTTCTTTATAATAGCTTCTCAGGGGAGAAGCCGCCCTTTTCCAGCAGGAGGTGTCCTGGGAATAGCAGAGCCACTGCCATTCCTTTCTTTTGATGAACAGAAACCTTATCAGTGCAATTCCCCTTGAGAGCTGAAGGGAGAAGGAAGGAATTTAAAGACTTGAAAAATTTAGGTTGTGAGAGGTGGAAAGCCCAGCCTTCAGCTTGTTCATTTGGAATATTTCTTGTGAAGGGGCAGGTATTCTGCCAAATTTAAGGTCCTTTCAGAGCTCACAGATTCTGACAGCTGATCTAAGTTCAGTGCATGAGTTTATCCTTGCCAGGGGAGACAGAGACTGAGCAATAAGTGAAAAGAATGTTGTTTGAATTAAATACAAAGTATAAAAACCGAAATGCTTACCTCCGATATAAATATCACAATGTGTCAATATTTTCAATTGCAGCTGTGCAATGAGGATGTTAAAGCATTAGTCATTAAATAATAAGTAACATCAATAATTTTGACTTTAGAATAAAACACAGACACCTTGTATTTCTACCTTGTTTGACTTTTTAATTATTTTGATGCTCAAAGTATCTCCTAGCATTGTTTCTCTAATTGTTACAAGACCATGAGGTTGGAAAAATCAAGTAAGCAGGTGAAATGTACTCTCTCATGTCATGGCTGTGTGGTATATATGAGGTGAAATATGCTTTTTTTCCTATTCATAAAATTGCCAAAGCCTTAATTATTTGGTGGCATAAGATGAGTAATCTAAAGCCAGTCCATGTTCAATATTAGGCTGTTTGGGGTTACAAAAATCTGGGTTATAATGAAAAGCACTGTCATGTCATTAATACCTCTCACTTGAATTGTGCATGTGTATTTTTTCATTTATATTGTTTTCCCCAATGACTTTATCCAACAACAGTTTGTTTCATGACCACATCACGTGTTTGGTGTAGGTTGGTGTGGTGGATCTGCTCATTGTAGTCACAAAGACACTTAGGCTGATGGAAGCACCAACATTATGCTTATTCCCATGACCACTGAGTCAAGGAAAAGAGATAAAATAACTCACATGTTGGCTACTGATGTTTTCACCTGCAAATGATACATGTTCACTTCATACCGTTTTCAGTTACCAAAGCAAGTTCATATCTACTTTTTTTCCCTAAAATCCTTATTAATTTATCCTCTATGTACCCATGTTAAGAATGGAATAATTTTAGTAAGTTTATGGAATTGTGCAACTATTACCTTAATCCAATTTTAGAACATTTTTATCACCCCCAAGAGATCCCACATGCCCACTTGCCATCTATCCCTATTCCCACCCTAGACCAAGGCAACCAGTAATTTGCATTCTGTCTCTATAAGGTTTGCTTTGCTTTTTCTGGGCGTTTAGGATAAATAGAATAATAAAGGATATGGAGTTTTTCATCTGGCTTCTTTCACTTAGCTTGATATCTTTGAGGTTCACTCATGTTGCAGCACATATCAGTAGTTGTGTCTGTTTATTGCTAAGTAGTATTCCATTGCAGTGATATAACACATTTTTTTATTTGTTTCACCAGTAGGTAAACATTTGGACTGTTTGCACTTCTTAGTTATGATTAACGCTATATATTTGCATACAAGTTGTATTAGTCCATTTTCACTTGCTATGAAGAACTACCTGAGACTGGGTAATTTATAAAGAAAAGAGGTTTAATTGAATCACAGTTCCAAAGACTGTATAGGATGCAAGACTTAGAGGCCTCAGGAAACTTACAATCATGGCATAAGGTGAAGGAGAAACAAGGACTTTTTTCATATGGTGGCAGGAGAGAGTGCAAAGGGGGAAGCGCCACACACTTTGAAATCATCAGATCTCATGAGAAAGAACTCACTACCATGGGAACAGCAAGGGGGAAATCCACCCCCATGATCCAGTTGCCTCCCAGAAGGCCCCTCCTCCAATTTGACATGAGATTTGTGTGGAGTCACAAATCCAAACGATATCATAAGTTGTTGTGTGAAAGTACTGTTTTTAAAAAGGTACTTAATAATGTAATAAGATACAGAAATACTTATTTTCCACTAATTCATTTGGAGGACGCCATTGCCTTTGAGAGGTATATAAATAAGTGTGAAGGTAGAAGTTGCTGCACACTCCCCACCTCTCACCTTAAAATTCTTTGCTACCTAGTGTCAAGGCTTCACACAAGGAAAAAGGAGTCAGAAGACCTGGGTATTTTCTTTAGGAAGTTTGATTGATATAATTCTAGATAAGGGAGGGTTAATAAAAATATTGGTATAAGGAGGCAATCATAACTGATGTGGGATTTTGTTATAAGATATGCATTGTAATATGCATATTACACCAATATCTCTGTGTTGCTTAGATAAACCTTGGTAACACCTACAGTTTTCATTAGATCGCTGGCTGCAGGTAGATTGTTCGGAATGAATTCCAGTGGGAAGCGACTTTAATGTCTAAGTGGATGTAGTGGATATTTTGGGTTATGTACAAAGTATTTATGTGTGTTCTCCTTTCTTAATGATACCCAGATTTTCATCTGGGAGTCTGCTCCTTCAATCACAGATCTTGTGCTTGAGGAAAGATGGTCCCATCCACCTAGTATGTTGTTTTCCTGTCCACAGCCAGTTTCAGTGATGGGCATAACTTTACCTGGTATGACAAAGATCCAATGTAGAAATTTTGCTGGAAATTTAAGAGGAAAACCTTTTTTCCTATAGACTTGAATGAAGAAAAATGCACCCTTGGTTGCATCCTATGGCCACAGTAGAACACAGAGATAATAATGATGTGAACTTTACTTAACCAATCCTTACCCTACAATTTCATTTTCCAGTTAGGTAATTCAGTGAAGCCCCTTTAATGTTTAATCTCCTTATTGTTTGAGTTGAAATTTTTATTCCTTAAAGCATAAAGCTTCCAAACTGACACATCATACTTGGAGTAAAACTAAAGACAGTACAAGGTTGTAGGAGGCAGAAATCCTGGGGATGCTGAGACAGTAAATTTTAAAAATTAGCAGCTATCATAGGCTTTGAAATTGTCTAGAGTCTAGGCCAATTATACCCTGAAATCCAAAGGGCAAGAAGGCCCCAGCTGATACATAGGTTACATTGAATTCTTTTCCAAAGTGTTTTCGTAACTAACATGGACTGGACAATAAAGAGCTAAAAGTACTTTGACCTGTCTTTGTAATACCTGGGGAGATTTGCCTTTTGATCCTGTATAGCAGTAGAGACCTTTTAAATGGAGATAATCAGAATGTACCATAATGACAGGATTTGTATTATTTCCCTTCCCAACTGCCTGACTAAATGAATCTCCTTTTCCCCTGCTTACTGGGGAATCCTATTCACATGTCTATGATAGCATTTAACACACTGTGCACATCATATGTTTATTTGCTTACCACTCAAATGGTCTGGGAAGTCTTTAAGGACAAAGATAGTGCTGTTACTCTTTATAGATTTAGTGTCCAGTACCGTGTGACACTAATGTGGTACTCAGTAAACTTGTTTTACAAAATCAGTCAATGTGCTTATATTTTTTTCCATCAACACCATAGACTTTCTTACTAGAGACAGTCTCATTTTGTAGTAGAAAGAAACAACACACAAATTTGTGATTGCTACAGTTAATGTAGTTCTACTCTGGCTAGTGCCTACAAAGTCTCGGTAAAATATGAAAAACATCTGCTTGTAGTCATCAGAGAGTTTCTGAGAAGTTCATAACTTTGAGGGACCAAAATCTTGCAGAGAGAGAAATTCTCGGAGGTGATCCCAACATTCTGCTTGCTGTTTCTTTCTATGAGACATATGCCAATTTCTTAAGCAGAGCGGGGCTAAAGGCTGAGCAGCCAGGAAATGGTGGCTGCTAAGAGGAGAAATATAATTTTTGGTGATGTCATAGGACTAAGGAGACAAAAAATCGAGTTTAAATCTTCTGAGATAACTAGGATTTGAGAGACCAAGGCTCTGGAGAGAAGAGTTATGGAGATGCAAGCCTGATACTCCACGTTCCTTTTTCTTCTGAATAATTTGCCAATTCTCAACTTTATGATACAAGAGGCAAGTGAAAAGCTTAACAGAGCTGGTAGTTCCTAGTAATTTGGTGACAAAAATGTGAATTCACGACCTAGCCAAAAGAGAAAAAAAGCCCAACGTAAACGCCCTAGGCTCTTGTTTGGATGCCCTGGAGTCTCTACCCTAAAAGTTGAGGTGAAATAGAGGTAGGAATAATGTTAATAACTCTGAAACTCAGTCTGAAATCAAATCGGTTCCTCATTGGATTTAGGTGTCTACCTCTCCTTTAGTAGCTTAACAGGAAAAAAGGTGAACCTTTGGTGAAAAGAGATCAGAACTTCCCATTGCCTATAATTTCTCAATTGTGAAAGTCTGTCATTTAATAAATATTATTCAACATAAAAGAAAGATGACTCAAAGGAAAACTAGACAATAGAAACAGATCCACAGCTGACCAAGACACCAATTTAAAATAACTGTGATGAATATGTTCAAAAATGTATGAAATGATAATGGATTTCACCAGCTAAATAAAATATATAAAAAGAATTTGGTGAACATTTTGAAAGTGAAAAATGCAATTACTGAAACTAAAAATTTAGTATTTGAGTTTAATATCAGATTGGGCAAAGAAAAAGAGGTGAGTTTAAACTATTAATTGAAGCATATATAATAAAAAGAAGGTACAGACAATAACTATAGAGACTATTGGAATGCTCAAAAAAGGTCTAACATATATGAAATTATAGTCCTAGGATGGAAGGGGAAAAGAAATATGCAGAAACAATTTTAAAAGAGTTAATGGCTAAGCATTTTTCAAAATTAACAAAAGACATTAACCTAAAGATTCAAGAAGTGATATAACCCCGAGAAGGATAAAATACATAGAAAAACATTCCTCTCAATATCTTAGTAGAACTGTTGAAAATCAAAGACAAAGACTTAAAAGCAGTTAAAGCAGGGGAAAAAAGCACATTGCTTTCAAAAGAGCAATATTAAGACTCACAGATGATTTCTCAACAGACATGATGAAAACTTCCAGAAGACAGCAGAATGGCTTTTAATAATTACTGGAAATTTTTAAAATATTAAATTTAGAATTTTATATCTAATAATTAACTCTAAACATAAAGCTATTTCTAGGCAAAAAAAATAATAACCAGATATTTTGATAACAGTATTATCACTTTAAGTAAATATTAAATGGAGTACTTTAGGTCAAAAGAAAATGATCCTAAAGTGAAATCCAAAAATGCAGGAAGAAATAAAAACCATCAGAAAGTGTAAGTATGTGGTATAATGGCTGTACAAAACAGCATGATATCTTATGGGATTTAAAACAAATTTAGAATTAAAAGAATGACACCAAAAAGAATAGAAGCTAAAGTATTGTAAAGCTCTGGCTTTGCCGAAAAAAAAATTCTCAAAAACAGAAATTTATACATCAAATGAGGCACATAGAAAACTAATATTATAGATAAGTGTTTTCAGTGTAACAGGACAATAATTGCTGAAGTGGATTAAAAGAAACAACTAACAATATATAGCACATTGCAAGAGACACACCTTAACTACAAGGATAAAAATAGAAAGTTAAAAACAGAAATATCATGAAAACACTAAATAAAAGAAGCTGGTGAAGGCTAAGTAGACCATAGACAAGATACATCACTAAAATTAAAAAAGGAAAATTCCATAATAATTAAAAGATCAGTCTATAAGGACTAGAAAGCAATTCTGAATGTTTATGTATCTAATAATATAGTTTCAGAATACATATAATTAAAAAAGAAAAGAAATAGAAAAATCTGCAATCACATTAGAAGATGATCAGTAATTGATAAAATAGGCAAATAATCCATATGAAACAACAAAACAAAATTTACCTTGCTCTGTCACCCAGGCTGGAATGCAGTGGTGCCATCTTTGCTCACTGCAACGTCCACCTCCTAGGTTCCAGCAGTTCTCCTACCTCAGCCTCCTAAGTAACTGAAAATCACAGCCTGTGCTACCAAGCCCAGCTAATTTTTGAATTTTTAGTAAAGTTGGGGTTTCACCATGTTGGCCAGGCTGGTCTCTAACTCCTGACCTCAAGTGATCCACCTGCCTCGGACTTCCAAAGTGTTGGAATTACAGGTATGAGCCACCACACCTGGTGTCTTTAATAATTTCGAAGAATTAGAATTTTACAGAGCATGTTTTTCGACCACAGGACAATATCTGGGATTGCGTCTAGAGGAACCTCAGTTGGATCCCTCTTAGTTGGTTACCACAGCAGTGGCTGTGCATGCAAGTATTGTTAACTGTTGGTGTGAATATTTGTATTTTAGACTGCCAATTAAAAAGTTTGGTGTAGCTGGACTAACCTCAAGAACATAAAAGACATGCATGTGCTCAAATACATACCAACACACACACACACACACACACACACACACACACACACACACACACACACACTTGTCCTTAAAATACTTATAAATTGTGGAGCAGGCAGAGTTTGGAAAGGCCCACCAAACCACACAGATTCTTCCAGGCAGGTTGCAGGTTAACTTTTTGTTTCTCTGCTTGTGTCCGCTTCAGTGACCACATAAAAGAGGCTCTAGTAGCTAAGCCAGGCTAAACATAATTAGAACTGGTGCTAAATAGTGTTATTCTTCTTGCCTTTTTTTTTCTTATGTTTGCTTACTCTCCTGGTGGCTTGGAAAATATTTTTTTAAAGATAGAAAAAAAATCTAAATGTTACTAGTTAGTAGGACAGACTCTGTGAGTCTTTCATTCCAGTTACAGCTAATAAAAAAATTTAGTGTTAATTTGTAGGAACCTGACCCTTCTCACACAGCCCATGTGACTCTGCTCTCCAAACACCAGATACAAAATGAAGAAGACACAATATGGAATAAGTATAATAAAATAATATTTAATACAATGAAAAACAGAGAAGTTGAGAGATTCTTTGGAGGACAAGGGGGAATCAGGGCAAATATCATTTCAACTGAGAAAATGATTAGGACATTGGCACATGAATCTGGCCATGCAAAGGGAAAGAAGTTGCCCACAAGCAAGAGCACAGAGGTTTGGGCATATGCAATGCACACAAGGAGTTGGGGAGTTGTCTGCTGTAAGGACAGGGCAGGATGAAAGGAAGGTAGTGTAGGGTTCAAGTGTGGAAGGACATGGTTAACATGCCCACATGTGGATGTTCTATTGCAAGCAGCAAGAAGGAAATACAATTTTTTGAGTGGGGAAAAATAAGGACTGAATCCAGGTTTTCTTTTTTTTTTTTTTTTGAGACGGAGTTTCACTCTTGTTACCCAGGCTGGAGTGCAATGGCGCGATCTCGGCTCACCGCAACCTCCGCCTCCTGGGTTCAGGCAATTCTCCTGCCTCAGCCTCCTGAGTAGCTGGGATTACAGGCACACACCACCATGCCCAGCTTATTTTTTGTATTTTTAGTAGAGACGGGGTTTCACCATGTTGACCAGGATGGTCTCGATCTCTTGACCTCATGATCCACCCGCCTTGGCCTCCCAAAGTGCTGGGATTACAGGCTTGAGCCACCGCGCCCGGCTGAATCCAAGTTTTCTAACAGTAATTCCAATAATTTGTCACATTGAAAATAGGGTAAGGAGAAATTAGATTTATGGTTTATGGGTAGATTTCAGAAAAGATGTAAGGGTTTAATTTTGAGCAGTGACTGTGGGAATAAACAGAATGGGAGATATTTGTGATCCAAGGCATTTTGAAGGTAGAATAAGAAACTTGGTAACTGCATGTGATGAATGAGGGAAAGGCATCAAGAATACTGCTAAAGTTTCTAGCATGTCCTGAGAGTAGATGGAGATGCTGTTAGGTAATGTGGAGAATCCAAGAGAAGGGTGAAACCAGAAAAGGGGGTATCATACAAGCATCTTGTGTCACAAAAGCTACATGGTGATAACCAAGAATGTTTTAGAGAATAATGGAATTATCCCTTCTAAGTAAATTTTTCTCCCAAGCCTAATCAACAATCATTAGAATGTCCTTAATATCAGATGAGGTTTATATTGAGACATACATGAAGTTTTGGAAAGGTCCGGAAGTGGTAATAGGATCAGGATGGTAGAATGGAAAAGCCATTAGATTATAAATCAGAAGTCATAGTTTACATTAGCTACCTGGTTGACTGTTGATAAACAACTTGAACTGCTTAGCTCTTCATTTCATACTTTGTGAAATGGAAATATTTTTCTTCCTTCCTCCCAATGTGTGTTAGTTTCAAGTGAGATGATGCATTTTTAGGCATAGTGAAAAATGCAAAGTGCAGCATGAATGATTTGGGTAGCATTTTAATATGTCATTGGTTAGTGTGATAATTAAAATTTCTTCATTTGAAAATAACATCCTAAAATATATTCAGGGAGAGGATTTAAATTCTAAAATGTTTAGTTACAGTGGGAGTTTTCTT
Organism: Cebus imitator; assembly: GCF_001604975.1. Classification (NCBI taxonomy): domain Eukaryota; kingdom Metazoa; phylum Chordata; class Mammalia; order Primates; family Cebidae; genus Cebus; species Cebus imitator. The sequence continues at coordinate 1,528,623 of NW_016107434.1, read as the reverse complement.
TATCCTTTTTTTTTTTTCAGTTCCTGAATACAACAAATCTTGCCCTTGCCCAAATATTAAATCTATGAGGCTATAAATATAATATTACACATGGTATGCATTATAAAAACAAACCCTGAAACATTTGTCTGGGGCAAAATAAAAGAAAGTGAAAAATTGAAGATGTGGAGCATTTTTACTTAATGCAAGCTATTCCCATTATTTCTTTTCCTTTTAATAAAGTTCACACTTAGTTGCTCTCTTGAAAACCAATTCTTCCTAAAGCTTCTCTCTTCATCTTTAATATGACTCTTCTCTGAAGCTCTCATTTCTATCCAGGCAGCATTATTACATATCTTACAAAATCGAGCATTAGAGATTAATTACATGTGAAGTACATCTGATGGCTCTGGGGTTTCTTTGGGTAGTAGTAAAGGCTACCCACTGGTGTAATAAAAACAGCGTAAATTTAATTAAAATGTAGCTATTTCATTGGGTCTACTATGCAAGTAGGGCCTCTGGTTTTCTGTAAAATAATAAAAAATGATCTATAAAAACTTACAAAGTTAAAGTGAAAGGGACAAAATATTCTGAAGTGAGTGATAGGCTGCCAGAGTGGCCCAAGACATATGATGGAGAATGCTAACAGGTAAGAAGAAGGCTCCCTATATCCTTCCAGTGCCTCCAGGCTCCTTTCTACGCAGTTTGAGGCAGAGAAAATCCCAAGTTCACTTTTCTGCCCTCTCTTGGCTATTTAACCAGAAAACCTCAGGGATTTGTAAGCAGATCCAAGGCTACGCCATGGTGATTTATTGGCATTTTGTTCTTCCAAATAGCTAAACGAGCCTTTCCACCCTTACTTCTCCCTGGTGCTACCCCAATATTGAATAAACTTGTACAGCTGAATTCTCAAGTTCTACATCAGATCTGGGGATGCATCCACGGCAGTTAAGCCTCATTGCATACCTCTTTAAGAAATAAGTCAGGGGCTGGAGGCTGAGGCAGGAGAATTGCCTGAACCCAGGAGGCGGAGGTTGCGGTGAGCCGAGATCGCGCCATTGCACTCCAGCCTGGGTAACAAGAGCGAAACTCCATCTCAAAAA